>NW_024429186.1:20230612-20609413 GCF_017639785.1 Mesocricetus auratus
AATCACTAGGAAATATTTTAAACTATGGAAGGTGGGACCTCATTGGAAGATGTGGGTTTCTTGGTATGTGTCTTTGAAGGGTTCGTCTTGGTCCTGTTCCTTCCTCTTACTCTCTCGGCTCCTATCACAAGGTGAGGAGCAATGCTTTCCCACACACACCCTTCCACATGATCATCTGCCTCACTGTAGGCTCAGGAATACTGAAGCCAGATGACTATAAACTGGAGCCTCTGAGACCACAAGCTGAAATCAATCTTACCCCTTTAGTTGCCTTTCACAGTAATGAAAAAGTTTACTAACACCAGCTCTCTCTCTGGTTGTGGCAAGAATGAAAACACATGATACTCATCCTATATCTATTAGATGCTTGCCGTGTCCAACCTCACATGCTGCAAAAGGTGAAAGTATGAACTGTATTCAGTCTTTAGTCTTAATGGATTTGGAACTAAGTGACTGGAGACTGTCACACCAATAAGAAAGTAAGATGTGGGTGGGCTTCATGCTCCCAATTCCAGTGGCACGGATAGTGGCTCTTATGTATGCCACTTGCCATCAGCTTTGCCAAGGGAGAAGCAGCATGAGCTCTCAGTTCGCAATCAGGGCTGGGTAACCTCTTTTCAAATTCAGTTTGCTCCAGTATTTGCCAGGGACTACACGATGCCTTGGGGACTATGAAGGAGATTATCATGGTTTATGGAGCAATAAAGGACTTTAAAGGAAGAGATGGTACAAAATGCAATAATAGAGGGAGGGTCCATCAAATGGAAGGGAATCAATTGGACACCAAAGAGGGAAACACGTACTTATTTGTGAAAGATCAAGTCTCCAGTTTTGTGGGGAGATGAAGTTAGGTGGGACCCTTGAGGTATTAGGTTGAATATAGATTTATTTCTGCGGGCAATGTGGAGCCTTAGAAGGCTCTCATATGTAAAGAATTGACCTTTTGGAAACAATGTGGTGCATGCATGTAGTCTAAATAAGCGGGAAAGAAAACAACAAGCCAGGAAGAAACTGCAGTAACCTGGGCGGGATATAATGAGGCCGTGGACTGCCACTGTGCGCCAGGTCTGGGCTAGAGAGGCCCCCGGGAGAGTGAGGTAGAAAGGCGTAAATAGCATAGAAGAGAGGACATTGACTGGTGACGTACTCTGCAAAGGCAGTTGTTTCTCTTAAATTGCGAGAGCTCAGCGTCATTTGGGAGCTAAGGTTAATGGGGACAGTGATGGTCTGCTAAGAAGACAATGATCGCAGTTCTAGTGTACAACGAGACAGGCCGTGGGTCTGACACACAGGTTATCCTTCACTGTGAAAGAGCAGAGGCGGTCCAGGCTGCGGTTAGTTTCCCATTTAATCTTTAAGCATCCTCAAGGATAAGTGGCAGTATCATTTCTGTGTAGATTTTCATGGCTAAGAGGCAAGAAGGTGGAGCTGAACACCGGCATTATTACTCTTAACTTGAACAAGGTTAACTTGCCCTGGGAAGCTGGCCCACCGCATTATGTGAGAAGTCACATGAATAACTCATCTACAATATTAGTTCTTTAAGGATTTTGTACAATGTATTTTGATCATATTTATCCCTCCACTAACTGTTCTCAGACCACCCCTGTTCCCTACTCTCCTGGCTTTGTGTCATTTATTTTCAAACCATTGAGTTCAGTTTGTGTTACCTACATACTCTTTGTTTATTTTCTGGAGTATGGCTGACCTACTAGGGGGCATCATACCCTTAAGTAGCCTCTCCCAGCAACTGTTAATTACTAACAGCTGCTCAGCTAGGGATGAGACTTCATACCAACCTCATCTGTCAATGCTGGGATTCTGTCTGACTTGAGCTTTTGAAGGGATTACACATGCACTCACAGTCACTTTGAGTTCGTATGTACAGCTCCCTTGAGGGACTGATTTTTGTCCATCAAGTAGGTGTTTCTTCTTAAATGTCTTCAGAGTCAGGGGTAACCACAAGTTCATCTGCTTTTGTGATATGTTTTCCACCTCAAAAGGGTCTGGTATTTAGTGGCTATGGATACAGTTCTGCCATCATCCAAAAGACTGTATGTTTATGCAAAGAGAGGACAGAAGTTTACTCAGAGCACAGTCTGGGATTTGATACTCCCACTGGAGAGCAAAGAGTACATGCAAATTTCTCCAGAGAACTCTGTCAATGTTTGGATGCTTAAAACCCAGGCACTGGAAGATGATTCATTTGCACCCTGAGTTCAAATCCTTAGCACACATAGAAGACCCGGAGTGATTTTGTAAAATCAGCACTGGATGGGGTATAGTCAGTTTAGTTGAATTCAGCAAGAGACCCTGTCTCAAAAATGATGGATAGCATGGCTCATTGTCTACCTCTGGTTTTCACACTTGCACATCCACCCACACATACATGGCTACTATACCCCTCCTCCACACCCCCAATCCATCCCATTTTCATCTGGTATTTCTTTTTCTTGATCTTTTAATTGTTTTATCTGATGCCTATCCCTGTAGTACTTTGGATAAGATGTACCAATTTTAATTGCAATGACTTGGACAAAACAACTCTTAGGGGTAGCTCTATGTAGAGAGTGGAGGCTGGGTTCTTTTAATGGAAACTTCTTTGGGAAACATGACTCATTGGCCTTCATCCTCATCACCATGCAGGGACTGGTTGAGCGCCAGGAAACAGCTGCAGGTCTACAGCTAATTTAGTGGTACAAAAGGGAGATGGTAGTGTTAAACGGATCTACATTTTCAATCAGCAAAGATGCTGATGCTGTCTCCTAGCTGATAGGAGACTCAAGTACACCCCAAGGATGCTGCCAGATGTTACTAAATAAGTACCTTACATCTCATAGTCTTAGATATTGAACAGTTAAACACATGATAGCCTTTGAAACTGTTGAATAGACACTGCAGTTTTAGATTTTATTACTGGATCAACGTCTAATGCAGTGGGTACATACTGTTTAGAGAGAATTTCACTATTATTTTAAAGATACATTTTAAGTGGAAGGATGGTGATGAGTATTTAATTTTCTTGTTTCACCAAAATTCTCTTTTTATGTAACAATGACTTACAGTAATGTGACTGTTATGAATTCCATGTATTCACATGTACATTTGTTCATTAAAGGCACATTTATTTGTTGGTTACTGGATTCTATACAGGAGTCAAAGAAGAAAGGCGAACAGTTTTATGTTGTATCAAGAGAAATGTTCTATTATCCACAATAGATTATAAAGTCTATTTTGGCGGTTTAATGATTTTGAAACCAGAATGTAATCCATCCACCTATTTGTTTGTCTGCTCATTTATTTACTTTTTCGGGGACAGAAATAGAACTCAGGGTCTCACACAAGACAGGCGAAAGCTCTACCTTGGATTTGTATTCCCAGCCAAAGAATATATTTTTAAATCAATGATATCAACTTTATTAGTCATTTAACATTACATAAGTTTCGAAGAAGGACACATTTTGTGACTGATGTGATGTTGCACTAGACTTGGTAGGAAATAGTTGCCCAGTACTAAACCAGCAGCTCACTTTGACCAGTGTAATACCTGGATTAATTGGAATTTACTTATTTGTTGAGCGTCTAATTTTAGAGGTTGAGGTAGATCAAGGGACACCAGAACTCAGATGGCTGGATGTCCAGGTCCAGGGCAGAAGCAGCAGAAGGGGGAGAAGGGCAGATCCTGCTGTGTAGATAGTAACAGCAGGATTGAGAGACATTTCCCAGTTTCTTCCATCTCTGCATCTTCTCACTTTTCTGGCCTGCTACATCAATTTGAGGAAGCCAAGTAGTGGGACTCTGTTAGACAGCAAACAGAGAAGGGGGCATGAGAGACAGCAGCATGGGCTGCGGCATGTGAGATGGAGATTGCCAAGAAAGATCAAGGCCAGTGAATGTACCCAGTTGTGCCTAGAGCTAATGTAGTGTCAGTAACATCAATTCATCTAGTGTTTGACGGTTGCTCACTTTAAAGACACTATTACTTTTAGTAATAAGACAATCCTGCCAGTTGGGTACTTCTTAAGCACCATTACTATCCTTCTTCATGTGTGAAACTGTCAGATGCCTTGTCTTACAGTACACAGGAAGTGGTGAGAGCAGAATCCAAGCTTTGGTGTGCAGGCACCAGCATTTTCATATTCAATGTGCTTCTCTGTGTCCCCAAATCTCAAATATGTTAGAGACATAGACTTAGCTTTTAGAGGGGCAGACATTTTGCTTTAAAAACTGTGGCAATATCGGGTAGTGAGTGCTAGTGTGCATAACGGTAATCACAGTTTCTTCAGAGGCTGAAGCAGAAGGATTTCTACATAGTGAGATGCTGACTTGAAAGACGTCCCTGAAACTTTAACATAGAAACCAACATCCCCAAGTCTCCCCAAACAAAAGGAATTGTGTCAATTTAAACTGTGATGCCAATGTTGGAGAAGGAAGGAAACATTTTCATAGAGGACTGACAGTCTGCCAAGCACTTGCTAGATGACTCACATATATTATTATTCATGAGGCATAAGACTCAAAAAGCACCCCAAGTACACTGTGTCTGACTCTGGAGAAAGATGGCTAAGTTCAATTCCCAGCTAAGCCTCTTACTAGTGGCATGTCTAGATTTAGCTTAAATGTAAAATTGAGTGGCAATTGTGCCTTGTACAGAAAGTAACTTTGATACTGAAATGAGGAAATGCATGGAAAATAGTGGGAATGATACCAGCTGTATAAAGGCTCTCAATGAATGACAGTGGTTTTTATTGTCTCCATATGGTGTATCTTAAGAGGTGAGAGAGTAGCATACCCTAGAGTGCTGTCTTCAGCTTGTTGACCAGCCAATGTATAGGATTCTTGGGTTCTATTCTTGGGTTTTGGCCCCTTTCAATTTCTTTTGATATGTTCTTATTGCTGTAATAACAACTCCCTGGCAGAAAAACAGCATTTTATTACATCACAGGATTAGGGCTGTAGAAATCTAGGCAGCACAGAGGGGATGGCTTGTGTTCTGTGATGTTTGTTATTTCACCAGGGAAGATGGGAGAGCTATGAGCACTTGTGGGAAGGTGGAGCGTGGAGGCTAGAATCTCCAGGAGACATTGCAGCCCATGTGACTGAGGGCTGAACATGGGATCAATCTTTAGTGGCTCTTCACATGAACTGACTTGGAGTTCCTCACAACATGGTCATCGATTCCAAGGCTTAGTGTCCCAAGAGAACCAGACAGATATGGCAAGGCTGTCTTTTCTGCCTTAGTCATAGCCTGTTCAGATTCAAGGAGAAGTAGCCTAGATTACACAGTTCCTTGGGTAGAGTGTTAAAATAAATGTAGGATGGGAGAAATGGTTGTGGTCAGTTTGCTTTGGAAAAACTGAATTGGACCCAGAGCTTAAATAGGAGGTGATTTATGAGATCATTGGACCTAAAGAATTTAATACATGATTTATAGTAATGATCCCAAAACATCAAAGAAATGGTGATTTCTAGACATAACAGGACATTTGCACATATGAACTCACAGTGACTGTGAAGGGATCTATAAAATCTTCACAAGTTCAAGCCAGATGATAGCCCAGCATAGAGGGGTTGCGGGAGGTGAGCATAAAGTCCCATTTGTAGTTGAGGAGTTATTGGCACTTGATAGCTACTGGGAGAAGGAAAGTCAATTTTGTTAAAGGATATGACTCCTAGTATACCAACCACACCCCAGGACAGGCTCCCCACATAAGAGTAATTAGACAACACAATTATACTAGATGTGTTTATAGTAAGACAAATCATAGAGTAAGGTGGGAAGGGTAGTAGGGATGGAACTGGGAGAAGTTGGTGGAGGGGATAGAATATGATCAAACCATACTCTATGAAATCCTCAAAGAACTACTCAAACTATGTTGCTGGTGGTTTCTTTCCAGGCAGGTCCTGCTGCTACTTCAGCCTGAAATACGCACACAAAGGTTTATATATTAATTATTAAATTGATGGCCGATGACTAGGGCCACTTATTGGCTAACTCTGTCTTAATTATTAGACCATAACTACTAATCTATGTATCTCTACATGGCCTTATCTTACCAGAGAACGTCTGGCATTTCCTATCCTTCTGGTCCCTCCACGGCATTTCTTTCTAGCACCTTTCTGCCTACCTTTCCCAGAATTCTCCTTGTCTCCTAGTCCCGCCTGTCTTCCTGCCTCTATTGGCTATCAGCCAAACAGTGTTTTATTCATCAACCAACAAGAGAAACATATATACAGAAATATATCTCCCATTAAAAATATATTAAGGAAAAGTCTCAATAAATCTCTAAATTCTGGATATACTCTGTGATTAGGATGTCTTTTACAGAGCAGGGTGTAATCTTTTGTTAACTAAAAGGTCTTGAGTGTTCTTAACATAAATTATTTCAGAATTCAAGAACTGAGTCATTACGACCAGTAAGCTTTCACTTACTTAATGAACACCGAGTACAATTGTATGGATTCTGAACTGTGCAAGTGTTTGTGCTAATTGCTGTGGAGGGTATATCGAAAGGCTATTAGAAGTCAGTGAGCTAACAGGTGAAGACAAATGCTTTGCCTTTCAATTAACTGGTCTCTGGGGAGACAGATGCTGACAATCCCTAATGACAGCTAAATCTAGTCAAAATAAGACAGAAAATGAGTTTATATTAAACTTTTAGTTAGCGTTGTAGCCCCTATTCAGGTGCACATCTCCAATTCCATAGACATTATCCATTAATTAGTCATAACTATAGCTAGTAATTATTTAGTGACTAGTATAGCCATTCAATAGACTAAGTACACTGAGTGATGCTATCCCTGGCCTGGCAGTCCTGACTTCTATAAGAAAGCAGGCTAGTATGCCATGGGAGCAAGCCAGTAAGCAGCACCCCTCCATGGCCTTTATTGACATTAGCTCCCGCCTCCAGGTTTCTGCCATGCCCACTGTTTTTGATGATGAACCGTTACACAGAACTGTGAGTGAAAAAAACGCTTTACTCCCCAAACTGCTTTTGGCCATGGAGTTTCATCACAGCACTATTAACCCTGACTAAGACTAGTATGTTGGAGTAGGTGAAGGAATCAGGCAGATCCCTGAGTCTTGCTGGTCAGCCAGTCTAGCTGAATACATGAGCTGCAGATTCAATGAGAACCCTTTTCTCAAAAACAAAAGCAAAGAGGATACCTGACAATGACCTCTGACCTCCACATACATATATGTACATATCCACAAACATACACCGCACACACATAACACACACACACATGTTTAAGTTTGATTATATGTCTGTTGCAATTTCCTGAGTAGTTTTGTACATAAACACATGCCAGAAAGAATGATCAAACTGAAATCTTTATTTCCACACAGCAAAGTTTGCCAGATGAGAAGCGATTAAAAATAATCTTAAAGTATGACAATCTTGCTTTTCTAGAGTAGGCAGAGAAGTTCTACAGACACATAGCAATTCTTCATTTGCTATTAAAATAAATGTGGATTTTCTGATGCAAGGACACTTGTAATATAATCCCAAATAAGCTGAACCAAATCTTTAGGTAAGATAACCACATATGGTGGTGCTGGTTGTATAGTGTGCACCTGTGAATGACACTTCCTAGAATTATGCAATATGGCAGCACTATGGGGAAGTTATGGACTTCAGCCACCATCGACTCTTCAGGATGGAAGGCTTGTTAGGAAGCTTCCAGGTTATAAGAATAAAAAGATCTTATGTACCGTCATTTCCAAGGTCGTTCCTCCATGTGCCTTTTAGAATCTTGAGAGGATTCCTAGGAATAAAAATGTGAATGTTTTGACATAGTGTATAATGTAGAATCCTTGGGGTAGATGCCCTTAGCCTTCATGCCATTAGCTGGTTGGTTTAGTATGCTGATTTGTACTAGGATATTCTCCCAAAGATGGAGTCTCCCAATCCGCAGCATTTGGACTTTGAGGTATTGTCTGGCTGCTTCCCTTTTGCTCCCATAGACCTAAGTGCAATCCTGAACACCAAAGACTGAAATCTGATTAGACTGAAGGACTTATTAGTGCTAAATTGAGAAACTCAAGCCAAGTTTCCGAATAAATGACATCATGGCTCAAGCAATTCTCTCATACAATTCCTTGCAACAGAATTCAAAGGTGATAAGATACGTTGATAGAGGTTACACTCGAGAGTTGATAGATGCCTTGTATCTGGGTTCTAGCATTTGCCTTGGGCAAATTACTCAGATCTTCCGGTTGAAGAAATTGGATAGCTAGCTGCTATCCAAAATGCCTTTTAAGCAGATTATTATTACAATGTTTTTGGTATAGCTATTTAACTGCAAACTTTTTTATTTTGGTATTGTGCACTAATTGTAGCATTATTGTTTACCAAGTGCTCACTTAGACCAAGTATGTTTAGTGTTTAAGAGTGAACTAAGTGAACAAATTATCTCCCCATGGGGGGTTTGTAGTATAGTGGGAAAGGTTCTGGGAATAATGGCGTATTCAACAGTAGACCATCAAATCATATATTTACATTCATGAGCCTTGCTGAGATAAAGAAAAATGAGGCGGTCCTTCAGATAAACAGAGTTCACAAGGGATGTTCTGAATACATTTTGAATTATAAGGACTTGGCCTGCATGACTGTAGAGGTGAGCGGATCTTGAGATCTACAAAATGAGTCAGCAAGCTGCAGGCCCAGGACAGCCAGTTGTTTAGTTCCGGTTCAAGTCTGAATCAGGGAAGTCAACAGAAGAATTCCCACTGGGAGAGAAGTCTGGAGGCTGAAGAAAGCTCTTGCACTTAAGAAAGCATAACCATCAGGTTCCGTTCAGTACTCTGGCTGACTAGATGACCACCCCATCATGGAGGATGAACTGTTTTATTCAGTTCATTGATTTAGTTGTTAATTTTACCTAAAAGGAACCACCTTCTATGGACCACCCAGAAGAATGTTTCCATGGATATCTGGGCATCCTATGACCCAGTCAAGTTAACACAACAATAATGCAATTATTTAAAGAGGCTAGAAAATACCTCCCTGATGTGATAACATTTAAACACAGACCCAAAAGGAAGAAGGGGGTTATTCACAGAAGATTGGGGGAAGGCCTTCCAGGCAGAAAAGAACGAAAATGGAATGAAGGCTGGAGCATGGAGGGAGAGATGGAGGGGCATGAGAGACGGAGGCAGAGGCCCTGTTTCCAGACCTTGAGTCATGTTAAGGAGTGTGCGTGTTATTCTAGATGGCTTCTTATGCATACAACTGGGAGACTGAGTCATGTGTGGCCATGATAGCGGCCTTGGGACTTGGTAACATGGAGGTTTTGGATATTTTGGCAAAAGCAGTCCTGATAGCATGACAGAAGTGGAGGCTTGCTCATTTGTACACATTTTCATGATTGACACTTAGTGCGTTTGCTGCTACTTTAACAAAACACCACAGACTTAGTTTTTATTAGAGAGAAGAAACTTGTTTCTCACAGTCGCGGAAGCTGAGAAGTCTAAACTCAAGTTGCTGGCACCAACATATGCAATCTCTGGGTCTGTATGTGTTTCTTGTGCTTTCTCTTTGGCTCTTTTTCTTCTGTTTGTTTTGTCATATTCTGGTCAGTTTGTTTTTATTTTATCTTGTTATTATGATTTGATAGGTTTGCAGTCTAATGGGAAAGAGAAAGAAAGGGTGTGGATTTGGGTGGATGGGGAAATAGAGAAGATCTGGGAGGAGTTGGGGGAGGGAAAACCATAGTCAGAATATACTGTATGGGGAAAACAACTGATTTTCAATAAGAAAGAAAAAGATGCTGGCATCCAGGGCCTCCCTGCCATGTCATCCATGGTGGAATATGAGAGGGTGAGAGAAGAGAAGGAGAAGGAACCTAACCCAGTTACTTTTAGAGGTGGTCATTTCATCTTAGCCCAGTCATGCATATGATAATAAAACAAGGATGCCCAAGAGACTGAGCATTTGGGATAGTGTATTGGCTGCTACTAATCTTAATGTGTATTGTTTCTTCATTAGTCACTAGGAGGGCTGCATTTACTCTAGAAGAATCAATTTACTCCATAGTGGTACCTTATATTTAAACTTGTGATGGCCTAATGACATTATTTAAATATGTAAGTCTGAGCAACCCTGCTTTTACAGCAAACCTACCTGCTCCCTGGACAGTGAAACTGGCTCACTTTTGAGAGTAGATCTTGTGTGGTCGGATTATCTCTTTGGGTTTTGTTCTGGGAACTGAACTAAGGGCCTCACACATGCTAAAGACATGCTCTGCTACTGCTGCTGAGTCACCTCCCCAGCTCCATCATGCTTATAGGTGCCACTTTTTAGCACTGTCACTTTGGCCATCAGGGTTGTTTGCAGCACATAAACTCTGAGGGACACATTCAAGCCACAGCATTGAGCATAGAACATCTAGTTTGGTTTTGACTGGTGTGCTGGATGGTTAATGGCTGTGCCAGATATCCAGTGAAATTTGAATTGCAGAAGAAAATTTGGGATACACTTAAAATTTCATTGTGGTTATTTGTGTAAAACCTAAATTTAACTGGTTGTCCTGCATTTTTCCTTGTAGGAATATGAAAGCTCACCTTTGAGTGTTCACTTTACGATGGTTAAGATGGCGATTTTTACCCACTAGTTCTAGTGGTAATTAATGCATTTACTAAATTCTCTTAGAACATTTTAGAACACAGGCTTCTGAGCACATAATTCTCATCGAATGCTGGTTTGATAGACATTACATTATTGTCTGGATGTAGCTTAGCTGGTAGAGTGTTTGGCTAGCACCCACGGAACCCTGAGTTGGTCCTTCATTACCACATAGGGAAGCTGTGGGTATCAGTGCATGCCTGCAGTCCTAAAACTTGGGATGTAGGGACAAGAGGAACAATTGCTCAAGGTCATCCTTTGTTAATTAGTAGTTTGAGGCCAGCCTGGATTCATGAGACCCTGTCCTTTAAAAACAAGGAGAGAGGGAGAGAAAGAGAGAGGAGGAAAAAGAAGAAGCAAAGAACAATTGTACCATGTATTCAGGTACTATGAAGAAAATAGGTTTATATTGACAGTTGAAGGGAAATGACTACCCTGTGCTTGATGTATAACACAGAGCAGTTGAGAACTGGGCCTCATGTGAAAGTCCTTGGTGAGCTAGTTGTGGAGTACTTTGGCCTGTACTTGTGGGATCAGACACCCCGTGTCCACGGGGCAAAGTCTGTTGAGTAGATCACCTTTTAGCATGGTGGTGTAAGTACAGCTGGCCTCTGAGGGGCCATTAAAAATCTTTAAGTGGCAAAGAACTCTCAGAAATGCCCACAAATTCCACAAGAGCCAGGCCGAGTCATTTGCTCTTTTAATTGGGTATGGCAATCTTTTCGCCCATTCTCCTCTTCTCCAGGAGGTGGAGGAGGCGAAACCACAAGACTATTGCAGACGACCTCTTTAGAGGCAATTTCAAGGAAATGAAGCACGGCGTGAATTAAAAATGTCTGATGAATTAAACATGAGCTAGAATTTTCTGCAAATATTCTCTCCCTTGGCTCGAACCTGAGAACCCGAAGGCTGGATCTTACTTTCTATGAAAATGGCTCTTTTTGTTTTGTGGTTTCCCCTGGTTGTGTTATATCGAAGGATCACATGCCAGCTGTTAACATTTCACTTAAGCTGGCAGGAATTCTTTTATTCTACACCAATTATGTAACACTACTGTATGCTACTATTAAGTATATAATTCGGTTTAGCTTCTCAAATAATAAATCTCGTGATTCCTTGGAGGTGAGTAGGCTTATAGGGGCTGCTAGTTGCATCTAACTGATTGTAGAGATTTTTGCCTGGTTACCTGTCTTGAGTCTGAGGATCTAAGGTGAGAAAAGATTCAGCTCTTGAAAATGTCTCTGGAACAAGCTTCTGCCCACCCTTGGTTTTGGACCGGCTACCCTGGATGGGCAGAAGGAGCTAGGTGAAGGTTGGCAGCTTTCTATAGGAGCCAACTGAGGGTGTGTGTAACCTCTGAGCCCTGGAATGAGTGCTGAGCCTTTTCTGCATCACATGATGGTAGAGGTGAAGGCCCCACCCTCTACTCCCTACAGCCAAGAAGATGCTTCTACCACAATAGCTCAGCTCCTGTACAACGGGGTTTCTGCTGCTCATCTTTGTGCACCTGGTGCCTCAGTTACAACTGACACTTGGTGAACTTTGTTGAGTTCCTTTTTCGGACTTGAACCAAGGTATTTATATTCTGTGCATTGAGACTGGGATTATGAAAGACCCAGAAAGAGATGAAAGGGCCCTCTGTCAAGGGACATTCTAAGGAGTTTACCCTCTGGCAGAAGGAATTGCTAGCAAGCGGTGATATTTTGGGGATGGGATGAGGTGTTCAACAGCTGGTGTGGAAAATTCCCTAGGAGGCTGGTTCAGCCCCAAGATATCCCAGGCAGTGCTGACTCTTGCCTTCAGCAGAGGCCAGCCTATTTTCCAGACCTGACTGCTACTGGGAATTCACAGAGCCATCTTCCTACAGGGAATCTAGTTCCTCAAGTTTTTAGTTAGTCTCTTGATTCCTTGAAGACTTCCCTAATCAGAGATACTACTATCTCACTCATAAGATGAATGAATTCACATGCCTCCGATGTCACTGTCTACACAGCCTCACGAGTAACTCTGTGGGCATCCTTTCCTTTCTAGTCATTCTCTTCCTGCAACCCACACACACTCCTTGCCTCTGATAGCTGCATTAGCAGCAAGTCACATGGAGATGGTGCTGATGTCAGCAGCACGGATGTGCATTTAGAGGAACCTTTTTATAGGGGAGATTACCCAGAGGGTGATGCTCAAATGCAAAGCTGTCTTGTAGGATGTTTTGTACAAAATGTCTTCTCCCTTTGGTGGATCTTGTTTATTTTCGTAGCTTAGTAGGCGCAGTGAAGGAAGATGTGTCTAAACAAATTTTTTCCTACTGAAGTTTGTCTGGAGGTGGTTTCAAGTGGCTGCAATGATCCAGGAGCACTGAGCAACTAGGCTGGCAAATGTGGTTAGCTGGGACAGCTTGCAAAGCAGAATGTGCTGGGGGCATCGAGCCTCCATCTCAGCAGCCAGGAAATAGGCAGACGCGGAAGGCACACCTCATTTGACATAAATAGTTTATTCTTTGAAATACATGGATAGAAGGCAGGTCCAGTTTAGGCGTACACAAGAGTGTACTATTTAACACTTTCTGCAGAAAATCCTTTTTGTAAATATGTATCTTGTAGAGTGTCTATGTCCATATCATGTCTACTTATAGTGAGGTTAACCTTAGTGTCTTCTTTCGTAACATTCCGCATGACAGCAGGGAAACAGGACAGGACCAGCTGGCGAAGGATACTGTGGCCTGAGAATGGCAGCAATCCCCAAGGTGATTTTGTCTCTCCAGAAGTATTCAGCATCCCACTTGTAGAGGCAGAGCACAAAGAAAGTACTTGTGAGAGGAACACTTCCAGGTATTCCAGGATATATGAGTTACTTTGCTCAATGCTGCAACAAAATAGGTGACAGAGCCAACTTGAATAAGTAAGGGATTATCCTGGCTCACAGTTCCAGTGGAGGTCATGACAGCAGGAGAATGAGGTGGTCGCTTACATTGCATCCACAGTCAGGAAACGCGGTGATGAGTGCCCGGTGCTCAGTCTTTCCCTTTTATTCAGTTCAGGCCCCAGCCCATGGGAGGGTGCTGCCCACACTCAATGTAGGATTTTCTTGCTTTGCTAAACACTTTTATAAAAAAAAACCTCAAAGACAGAGGTGTGTTTCTATGGTGATTCTTGTTTTGTTGCTGTTTTTGTTTGTTTTTGAGACAGGGTCTCTCTGTGTATCTCTGGCTGTCCTGGAACTAGCTCTGTAGACCAGGCTGGCCTTGAACTCACTGAGATCTGCCTACCTCTGCCTCCTGAGTGCTGGGATTAAAGGCATGCGCCACCATCTCTAAGTCTAGTTAAGATACAATGAAGGTTAGTCATCACAAAGAAGAGGATAAATGGAAAATTGAGTCCATTGGTTGAAGAGAAGTGTTGAACTCGAGATCTAAGCTGGATGCAGAAGAGATGGTGGGGGCACGTTGGTGGGGAGTGCAGGCAGGACACAGCAGAGGAGAAAGCAGAGGCAGAATATAAATCTGAGAGTAATTAGGGAGAAAGCTGGAGCGAGATGCTCAAGTAAATGTCTCAGTTAGCTTGTGCTGCTGTCACAAAATGTGGCGGGCTTTGAAAGGACAGAAATTTATTTCTCATGGGTCTGAGAAGTCCAAAGTCAAGACAGACTCAGTGTCCTGTGAGGGCCTGTTCCATGGTCCCAGGAGGGCTGTCTTCTCCATGCATCCTCACATAGATGTTGCTGTCTCTCAGCTCTGCTCTTCCTTGTACGCCATCTTCTAGTCTTGTGTGTTTTTCTCTCTGGCTTGTATCTATAACCTTCCTTTGCCCACTGGGATCTCTTTCTTGATGCCTATAGGAGTCCTTATCCCCCAGGGTTTTTCTATATATGATTACATGACTGGCTAAGAGGGTGAGAGCCCAGCTCCTGGGCTTCAAAGTTGGACAAACACTGGGAAGAAATTCTGACTCAGGAACCTCCCACGGGCTCAGTCAAAGACTAGAACTTTGCTTGGAATTACTCCCTTACTTACTTCTTACTTCCCTGCTTCTCCCACTCTCTCTAAAGGCCCCTTCTAAGTAAATTAAGTTGCCCTAAATCACAAACAGATCTGCTTTGGGGATCTATTACAAGTTCCCAGTTGAAATGGGCAGGGAGAGTGATGATGTAAGTGATGAGAGCTAGAGGCACCGGAGGCTTTGGTGTAGCATACTTTTTCACAGGAAAGGTGGTCTGGATGGAGGGATTTGGAGAATCAGGAAGAGAATTCAGGTCTACCCTTAAGGCCCACCAGGAAGATTGGGACGGGAGGGGCCAGGCCCATGTCTTAGAGCAGCAGGGTGGCCCTGCTATTACGGAGATTCAGTAGAGTCTACCCGAGCCTCATGTGGGGTATAGTGGGTTCTAGGAAAATGTGTAGGCAGATGTACCAAGAGGCTGAAGAAGTGGGCACAGTTCTGAGCAGAGGTTTGGGGTGGGGGTTGGGACAATGGGGAAGTGGATTGGAGGAGAGGAGGAAGCTCTGAGCAAGAGAGACATCGAAACTCAAGGATCAGCTAGGTGAGGTAGCACACACCTTAATTCCAGCACTCAGGAGGCAGAGGCAGGTGGGTCTCAGGAAGTTTGAGCACAGCTTGTTCAGCATAGTGAGTTCCAGGACAGGCAGGGCTGTGTAGACAGACAAACCAATAGCAACAACAACAACCCCTCCTCCCAAAACTCTAGGGTCATGGACACCCACTCTTGCCATGTACTACTCCTTGGTTGGCTTGCACTTCGAAGACTGGCTCTTGCAGTCTCCTAATGAATGGCAGCCTGGACATGGGGTATTAGGAAGTGTTCCTGGTGCAGAGTAGACATTCACTGATTGAATTAAAACTGATGAATATATTTAGTGTCTAGGTTATTATATATACCAGTGCATTTCCCTCTTTATAAAGTATTTTGTCATAGAATTTATTGACACTTCTGCAGCTGTTCACATCAGTGTGACTGGCTGAGAGTGAGGGACAGATTTCTTAGGCAAGAGGTATGGACTGAAGTTGTAGAGTTTTTCTTTCCCATAGGTTGAAATACATTTTTTTTGTTTCCCACTATGGATCTGTAAGGAAAGTTGGTGATAGCAGAACAGCTATTGGAAATCTACTCGAGTATATCTGAAGAAGACTTTGCAGAGTGAGAGAAGAGTGTGCGGAGGGGAAAGAAGGCTGGAGGAAGGAAGGGAGCCCTGTTCACATGGGCGCTGGAAGTCTTTGAAAGTGTTTGGTGGCACATGCCTTTAATCTCAGCACTCGGGAGGCAGAGGCAGGCGGATCTCTGTGAGTTCGAGGCTGGGCTGGACCGACAGCCTCCAAAACAATACGGAGAAACCCTGTCTCGTAAAACAAAAAAAAAGTGTTTTGGGGTTTTGATCAGGAGAAAGGTAGGGCTTTGGGGCAGGATTTCCTGGCTGTTGCTTGGAGCGATAGGAGGGAACCCAGTGAAGAGGGTAACAGCTTTTGACAAGACTCCTGGGAGAGGTAAATCTCTAACTTAAGGAAAGACCCTGCCAAATGGCATTCAGAATAGGATTCCAAATACTTGATCCCAGAAGAAAGAACATACTTTGAGAGAAGCAATTGCATATATTATTTTTAATCCTAAAGGGTGGGGAATGATCTTTCCCTGTAAAAGTGTTCTAGTTTATTTAGATTTCAGAGGGAAAAGAACATGGGGCATGAATCAAAATATATTACAGGAGCATTTTGAATTAACAAAAGGACCTCAGTGGTGGCTGTTCACCTCTACAGTCTTGACCTTGGTGGTCAGGTCAAAGGAGAGCACAATGGGTAGCTGGGTCCCCAGCCCAACAAATACAGGAGTCACTCTGGGTCCCAGGCAGTTTGTGCCTGAGCAGGTGGGGGAGGGTTTACTTTATTGAGGGAGGAGGTTCAATGAATTTATTCTGTCAGGTTCCAAGAGTTCCAGCAAACCCACGTGTTCTAGAACAGGTATTCTATTGAAGAGGGGTTTCTGGAAATCGGGAAGGCGTGTGGTGCAAACAGACACATGATTCTCTAGGACAGTAAAGATTCATCCGGCACATGTCCACCCTTGTGGGCCAGGCCACGTGAATGACGCTGGGTATGCCACATGTAGAGAACCCTCCGTCACTCTGCCTGACAATTCATCATCACTCCTACATCTAGGGTACGTCCCCACTTCCTCTCTGTTTTTTTTTCTCCGACTCCTTTCTGCATTATGCTCATTCATTGTCCCTTAAATGCTGCTCCCCTGAGCTCATCGTTTACTTTCTTCTCACCGTACAAACCCCTCTGGACTACTTCATTCAGTCCTGCGGCTTCAGTACCACTTAGATACTCATCACACTCATACCCTGGGGTCCAGATGCATTTCCCCTTGAGTTCCAGTTCCTTGTGCTTCGTGTGTGGAGGACAGCTCCTTTGGATGTTCTGAGAGATGGCACACCCAAGTCTCCTTGCAGAACACTGTGCCCTTTAACCCCCCCCCCCGCCCCAACACTTCTGACTGTCCATTAATCATAGGGACCTGTGGGTTTTACTTACTTCACGCCTCTTGTTGCGCTCTTTGTCTTCTTTGTGATTGTCTAAGTTGGGGACACAATGTAGGTGCGCATGCCTGGTGCAGAGATCAGAGGAGGGCATTGAGCATCTTCCTCTATCACTCTGTGCCTTGTTACTTTGAGAAAGAAAGGGTCTCCTGCTGAATCAGGAGCTTGAGGTCCTTCTGTCTCTGCTGCCGGCAGCTCTGCTGTAACAGATACACAAGGGCCCACACACAGCTTTTATATGGGTCCTGGGACCTGAACTCTGGTCCTCACGTTTGTGCAGCAAGTGCTTTTAATAGCTGGCCATCCCTCAAGCCCTTATCCCGTTAACACCTACCCACACTGTCCCCTGTTAGTCTCTTACTTCACAGGCTCTTTCACAGTGTTGCTAGACGCCGCTTGCTCACCCCCCACAGCATTCGGTGGCTCTTTTGTTGTGTTGGTCTTGATGGCTTCCCATGCTCACTAAGAAAACTTAAACCCACTTATGCCTCCTGCTGCTTCCAGATTTGCTTTTAAACCCTGTATCTTGACCCACAGACCTGGTTACATTTTTAAGCATCCCTGGAAGGCTCACAGTCTAGTGTGTTTGTACCTGTGACTGGCTCTACATCCTTTCTGCCTCCCCTTGCTCTATGGCAGACTTCTGATCCTCTTCCTGTATCTGTGGGCACCCTCTCTCTGAAGCCTTTCCCGGTCTCTGTACCCTCGCACCTCTGCCCAGCATAGCCGTTGCACACTTGTTGCCTGTATTTGTGTGGATTCCACAGTCCTTTCCACTCTGGATGATGTAGAAAGCTCATGTTCATTGAGTACTTGCTTGTAACTGAACATGGAGCAAGATGTATTGCCTCATGTATGGACCCTTCTGAATAGCATTCTGCTTCCTTACTTTCCCATGTTGAGGGAGGGGGCATGCTTGGAGCAGAGTCAGGAGAAGAAATGGGGGAACTAAGCCCTCTTTCTCCAGGGTGCTTGCTTTCCATCTGTCTTTCCTAATGCTTCTTATGAACTATGGCGCTATATTGGATTGCAAACTCATGGCAGGGAGTAGCCTGGATGACCATTTCTCCAGTCCTAGGAGCCTTATTCTCTGGGTTCCTTCTCACCCTGTGATTGCCATTGCTTGTGCTATAGCCGTGCTTAATAGATGCAGGAGATCTTGGGACAATCAGGAGAAACCGTGTGCTTACTAGTGCCCCAAATGGGGTTGCTGGTACATTAAGCCTCAAATGAGCCCGTTTCCTTTATACTCTTCCTGTTTGGGGTATGCGGTAATGGAGCATGGCAAGAAAAGCCCTACAGTCTTGGTTGTCTTCAAATCTAAGTTTCTTAGTCAGAAAGGAGGAAGACAAGAGGGGAACTTGGCCTGTTTAGGATGAGAGGTGAATCCTTAAGAGTGATTGGTGCCACTATATACATTCCTTTTTTTTACATAAAAAGATACCATATATATATATATATATATATATATATATATTTCTAGCACTCCCTTAAAAGAACAGGAGAGCCCAGAATGGAGTGTTTGGAACACAGTGCAGTGTCTCCTTCTAACTCGCTTCTATAAGTCACACACCACATGGTGCTCCAATCATTTTGTCTTCTGAGAACTTTAACTCTTGAGTCTGGATGTCTGCCTCTGAAAACATACAATAGCACCAGGACTGCTTCTCCATGCTGATTTAGCAACATCAATTTTTCTTTGGAGCAGGCATGTGAACTCAATATTGTAAGTGCTAGTAGGAATGAATGGATGAATTCAGGAGTCGAACAAACTCTAGTTAAGCGCCTTCTACTTCTAAGCACTCATGCATCCTAACCTGAGGCAGAGACGTAGGGTGTGTGACCATCCTGGGGTGTGACTGATCAAGGGGGACTTCTCAGTGTTGACACATGTGAGTTGCTGCAAGTTTGTCAAAAATGGAGTAAGAGGAAGGGAATGGGGGAACAGGGTCCTTTTTCTCCAGGACAGTGGTATAACTAGGCGGCTTAGCGTGGGCAGGCTTGGCTCTGGTTGGAGCAAAGGTTGTTTGTAGGGGTGTGGAAGGGGGTGGGACAGGGAGATAGGTGAGTGCCAAGTCCTGGGTGGGAGTCTTGGAGCAAGTCACAGGGAGTCTGCTCTTTACCCTGGACCTGGGCTACCTGCAGCAGGTCTGCTTCACTGGGGGCTCCAGGTAGCTGTGATGTGCAGGATGGAACTAAAGGAGAGGGGGCTGGAAACTGTGGCAGTGATTCAGGTGAGAGAAAAACGGGCATCTTGCTGGGAGCTAGAAGAAGGCAGGGGGCCAGCTTGCTCTTAGCCATCTTTTTCTCTTACTGTTGGCTCTTTAGGCTCTTACACCTTGGTCTGTTCTATCTTGAGCTTATTTTTGAAATGTTTTTATCATCACATAGTAATTATACATAATAATGTGTTCCACTTGGACATTTTTATACAAATCATACATACATATTTTGACCACGTCAATTAGCCTCTTCTACTTTTTCTCCTTCCTTCCTTCCTTCCTTCCTTCCTTCCTTCCTTCCTTCCTTCCTTCCTTCCTTCCTTCCTTCCTTCCTTCCTTCCTTTCTTTCTTTCTTTCTTTCTTTCTTTCTTTCTTTCTTTCTTTCTTGTCTCAATGAATTTCATCATGGCATGGGCAGAAAGAGTTATTGACAGGAACACGGACAACTTAGCAGTGGCCCCAGCACTGAAAAAGATGTCTCCCCTTCCCCCAGCAACCATTACCTGCTTATAGATCCTCGGGAGCAGAGGGAGTGCTAAGAGTTTAAGATCTTTTAAAATTCTGTTATTCCGCTGTGCTGAATTACATGTGGTTATTTTCATACATGTTTATAATATGCTTTGGTTACTTCTATCGTATCTAGGGTCCACAAATGAGAGGAAACATGCAGTATTTGTCTTTCTGAAGCTGACTTAATGAGCTTAATATGATTACCTCCAGTTGTATCCATTTTCCTGCAGTGACGCAATCTCATTCTTTATGGCTGGAAACAGCTCCATGTGTTCCTTACCTGGTCCTCTGTTGGTGGACTGCCAGATTGCTTCCCATAGCTTAGCGATTGGGAATGGAGCTGTACCAAGCTGTTGATGCTTTCGGGAGAGAGCAACGCTTAACTCAAAGGCACAGCTGCCCTTTCCGTGTCACACTGTGGGGCTTGTTCATTGTGTTTATACACTGGACTAGATTGCATTTCTCAAAGCGACTAGCTCGATTGCCTTTACAGTAAGGAACTGTCACACATCGGGGTCACATGGAAACAGGACAAGCCATGTTCTGCTGCTGCGGTATCTGGAATCCTAGGAGGGCACACTCTCTCCAAATGGTTGGCTGCTGGTCGCCTTAATAGCTACAGGCAGGTATGGTTGGTGCCTTGAAGGTGGATTTGTTGGCCTTTCACCAATCCTGCCCTATGTAGAAAGTGAATTCCACCTGGGCTTGGGGGAAGCCCTTTATGGAGTCTGGGCTGGCCTTAGGCTGGGGCTTTTAGGGTGCTCTGAGGCTGATTTTAGGCCTTGGGGGTAGTTGGGAGGTGAGGTAGGGAGGAGAGAGGGGGTGGATCTCCACTTCTGGTGAGTGCACCACAGACACAGTTGTACTCTGCCTGGTTGCCAATGGAAGTTCTGAGGTGGCTGTTTCAGGTTTTCAGGAGATCTTTAGCCCTTTGGATGCTGTTAGCTTTCAGCAGTGTGACAGGGTGGAGCGCTCAGGGTGAGGTGTCTGAAGACAGAGTGGAGCCTGACTCGTTCAGTAAAAAAGTGACTAGAGCTCATCTCTCTAGGCCTTAGTTTCCTTACCTGTGAAGGGAAAATAGGTTAGGATCACTGCCCCCATACATGACCTTGTGAAGGTAAGCTGGATTTGTGTATGCATAGGTGTGTGCCAATTCTGCTGCTGACTCTGAAGGCAAAAGAACGTGTCTTCTTCATTTACATATCCCCAGTACCAAGCATGGGACAAGGCAAGATCAAATGTGTGTTGATTGAGTTGTGTTGAATGAGCAATACCGTAAAGTCTTCAGGACATGGGAAAACCAAGTAATATAAAATTCACCAAAAATCTGACTTCCGCATGTGCTCCTGTTTCCATCCCCACACAGGCCATGAGGAAATGCTCTGAATATTCATGAGAAAACGTTTAAAAATGAACGGAAGGGAAGTTATCGCTCTTTGAAAATTTCATTCGTGTATGCATATATGTTGACCACATATACCTCTCACCCAACGTTTCCTTTCTCATCAACTCTCTATAGCCCTTTTACTGCTGTATACTTTTCTGTGGGAGCTGTGAAGTATGATAGACCATTGTGCTATGGGACCTATCCATTATCGATACACTCCATGGGGAAGAACTCCATCACGGAAACACAAGGTGTTTCCCCCACACATCAGAAAACATTTTCAGACCTGTCTGAAGTGAATTCCTTTCTGCATTTTGAACAGAAGGGCCTTGTTTCTTAATTGTGCCTTTCCTATGCTCCATTGCAGAGGTGACTTCCAAGTCAGAAGATTCTAGTTGTAGCCCTGCCTCTGCAATCCCAGCCACTTGCTCTTGGCTTAGTCCTCCTGTCTGTCTGGGTCTCATTGTCTTTGTCTTTGCAGTGGAGCTGTGATGACTGTGGACGTGCACTTGCAGGCCTCCCGTTGGAGGGTGTGAGATTGATAACGAGCTGTGGGAAGCTTCTGTGAGATCCATTGCCTGAGCTGTAGAGCAGGTGTGCTTCTCATGAGCTATTCTCAGCCCAGAATTGAACTTGCAAGGATGCTATGGTGGGATTTCATGGGATCCCCCAGAAATTCCTGGATGGCTGACTTTGGCTCAAGAACTCTTTGACAGATTTTCCAAACCTTTCTCAGGCTGTGGGTGTCTCAGAGTGCCAAAAACCATCCCTCTCCCCTCTCTTCTTTACTCAAGGGCAGACTAGCATAGTGTCTGATGGCTGCTCTAGTCAACTGACACTCCCCCATTTCTTTTCATGTATGCATTCCCCTTAATAAAAATATAAGCCTATTTAGCTCACTTTTGGTATCTGCTTCTGGGAAGATCTGGACACACATAGTGTGAAGGTGCCAGAGTGAGGATCAATGCAATGGTGTCACCAGTGTTTATTGGAGCGACAGGCATTGATTCGGACTCTCACCACCACCACCACCACCACCACCACCACCACCACCACCACCACCGCCACCACCACCGCCACCACCACCACCACACCCAAATTTGTTTCTTTGTAAAAGAAGTGAGAGACCATTATGACTCATCTAAGGTTACTGCTAGAGTGAAAGCAACTCTATGTTTTGAGAATAGGCAGAGTAATGAAAATACCCCCTGAAAATGTATTCGACCTCAAGGAGAAACAAACTCCTAATCCATTTCTAGCTGCTGAAATGCACAGTCATATTTGCTAAAGCAGCCAACTCCATTTTTAGTCAAATGCACAAAAGGTTTTGTAGCATTCTGAAGTCCCTGCCAGGACTCCTGATATCTGCAAATACACTCCAGTCAGTAAACCAGAGCAGCTCATTTGCCGTTCCTGAGAGCCCAAGGAGTTCAAAAGAAGTGAAGTTATTATTTACATTTCACAGATAAGCAAACAAAGAACACAAGTGACAGTTTCAAGGTCACCCAGTTGATTTTTTTTTTTGTGTGTGTGTGTGTGTGTGTTCCAGTGCTTTGCAAACTTAGTGATTTTCAGATTTGCTTCAGATCTGTTCCTGGGACAGCCCTTAGCAAACTGGTACAAAGAACTGGCCCAAAGCCTAAAAGACCGTTTTCCAGCCCAGTTCCACCTAGCACTGGGAGTGCTGGGATTTCTGGAACAGTCTGTTGTAAACTGACTGGAATAAAGAAAAACAGCAATCAGATGGGAAAAGACCTTTAAATAAGGTGCTCACACCTCGAGTAAGGCGGATGACTGGGATAGCCTGATTCAAAAAGCAAACAAAATTGGGGCGGGGCTACAAACATTCAGTAGAAATTGACAGGGGAAGCCCCTGTGAGGCAACCAGCTGGGGTTTCCCAGCGAGAGTCCCGTGTAGAAAGTATGCACCCTGTGAGGCTTCTGAGTTAAAGGAACGAATAGTAGCAGATAGACGTCACCGAGGCACCTGAAATCGGTAAAGACTAGGAGCCAACTGGAGAAGCTGAGGCAGGCCGCTAGAGTGCTGAAGGACAGAGCTTTGGATAGAACTTCCTCTGCATTCTCTCCATGAATGAGTTTCTGGCTTCCTGTTTCCCCTGCTGGCATGTTTATCCTATAGGATGGGCAATAGCAACTGCATAGTTCCCCTTCCTGCTGACCTCACCGACAGAGTATTGATAATGCCCTTAGAGGCTTGCTGTTTTCCTTCCTCTTTTATAGAGTTAAGACAGCAGTCATCCCTGGGACAGGGAGCTTTTTGGAGCCTCCTTGCTCCCAGAGTTGTTCCCTTCTTCTTTTTATTAGTTTCATGAGAATTTCATATATAATGAATTCTGATCATATTCACCCCCAGTTCCTCCAAGATCCACACCTCTTCCCTGCACACACAACTCTTATGTCTTTTTTAAAAAGTCTGTCAAGCTCCGTCTGTGCTGCCTATGCACTCTTGTGTGTGTGCCTCTTCATCCACAATGATTCCTGAGCCTTGAGGAAGGTGGTAAAGCCACCCCATTTAGGGCTGAGCATTCTGTACTCTTCCATTCTCTCACCTCGATAAGCTGTGGGTCCCTATGTCAATGGCATCTACTACAAAAAGGAAGCGTCTCTGATAGGGTTGAGAGATGCACTGCTCTATACCAATTGGCCTTTAAGAGTCAGTGTAATACAACGTCTATTTAGTAGAATAATAGGGGAGGTTCTCCCTTAGGGTCTGTGACCCGTGTAACCACAGGTTCTTGATGTTTTCAACAGGCTTTAGACAACACATGACAATTTACCTTTATACTGTATGTTATGTAACATCACATAAACAGTTTAAAGGCCAAATTATTTTGTAATATATAAAGTAGATAGATTTAATGCATTTAAAGCCGAATGCAAACAAAGACTTGTTAACTTTTAGCTTTTATTTTTGTCATAGTCCTGTTTCTTTTCTTGTCTGGTTAACTTGTCTATCTCATGTCCTGCTGCAAGACTATTTATTTGCCCTTAAGTTTGACGTTTCAATATTTAATTTATACATTTGTTGTAATCATATCACAGCTCCCTCCTTAAGACGTTGGGACCCAGTTCTTTGGAGTATGGTACAATGACTACTTTTGGCTGCTTCAGAGCTTTATAGGGACATCTGGGGGGGGGGGGGCGGGCAGTAAGAAGAGGTAGAATGTGTGGTGTTTGGTATTGGGCACATTAGATGATCCAGTTACCCTTGGTGGGAAGCATTCTTGGCCACCCTTAGTCAGCCTTGCTAAATGAAATTTTAGGACTTAGAATCTGGATAATATCGGCCGGGCATTGGTGGCGCACACCTTTAATCCCAGCACTTGGGAGGCAGAGGCAGGCGGATGTCTGTGAGTTCGAGGTCAGCCTGGTCTACAAGAGCTAGTTCCAGGACAGCCTCCAAAGCCACAGAGAAACCCTGTCTCGAAAAACAAAAAAAAAACAAAACAAAACAAAAAAAAAGAATCTGGATAATATCTATCACAAACGAGCAGAAGCCAAGGACACAAAGCAAATTAAAATATCCACAGTATGGCCTGATGCCTCAGGATTCAGCCTGGGAGAGAAAGGACCATATATTGTTGCATAGCAATTTGTTGAGCTCTGGAAGTGGAGAACCAGATCAGCTGTCTAAGGAGGCATGGGGAACCTTGCCTAGTCTCTTAGGTCCATTCAGTGTTAAACAAATACTTATTGTTGAGGTAATTAATGTCAATGCTTATTGTGGAGGCAATTCTGAGGTTGTGATTGTGGTAGTTTAAAATAATCATTACCAACAATGACTGACAGCAACAATAGGGAATAAGCACCCTTTCTTTGGTGCTGTAGCAAGAACTGAAGATGGACTTTCCACTGAGCCATGGTGCATACCTTTCATCTAGCATTTGGGAGGCAGAGATGGGAGGAGTTCAGATTAAGCCTAGCCTGGGCTACATATAGAGAACACAGTTGTCTAAAGAAGAAAGAAGAGTGAGGCTCTGCCCCAAAAGCATACAGGCTCATGGAGAGATAGGCTGTGGAGACAGGCTGAGGCGTCTGCATGGAAGAGTCCAGAAAGATTTCACAGATGAGGTGGCTTTGGGCTGAGAACCATGTGGATATGAGTTTGCAGGTTCTGGGCTGCTGTGTGGTGATTAGAACAGGGTGCTGCTGTGTCCAACCTGCTTTTCCATACTAGTAAACCATCATTATTTTTAGTCTGATAGTGCTTGTTCGAATTGTATGTGTGATTGCACTGGGCCAACTCTTCATTCCTTATTTGTCACCTTATCCAGTCATCATTGGCTGCCTACTGTGTGCCAGTCACCATACTGGTCCCTGGGTACAGAGAAGTGAAGCAGCCGATATGATGCCTGATTCTGTAGATCTTTTAGTCTAACGAGGGATCTGGGAGGTGAGTGTGCCATGTTAGTTGCCTCACAGCTGTGTGACTCCAGTCTCTGCTTTCGCCTTTATTCTCCACGTGTATTACTGCCATGTGGCCTTGTGATGACACCCACAGTCTAGGATAAACTCCGCACTTCAGGATCTTCAATGTTTGGCTATGTAAGGTACTGTTTTTACAGCTGACTATTTTTTTTTTCTGCTCACCTTGAGGTGGATGAAAAGAAGTACTTCAAGAAGTAAGGTTTAACTTGAGATTAACTGGCCAGGCTTGGGTAGAAGCAGAAATGGGGAAGTAATTTAGGAGACTACTAGTTTGATAGGGACAAGACATGCCAATGGCCTGCGTGAGGCTGTAGCCATGGATGGAGAGGGAGAATGGATGAGAAGTTCAGGCTGTGCTGAAGGAAACTGTCCTGGACACAAAGGAGGGTTCTTGGTGTCTACAAGGCCAAGTGGGACCCTGAGTTCAGTGTCTTTAGAGGAGGGTCAAAGAACATGATGCCCAACTGGATGATTCTAAATTATATAGATAGTTTGGAGACTATGAAGAATTTTGTATTCACGTTAAGCCCAAGAATAACTTAATTTTGAATAACTGTTGAACAGAGTAACATCAGTGAAAGGTGGGTAGTCAGCCTGGTTTCAAAGAGAAAAATGGATTTCTAGGGTCTGCCTAGGAGAGCAGATGTTTATAGACATAGATTTTTCTAAGAAGCCACCCCTGTATCCAGGTGGGTCAGGTTCAGACCTACTTTCCAGGAAGAGTGGCATGACAGAATCACCTTGACACTCCCAGTATAGAGATGGAGCAGTGTAGCCCCACTGGGCCAGTATTTATTTGCACATGTTATGCTAATACCTTATTTACACAACACCTGGGGGTGCTGCACAAGCAGAGGCCATAATGAGAATCAGGATAATAAAAGCAAGAACACGTCTCAGTGCCGTGACTGCTCATTGCTGCACAAGACAGAGCTCTGTCGTGCGTGGCACTATCTCCAACCCCCTGTTCTGGCAGAAAAACTGCCAGCTTAATGTATTTATTCCTAAGGTAATGAAATTGCCTTTATAGAGAACTGGGGACCTTAACAAATGCTGTGTTCTGAGCACCAGGGGAAATTTCATTTCCAGTGGCTTCTTATTGGATGACAACCGGAGGAAAAAAATTCCGTTGCTAATAGCTCAGCAGTGGTTACACCAAAGTCATTGCATTTTCTATTAGGCAATGCACTTGGGATCTATTTTATTCTTATTATTTTTTCAGGCAAGAGGGCTAATTGACATAAGCCATCACTCTTGCTTCCTTCCCCAATTATAGCCTAGCTAGGCAAGTCCCAAACCTTTCTACTGTGCCTGACCTTTGACCCTTCTTCCTTAGCTGGGAATCAGCTTCTTTGCTTCATTTTGTGAAAAGACAGGCTTTTAATTATTCGCTCTCTCATCTCTGTGTGTGTGTGTGTGTGTGTGTGTGTGTGTGTGTGTGTGTGTGTGTTTTGGGGGGTGGATTGTATGTATGGGAATGTTTTTGTATGTGGATTTCTTTGCATGTGAGTATGCGTGCCTGTGTGTGAATGTGGAGGTCAGAGGTCAGTGTTAGGTGTGTCCTACTGTTCTTTACCTTATTTTTTCTTGAGACAGAGAATCTCTCATTGAATCAGAAACTCCACAATTGGATAGACTGGTTGACCAGCAAACCAGGCATCTGCTTGTCTCCACGCCCACCAGTGCTAGGGTCACAGGTGTGGGCTGCTGCACCCACTTGGCTTTTTATGTGGGTGTTGGGGATCCAAACTCAGGCCGTCATGCTTGCCTGCACCATCTCCCTGGTCTCTGAGATGGGCTTTTAAAGTCACTGGATGTCCGTCTCTTCTCTGCTTCTGTACTTAGAGTAGCTGTGTGCCCTTCTTCTGTTTGCTTTTCTTCAATCTGAATAATAGGTTTGTTTTTCAAATATGATGATTTGTACACATTTGAACATGGGAGCCGAGGGAGGAGTTGAGGTATCAATAAATATAACTTTCCAGTTTGGATCTTTGTAGGAAAATATAAGTGCTTCTAACTCATTGATAGCCTTCCCTTTAGAATTAGAGCTCCTGATGCTCACTTTTAGGAAATCATTAAAAAAAAAAAAAGAACAACAGAAACCAGGTACTTAACAACTGATCAAATTCCCCAACTGCAGGCTCGGTGAACGATTCTTTCATCCTTACATTTGGAAAGGTGACTGAAGGAAGGCATCTGTTCTTTGTTTCTGATGACTTCAGTGTTTTGCTTTTATAAACAAATTCTCTCCTCTTCTCTACCTGCTTCCTCAGTGGCCGTGCCTGCAGCAACTCCACCCGTGTGCCAGCCCAAGAGTGCCACTAACGGGCCCCATCCGGTTCCCCGCCTCTCCATTTCCTCCCGAGCCACGGTGGTAGCCAGGATGGAAGGCGCCTCCCAGGGAGGCCTGCAAACAGTCATGAAGTGGAAAACAGTGGTTGCCATCTTTGTGGTTGTGGTGGTCTACCTCGTCACAGGTGGCCTTGTCTTCCGGGCGTTGGAGCAGCCCTTTGAGAGCAGTCAGAAGAACACCATCACCTTGGAGAAGGCAGAATTCTTGAGAGATCATATCTGTGTGAGCCCCCAGGAGCTGGAGACACTGATTCAGGTGAGCTGGGAGTGTGTCTACCATACAGCAGCCTTTGGCAAACGATGATGGGGTAGGTGTTGCCTTTATGGGTCACCAAGTTTTGTCTTTGGTGGTCAAGGAAATCTTCTCTAGGGAGCCAGCAAGTGAGGGGTGTGCCAATGTCGGAGATGAGGGGCCATGAAATGGGAACAGGCTGTGTTTTGTATAATACATTTTCAGATCTGGTGGCCAGAGGTGGCAGCGGGCAAAAGGATTTTAGAGTTTTCAAATTCAAGTCCCCTAATGCATGCTGATGAACTCTTTTTCTGGGAAAGAGCAGGGACAACAGGGTGCCCTGTAAGACAAAGATGGGAAGAAGTGTAAATAAGCATGGATGTATTAACCAATTCCGGGTTAAGGAATTAGTGAAAGAGAGAAAGAGCCTGCAGATGTAGGGATGAAGAAGGTATTTGTGGGTCATTGAGAGAGTTATAGAGTGGGCTTATGGGGGAGAAATAATGAAGATTAGAGTAACACTAGTCACCAGTCTGGTTGTTTGAAAACACCACACGCCAGATACTGTGCTAGGCCCTTTATATTCTCTGAATATTAGTGGAAGACAGATCCACTAGAACACAGAGGTAGAGAACCTGGAAGCCAGCTAGCATCAACAGAGGTAGGGTGAGGTTGCCGGCGGTGGGGGGGGGTGGGGTGGTGGGGGGGGGGGGGGTGGTGGTGGTGGTGGTGGTGGATGGGATAGTGACAGGCAAAGAGTCGTCTGAGGTGGTGTGAGCAGAAGGAATAGGCTTGAAAAGTCTGGGAGCTTGAAGAGGAGAGGGGAAAAAATGGTTGAGAGCTCTGCCTTGGAGATGAAGGAGGTGAGATGCCTCAGAAGTTGAAGTTAGGGCTCCTTTTCATGAAGCCTCTTGAGCTAGAAAGAATAAGGGAAAGGTGGTGACTCTCATGGAGGGGGAAAGCCCCCGCCACCCGTGTTTTCTGGGTTTCTAAAGTTTGGGAGGGGAGGGATGGAAAAGATGGGTTGTACGATTCCCTTTGGCTCTGGGGTGCTGGGCTTAGAATTCTGGTGAATACAGAATTTCAGAACTGTATGACATTCAGAAATCTGGATTGGCCTATTCATTTATTTCAAATATCATGGATAGGGCAGGGGACTTCAGATTCTGTACATGACTTGGCACCCTCAGAGTGTCCCGTCTTTTGAATTTGTCTTGACAGTATGACTTCCTTCTTAAATAAGTTGGAAAACAACCTTCTTTCTCTCTGAATAAATATGATCTCGTAATGGTTCTCTTCAGTTTTTATTAAAAAATAAAACTTTAAAGTCCAAGGGCAGTGTTTCATACATATATATATATATATATGTGTGTGTGTGTGTGTGTGTGTGTGTGTAATTTTAAAATCAATCCCAGTTCTCCTTCCCTCCTTTCATCCCTCTCCCCCTCCGCTCCCCTCATCCCACCCGCATCCTCTCCTCAGAGTGGGTATGGCCTCCCATGGGGAGTCAAATAAGTCTGTCCCATCACCTGGCCGAGGTCTGACCAAGGCCGGTACCCCACCACATGTCTAAGTTGAGCAAGGTGTCCTTCCATAGGGAATGGACTCCAAAAAGCCAGTTCATGTACTAGGGCTAGATCCTGGACCCACTGCCAGTGGCCTCATATACTACCCACTCTACTCTCTGTCATCTGCATTCAGGGGTCTAGTTCAATCCTATGCGGGTTCTGCCACTGTCAGTCTGGAGTTGATGAGCTCTCACTAGCTCAGGTCAGCTGTTTCTGTGGGCTTCTCAATCCTGGTATTGACCCATTTGCTCATATTATCACTTCTCCCCCTCTTCAAGTGGACTCTGGGAAATTGGCCTAGTGGTTAGTTGTGTATCACTGCATCTGATTCCATCAGTTACTGAATGAAGGTTTGACAATGATGGTAGTCCTTAATGTGATTACAGGCGTAGCATGGAACTCTTTTATAATAATTTAATTATTTGGATATCTTTGCCTTCTTTCTCTGCCTTTGTGAAAAAACAAAACAAAAATCCAAAAACTACTAAGTCTGTGTTAGGAGTGTGTTGCACAAATTAACACAGAATCCGAGACCTTCTATACCAGATCGAGTGGGAGAAGCAATTGTGAAGTCTTAAAGTAAAAGTATAATTACATTTACCCATGGTGTGTGGTTGGGACCTTACTGCAGTGAATGTCATAGCCTGAATGATGATCTGTCTTGAGTCTAAATCACATGTGAAGGTCCTTCCTTAGACAGTGGGACCATGGGGACAGGGAACATGTCTTTGAATCCTGTGTACCGGACCTATGTGTTACTTTGTGTCTGATTATTTCCCCACGGCTAAATACTTTGAGAAATGTCAAAGTACATCTGGGACATTGGTGACGTCACAAGATATCTGAGCTTATTCATGCACTGGGTGGTTAATTAAGTATTGCTTTATTGCCCAGGCTTTGACCCTCTACTTTATGAAAGAACTCAGGCAAAATAGGATGATGTGGAACAGCATGGAGGGCCTCATTCTGATGATGCAATTAACATGTGTCTTTACCCAACTTATTCATTTTATTTTGTTTGCTTTTTTATATTTAAGTGATATATGAAACTATATATGGGCTACTCAGCAATATCTTGTGGAATGTTCAAATCAGGGTAAATGTATTTATCTTCTCAGATATCTAGCATTCTTTATGATGCAAACATTCACAATTATTTTAAATATTTATTTAATGTGTGTGTGTGTAGTGGTGATGGTTGTGCGCTGCAGTGCACTTTGTGGTGATCAGAAGACAACCACGCTAGCCAATTTTCTCCTTCCCACGTGGTTCTGTGGATTAAAATCAGGTTACTGAGCTTGGCTACAAGTTCCCCTACCTGCTAAGCAATCTCTTCAGTCCTCAAATTCTTTCTTTTAGCTTTCTACAATATCATGGTCTTGTTGTGCATGAATGATGGGCACTCATTTTCCTATCTCACTATAACTTAGTACTCTTAGTTAAGCTTTGCCATTACACTTTCCTCTTGTACTTACCAAGCTCTGTTAACTACCATTCTTAGTTCAACTTCTATAGGATCAGTGTGTGTGTGTGTGTGTGTGTGTGTGTGTGTGTGTGTGTGTGCAGGTGCATGTGTGTGTGCATGAATGTACATACATTTAGAAGCCAGAGGTCAACCTTGGGTGTCATTCTTTATGAGTCATATACCTTATTTCCAAGACATTGTCTCTCACTAGATTGGGACTAGTTAAATAGGTGATGCTGGCTTCCTGGTGAGCCCCAGGGATCCTACTTATTTCCACTCCCAGTGCTGAGATTACAAGTGTATGCCACCATGCCTGTTTTTGTTTGTTTATTTTTTTCATGCATTCTGGGCTTGGAACTCATTTTACCAGCCAAGCTAACATCACCACCCTCTAAGATCAACTCTTACATTCTACATATAAGTGAGATTGTACCATGGTTTGCTTATTTCTATGATTCCTCTGTTACATGAGGTGTGTGTAGACCTAAGATGTTGTTACAGCTATTGACAAAGTGCTGTAGATACCTGTTAGGAAGCGGCCACTTTACATACATATATCATTTCATTCAATCTTTACAACAATGATTGCTCTGGTTTGGATATGATATATCCTCAAAGGCTTAAAAACTGAAGGCTTGGTTGACAACTGATCAACTTTCAAGAGCGACTGTATCATAAGGATAGAATCCCATCAGTGGATGGATGTATTGATGGATTTATACCTTCATTGTATTATTGGGAGGTGATGAAAACTAGAATGACTGTTGGAGGGAGTAGGTTAGTTGGGGCTTGAGTGTCTTGGGTCAGATCTTGTTTTGGCATGCTCTTGTTATGCTGTCTCCCAGTTTCCTAGCAACCATAAGATGATCAACTTTTGCTTCACTACAGGCTTCTTTTCATGCTATTCGGTCTCAACACATGCCCCTAATAATGGAATCAAGTCACCATGGATGACACCTCCAAAACTGTGATTAAAATACCTCTTTCTGCTTTTAAGTTGACTTCCTCAGATACTTTTCATGGTGATGAAAGTAACATAGTGTTCTATGTTGGCAGTATTACCTTCGTATGTTAAGTGAAGAAACAAATTCTGAAAGAGACTGAATAACTTCCTAAACACTGAGTGTCAGAGCCATCTGGGGTTCAAAGAAAGGGCTAGTACCCTGCCTCATTCATTGAACCCATGAGTCCCGATGAACTTTATTGTCTCTCTCTAATACTTGCATGCATTCAATATTTCCATTATTTATGAAGTAGAAAAGTACTGGATTGCCTTGCATCTGTTTCTTCTCTCCATACTCATTGAGTATCAGTCTTAGACCTGGGGTATTTTCCAGTCTGTCTGCTATGACATAGGAGTTTGTTCTCATCTCTATCTTCAGTCTTCATCACAACCACATTAAGTAGTTTTAATTGCTACATATGTTGCCAATAAAGAATCAGGTCATTGTGTTTGCCCTTCAGGTCTTGATACTTCCTGTGTATGCAAGCATCCACGCTTGTGGATCAGTGCAACAACTGCATACTTTGTCTCTGGCCAGCACTGGATATAGAGCTTCTAAGAAGCATAATATTTAAAAGTGGTTTTTCTTCACATTTGGAAGGATCACTGTGAGTTGTGATCTATTGCATCTCACAGTAGTTGGGAAGGAGTGACCACTGGGTAGAAATTTAGATTTCCTGTGCAGATTGCATGAAACTGTCATAAAGCAAAGCTAGAAGGCATAGTTTACATTTACTGAGAATAGACATAAATTATTTAGAACAGCAGAATTCTGACAGCTTGGAAGAACCAAAGCTGGGGATGGATTTTCTGATAAACTGAATCACTTTGGCACTGTGGGACTCCTGAGAGACTGATAGTTCACTGTCCCCGTGAGTCAGAAAACCATAGTTGTTATGGAGAAGATGGTCTCATTCATCACTTCATTAGTTCATGTATCATCTAGGTATTCACTCTTGGAAATGCTACAGAACTCCTCTGGGAGCTGGAGTTAAACAGGATGAGACCTAGACATAGCTTGAGTAAGTTGTTAGCCTCCCTGTGCTCCAATTTTTATTGTCAACAAAATGTAAGCTCTTCTGCCCTTTGGGTGCTAGAAGGCTAAAAGCAATAATTCACCTGGAAGGGCTTAGACTGTGGCATGCGATGAGCACTCTGAAGAGGCTAGTGATGGATGTAGCTGCTTTACTTTCTTGGAACTTCAAGCAGTAGTTCTTTTAAGGGGGCAGTATTGGCATTGATAGATTGAACCCAGGGTTTCACAGATTATAGACAAGTGCTCTAGCATTGGCCTATAACCCTGAGCTTAAAGCAGTATTTCCCAAGGGAGGTGTGGAAGTGTGGAGATTGCCTCTGTGGTAGCATTTGACTGTATGTAGAGACATTGATGTCACATAGCAGAGGTACTGTGGGTGGCCATGTCAGAGGTGTGTGTGTGTGTGTGTGTGTGTGTGTGTGTTTTCCTTTTTTTTTCTTGCTAGACCCTGAGAGTTAAGTTTTGTTCCCTCAGATAGAAAAGCCAAAGGCCCACTGACTCTGTAGTCTCCCCGTGAAGCCCTGGACTGCTGGAGGCTGGGCTTCATGGCAGTGATAAAGATATCTAGTGGGTAGAGACAGCTAACTAGCTTATAAAATACAGCATAAGGAGTAGTCTTATACTTAAGAACAGATTAGTTGTAAAGACCTGAAAGAGGAAGCATGTAACCAATAATTGGAATTCTCTGGATTGTAGCTATCTGAAAAATGATGGCCCCTGAGAGGCCAGAGAGTCAGACGTCCAGGGATATTTTATGGATATTTGTCTTCTTTCATCCTCACAACTATCTGTTCCATAAAGACTGTCTTTGGGGCTCCTCTACACATGAGGAAACAAGACACCAGGAGGTGAAGTTGATTGCTCAGGGTTACCTGAGTAGTAAGTGACTGATGCAGGATTTATTGGTAGGCAGGTTGACCACACATTTCATGCTCTCTATCAATGAGAGGGGTTCATTTGGATAGACCATAGTTCTCAGTGTCTTGAGAGGAAGCTATAGTGGTCAGCACAGCTTGAGCTGAGATGGATGGATGGAGGGTAGAGATGAATCAGTGAGAAATAGGGCTGGATTTGGAAGGTCCCTCCCATGCCTTTCAGAGGCTTTTAGATTTCATGCTATAGAAAGTGGAGACATGATAGAAATCTCATGCTTGAAAGATGACTCTTTTACCAAAGAGGAGGATGGATTGGAGGATGGAGAAGTGGGAAGACCTGTAGGGAGAATATTGCAACATCATGTGTAATGTAAAGGAGGGCAAAGGGTAGGAGTGTTAGAGTTGGGTGGATTTGACCTTTTACCCACTGAACCTAAGGCTCCTCCTTGGTGTAAAGGGAGGAGTCTATCATCACTTGGATTCCAGAGAATACTGGATGTGATAAGTGCCTGGTAGAGAACCTCAATATCATTGGCATTCAGGAACTGCTGTTTCTTTTTCTGACCACCTGCCTGTCTTGCTTCTCCAAGGAGACTTGCAAAGAATATAATAAAACTAACAAAACTAACCATGTTCATGCATTTCTTTGGCTGTGGAGTAAGATACCTCCAATGACACTCTCCCTTGTCACAATTGCTTATCTCCCTGTTCCCAGTGCAATTGCACCAGGCACTGACTAGTCTTGGCGAAAGCCATAAAACATTCATCTTCTGCAATCCACAAAGCATAAAATCATGTGGAGGCTGCAGTGGCTGGCAGGAGGGAAGGAAGGATGCTTCAGTTGTAGGGATGATGGTTTGCTGTGGTTGTGTATTAGGATTTGAGTTCTTGGGTGTTTTAAGACTTTGAATGTCCTCAGTGGAACTCATGTGGTTACTTGGCAGCTGTTTCTTCTGATAGATACATACTCCGAAGGTATTTCATAGGGGAAAGTTTCTGGTTGCATAAGATGCCCACCAGAGAGAACATTCTCCCCCTCCCATTCCAAGTGCCTGTATATCACATGGATTTGTTTTTCCCTCATTAGAAAGTATTGCTGGGGTGAGGGTAGGTTGGTCCCATCCCAGCAGAGTAAGTGTTAAGCAGGCTACCTCACTGCCTGAAAGCTGACTTTCTTGACACATTTCACTGCTGCCTGAGATAAATTGCTTAGAACTCCCTTGACCTTAATGTTATCATCTTCGGTTTGTGGCAGTCTTTCTGTCTGAAGAATCCCATAATTTCCATTTGCCTGACATAGGCCTGGTGTAGACTGTGGTGGAGTATGTGACAGTGTTTGTTCCTATCCTGCTGTTTCTTTCTCTCTATGACTGTTCAAGACTGGCCCAGTGACATACTGCTGGCAAACAGGACCTTCTTATTGGATTTTATTTCATGATTTCTCTTTCTTTTTAAATTTTAGGTATTTTTGTGTGTATGCTTGTGTGTGAATGTGTGCATGCACATGTGTTAACATGTATGTATGTGCATGTGTATGTGTATACTTGAGGGGAACAGAAAGTGCTTTAGATCCCCTGGATCTGGAGTTTCATGAGGCTGTGACTCTGTCAGTGTTCACTGGGTACCGAACTTGGGTCCTCTAGAAGACCAGCAGGTATTATTACCCACTGAGCCATCTCTCCAGTCCCTTTATGGCCTCTCATGGACTTTTAACACTTTAGAACCTGGACCTTGAGCAGCATTTGATGAGTACCACCTGGCTCTTCTCTTGAGCGTTGACTGTATGAGAACTAGAGAGAGCAAAGCGTTCCCTTTAGAATAAAATATAGGGTAATTGTATGATTGATCCTCCATCACTTTCTAAGTCTATAGGATTTGCAATTTTCTTCTGCTTAACCTCTCACTGAGTCATTCATACAGTGACTGTGTTGATTGTCTATCATGTGCCAGACACAGTTGTAGATCCTGGGGATAGGATGGTAAAATCTTTGTGCTTTAGGTGTTGATAATTAAGATGACTTACTGTACCAGTTCTGTGCTTCTGGAGTAATTGTTAATTATTACTTACATCTTTCAAAAGTGTCGGGCTTTACACATGCTATATTTGTAGATAGAGGGAGAGGCAAGCCTTGTGAATATTATCCTGTAAATATTTGTAAGTAAAATCAGGATAAAAGGGGAAACTAAGGCCCTGGGACACCTCTTGCCTCTGTCTCTCAAATATAGAAACCATAGACATGTGCTATCATGCCTGGCCAGAAAATCCTTTTCTAAAAATCTTATGTTTTTGTTGTATTGGATGTCATACCTAAGGCCTCAAACAGACTAGGCAAGATGAGTCCCCAGATCCAGGAAACTCTTTGGTTGCTATGACTGGTCATTTCTGGTCTGGTTGTCAATAGGGCTTCTTCCAATGATCTTTCTGTCTTGTTTAGGATGTAGCCCAACCATTTTAAGGAAAGCATGGTGTCTTAGCCAATGTTCTCTTGTTGCAAAAAGACGCTATGACCATGACAACTCTTATAAAAGAAATCATTTAATTGGGGCTGGCTTACAGCTCAGAGGTTTAGTCCATTATCATCATGGCAGAAAGCATGGCGACATGCAGGCAGACATGCTGCCGGAGAGGTAGATGAGAGTTCTACATTTGGCTTCGCAGGCAGCAGCAAGAGAGAACCACAGGACTTGGCTTGGGCTTTGGAAACCTCAAAGGCCACTCCAGGGACATACTACCTTCAATAAGGCCATACCTACTCCAATAAGGCCACACCTCCTACTAGTGCCCCTCCCTATGAGCCTATGGGGGCATTTTCATTCAAGTCACCACACATAGCTTCTGAGATATCCATATACCAGGCTGTGATTTCAGAGTCCCAAACCAGGTCATCTCTGCTTTATCCCTAACCTAAGCTGCTCCTCAGCCAGCCCGCCCAGTCAGGTGACCTCTGATAGTGATAGTCAGGTTCTTAGTGTCCAGGGACACAGCTCTGAGGGGGTGACATAATTCTTCCTGGCTGATGACTAGCAGTCAGAGGAGTTGCCCTTTAGTCAGCAAATCAGTCACGTAGAAAATTGTTCAGTGTGTGCAAGATCAGGCCTGCAGCCTCTGGCCTGTCTGTGCGGGTCCTCACTCATTATCATTATTGGCCCCCTCCCCCGTCACTGCTTTGTGAAAGGATCTCAGGCCTTCAAGCCGGATATTAAAGAGCTAATGGAAACTGGGCATGTGTTGTTATTTTGCTTAAGATTAGAAATTAGAAAACAAGAAAAAGAAAGCATTGCAGGAGACAGGAACTGGGGACGGGAACAGGCATGATACAGCATGAGCCATGGAAAGAACACGTTAACCACAGTTATTATAGCAAGAACGAAAGGGGGGGAGACAGACATGAGGGAGAGAATAAGGTAAGGGAAGAGAAGATGAGAGAGCGTAAGCGGGCAGGGGTCTGTCCTTTAAAGGGGTCCTTTGTACCTGCCTGCAGACCGGTTCTCATGGAACTCTGGGCTGGCCAGAAAACTGCCCAAGTGAATCCTGCCAGGTAGCAGGGTAGGCCAGAGTAATGCCTGGACCTTTCAGCATGACCCTGTAAAATAGCAAATGAGGGTTCAGTGTTCTAAAAACAAAACCCAAAACCTCTCAGAAAAATAGTACCAAAACCCAGAAATAAATGCTAGCATGCCTGCATTTCTACACAACTGCGTCTGTGTTGGCTTTTGTTTAAAGTGTTGCTGTATATATTGGGGAATAATGAATGTCTGATGGTGGTTTGTATAGTTATTGTTTCTAATCACACTATTCACTTGGATAATTGATATCTGACTACTTGTTATGAAGCAGATACCATGCTAGGCTTCAGCAATTCTAAAAAGGATGAAGCTAGTGTATGATGCAGACACTGTTCTCCAAGAGCCCTTCAGGAGTATGAGTTGTATGGCTAGCTCACATAGGCATAGTGCTTGCTGCTCTACTGCTTTGGGAGAGTGCCTTATCTACTCCCGTGAGGATCCTCAGAGGGAGTAAACAACCAAGGGACAGAGACTCAGACAATGTGCTCAAGCTTTGATCAGAGGAAGGCCTGAGATGCTGACAAGGCTGTGTGGCTCCAGAAACTTTGCTTTCTTTTACCACAAAGCCTATTCCTGGGTTGAGGAGACAGGCTTGGCTTGGATGGAGTCCAATGTGATGGGTTTGAAAGACTAGGATGCACTCAGGCTCCCATTCATGGGAAGAGAGAGTTGTAGGCTTGACTTCCGGCCCCCTGAGACGGGGTCATGGACCTGTGAGTGGTGTAGACAGTAATGATTGCTAGCTGGCTTCTACAGGAAAATGACTTTGTGTCTGAACACAGGTGTTAGGACTAGGCCAGTATGTTCTGTCTGAAATCCAGGGTACAAGAACAATTATTAAGAGTAGCTTTTCAGTCTGTGTAGAGAACATTTCTTTTTCTCTTGACAGAAATTAGAAGCAGAGGCCAAGTTTGTGGGTTCAGGATGCCCACTAAGCAGGCAGAGGCCGACCTTAGGATCCTGTAAAATGCAGGCAGTCATGTCAGTTCTGAACTGTTTGTGCCATCCTGAACAGTCAAAGAGCATCCAACAATGAGAGATGCACTCTCACCCTGGACTCTTGGAGGAGGGTCTAAGCCCTGCCCTGGATGAAATGATAGACTATGAACACCCCCATGGAAGGCCTCACCCTCCCTGGGGAAATGAGGGGATATTGGGGGGGTTGGTGGGAGGGCACGGGAGGAGGGGAGGGAAACGGAGAGGGACCTAGAATTAACATGTGAAGCAACCTTGTTTCTAATTTAAATTTAAAAATAAATAGTAATAATAATTTAAAAAAGCAGATGAGGGTTAGGAAAATGTTTAGCAGCTGGACAGAAAGTTGTCTATAGAAGACAGGAGAGGGCTAGTGTCAAAGGCTTTAAGCTGTCTTAGCCTGGTCATTTACCAATTCCCATAACCATGAACAAATTACTTCTGCTTGTAGTGGTCTCATTTGAGAATATTCTCATTGAGAGTAGTCCCACCCACTAGCCGGGGTTTTAATGAGAACCAAAGAGTCTAGCATATTGCAAATGCTAGCTACTTTTCAGGGTATTCCAGAACTTGCTTCAGAGTGTCTCTGTTGTCCCAACTTACTTATTTTCCCTGTAGTCAAACTGTGCATATCACAGACATGCTGGGAGTATGTATGGGCTCGTTCTTTACTGGGCTAAAGGCACGCCCTATGAATCTGGTGTCAAGGTTGAACACTAAGTGCAGTAATGGGTCACGTGATGGAGTGGAGAACAGTGAAAGCACCCGGGCTCCTTTTAGCCTGTTTTCATCATCACCTGCCTTCAGGCTCTCTCTAACGCTGTCTTTAAACTCATGCTGCTTTTGTAGACTAGCCAGTGATTTTATTATCTATTTTATTCTTATTACTTTCCTAACTACATTTTTATAAATTGAGTGTTGGTGGAGGGCATCACTCGTGTCACAGTGCCTACATGGAGGTCAGAGGACAACTTTCAGGAGTCAGGCAGTCATGTTTAGCAGGGGACCTTAATGTGCTGAACCATCTTGCCAGCCCTATTACTTATTTCTTTATTTGTGGTAGCAATTGGATAGACCCATGTCCAATAGAAATAGTTTAAAAGTATAGACCTGTGGAGCATTCATCAGATGTTCTCCTTAGGACCAGGGCGATTTTTCAACATTACTCAGCAAGTATGTTACTGAGTTCGTAGAGGCTGAGCCCAAACCGAGATGAAAGGAAAATGCTTAGTTAGTCTGAGAGTTTATTGATCCTATCAGTGTCCATACATATATTCTTGTTTCCTTAGTGGACCTGGTGCATTCACTATGGTTTATTTTGTTCTTCTGCTCAATTGGGTTGGGGGGGGAGGGTGAGAAATTTTATTATGTCATGTGGCAGAATTTAGAAAGAAGTTCAATAAGCTCCCCCAAATGTTGGTCCACCACAACAGTCTTTAGCTAAATCAGTTATTTGAATTGAGTTTTAGAACACACTTCCTCCTTGTTCAAAGGATTAACTTGGCATTATGAGAAAGTCTAGGTTGTCTTAAAACCATGGGCTAGGGATGCGCATGCTGGCTCATCCTGGGTTCCTCCAATCCTAGTAAGATCTGCTGCTCATCTCCCTTCTGCAGGTAGCTTTTCTTCTAGATTTATGTTAAGGATATAAAGTTCTGAGAAAAGCCTGCTGCTGCTACCTGCCACCCCTGGGATCTGAGGAAAGGCTAATATTTGCACATAACTGAATATTCAAAGCAGCAGGAAACAAACACCATGGTGATATTCACCCATAGCCCCAGGGGATGCTTCTCCCTTTGTCTTTCTGAGAACATCCTTTTGTGGGCATTGGGGGTGGGGGAGATAGGGGGTGGCTGTTGAGGGTTTTGAGGTGATGCAGTTAGGGTGGTCTCTGGATGATGTCAAATCCTCCCAGGCCGGCATAGGTCTGAAGTTACATGAACCCTCTGCCTGTGCAGAAGATGACCGTAGCTTCCTTTCTGTTTCCTAGTTCTCCCACAAGCAGTTGAGATGTTCCAGCCTGGTTATGACAGGTATGGTGAACTGAGTATCTGAGATGGTGAGGGAAAACAAACAGACAAACAAAACAAACAAAAAACCCTCACAGGATGGACAGATCCATTTTTTTCCAGGGTTTGGCTCAATGGGCTTTCTAACAGTATCACTGGCTAGATCTGCCATCCATCAGGTGTGGTTGTGGACCACATACCTCACTATTCTCAGTGTCTCATGTCCCTCGGAGACAGTAGTGATGACTGTCATGCACAGTCAGCGTGGGCTGCGTTAATACCTGCACTCATAGGAACGTGAAAGGGATCTCCATTAAATAATATGATTATAGAATGAGAGTTTGCTATCTGAACTGCTTCATGCACTGTTTTTGTTGTTTTGGTTTTTGAGACAGGGTTTCTGTGTGTTTGCCTTGGCTGTCCTGGAACTCACTCAGCAGAGCCTGCTGGCCTTGAACTCAGAGCTCCATCTGCCTCTGCCTGGGATTAAAGGCGGGCACTATCACCACCGTGTTTTGTCTCATACCATTTAAGAAAGCCTCCATAACAACCTTGCAAGGGAAATAGCCTTTCCCCATTTTATAGATGAGAAAAAAAGTTCAGAAGCTGAGGAACTTTCGCAGTCCACACATTTGTGGCTTTGTTTATATCTGCAAGAGTGACACCCTTTACCTGTCTGTACTGAGGCAAACATGTCTCTGACCCTGGCAGCAGGCCTGGTTCACAGGGCTCCAGACTTCCTCCAGCTCTCAATGTTGTCTGATGCAGCTAAATTCCCCTCCCTGAGCACCGGCATACTCCTTGCTGAGTTCATGAAATATTTATGTGTTAAGTACTTTCGAAGCCGGGGAAAGGAGGAAAGATTGCTGCAAACAAATTAATATCATCTTTCTGCTTCTCACCTGAGGCTCTTCCTCAGGAGTGAGGATGTGTTACCACCCCATCATTGGGGTTTTGAACCACCGAGGGTGTTTTGTGTTGTAATGAGTGTGGCTTCCTGTGCCTTTCTCGAGGGGCTTGGGGCTTTCTTTTCCTGTCCATTCAGGGCTGAACGCATGCTCACTTTTAGTATGCGTATGAAGCCGCTTCTCACACTCACACCCCATGCCACCCCTCCCCCCACCCCCGCTAAATATCCTGTTCATTAGCTCCTTTGCTGATGGTACTCTGTAGGGATGGAGAACCTTGGGGACCCAGAGCTGTGGGTGCACCCACAGATATGGTCTTTTCTTTTTGTTCTGTGGTGTAAATTATTAGCAAAATGACTGTGGCTGGGCTTATACTTGAGCTATGGCTCTCGTTTAATTTTTCACAGATGTAGTCTTTGTTCTGGATATGTCCTGGTTTGGACAATAAATCCAACGGTATCCTAGCTATGTGTGTCCATTCGTGTGGCACAAATCTGTTGATTTCTACAGCTAATCTGAGACAAGCCGATGATTATGGCTCTTCAGTTGTTTGTCTTCGTGGTGCCTCATAAGAAGAGAGAGGAACAGATGATCTCACCAAAGACACAGATCATAGGAGAAAGGCCCCAGACAGTTATTGGTCCCCTGTGGGGCATCATTTATCCCTGTGCAGCACTAACACTGTATGGAAGTGTGATTTACACAGTGCAGCATCCTGACGGAGGAGCCTGGCGGGGGGTCCTGCAAGGAAGAGTCACTTCTCCCTCCCCTGTTCACCTCACAGCAGGCTCATTCTGTGAGGCTGTAGTTTCTCTCTTACACTTCCAGAGTGGTCTTGATGCATGGTGTTGGAACATAGGGGTGGGGAGATAGAAAGATACAGATTCTTTCACATGATGCCCTCCTCCATGTCAGGTCACCTCTTGTTTTTGTCTCTCCCTTGTTTGTTTGTTTGGTTTTTTAGATGATTTCACAATCCCATACATGTATTTGTGGGGTAGTTGTTATTTAATGGTTATCTCATATACTAAGAAGCAGAAATGTTTTTTCATCTCTTGAAAAATTGTGTGCTTAGGTCTATTACCTTAGTGCTTGTTCATTTATTTAAACACTTGCTGTGGTGTACCCTCTTGAGTTATTTGTTAGGCAGCTGGGTTGGTGCTACAATTCCAACTCAGGGGCCAAGCAGAAACTATGACAAGTAGAATTAGAATATAGTCTTCTTACATGTAGCCTTTCTCTCTCTCTCTCTCTCTCTCCATCATCCATCTATGTATCAGTTTATTTTTCTGTTTATGAATCATCTACCAATGACATACCTATCACCTACCCATTTCCAGTGATATATCTCTCATCTATCAATACCTCATTTACCAGTAATCTGTCATCTATCCATCACTTGCCATCTGGCTGCTCCGAAGACCTCTTGGACTTGATAGTGGTGGCATTTGTAGTTGAACAGAAGATGCCCACCGAGAGGTTGTGACCCAAGTTGTGGTTAATGTCGGTTGAATTTTCACCACATACAACTTTAAATTTTTTGAGGTACTGGAGTTGAACCTAACTAAAGCCATAAACAGCTAGGCAAGTACTTACTGCTGAGCTGTCTCCCGAGCCCCATACAATGGCTTTTAAACTCAACTGTACTCATTTTAGCTGTGTCTTTTCATTGCTTGTATGCTCAAATGTCATGATATCCTGGATGCTTCCTTATCTCTCTCCCCCTCTTTTATTTTTTTTTATTTTTATTTTTTGTCTTAAGTCAGTGTCACGAAGCCCAGGTTGGCCTAGAGCTCTGTATGTAGCCTTGAACTTCTGATCTTCCTGCCTCAGTTTCCTATGTTCTGGGATTAAAGGCATATACCCCCATACCCAGCTTTAGCTTGACTTTTGTAGCATGAATAGAAAGATAATTAAAGCTAAAGAAAATTCATTTAATTATAAAATGTTCACATGTGTTCAAACCATTAAAATCATTGGACAATGCTTTAAAAATTAACAAAGTTAATTTTAAATAAATTTAATTTTAAATACAAATTAATGTTAAAACCATAGACTTACTTAGAATTACTGCCATTGAGTTAAAGCAGTGTCCCTAAAGTACATAATTTTAAAACACTAGATAAATTTTAAGTAGTTTCACTAAAAGTAAATGATAATTGTTTGGAGGTATAAATATGTTTACTGTATTTGAACACTAAACAATGTATAGTATATACCAAAGCAACATTACATGGTACTTCAGAAATACAGCGTTTTATTTATCAGTTACAATTTTAAGAATTTATCCTCCAAATTCAAGTGATAACAGTTATAACCAGGTTTATCGGTCATTTTAATTTATTTATTTATAATTTTTGCTTTGTTTTGTTTTGTTTTTGAAGACAGGGTTTCCTGTGTAGCCTTTGCTCTCCTGGAACTGTCTTTGTAGACAAGGCTGGCCTTGAACTCACAGAAATCCACCCATCTCTGCCTCTTGAACTCTGGGATTAAAGGTGTATGCCACCACTGCCTGGACAGTCATTTTAATTTTAGACAGAATCAGGTGCATAAAGCCTTACCAATAGTTTGGGGCCTCATTGGAAAGCATATTTTCACCTTCTTTCTACTTCCAAGTCTTGCTCCTAGTGGTTTAGTTCAGGTCATCTGTGGGGCCATGGTACCCAAAGCAACCCTTATATAGAATCTCCATAGAACTGCTTCCCTGGGCATTTGGTACACTGGCCACTTTATATATGATTTAGGGGAAAGAAGGAAGTTTACTTCACAGATATGAAACCAGTCAGAGTTGGCTATAGTTGGAGGTGCTTGTTGCAAGTACCCAAGCTACTGACTGCTGAGACATCCCTTCTGCCTACATTCTAGGACAGTGGCCATGCTTCATCTTCATGTATATAAGGATGGAAGCAGAAGTGGAGTGCATTCTGGGCATTCTGTGTAGAGAATTGAGCAAAACTATCCACTTTGGGTTAGACAGTGTTTGGGTCAAGGCTTCTCTATTTCCTGGCTTTCTGACTTCAGATGTATTACTCAACTTTCCCACGACTGTTGCAGCATCGCTGAAGTGGGAATGATGCTATCTTCTTGGGTTTGGGGAAAAAATAGACTTAGTGGTACTTCTTATGTACCTGGCTCAATGCAGGTGCTTCATGAGTGTTAGTTTCCTTTCCTTTCAGTTGATAAACTTCCTTTGAGGGTTACAATGCAAAAACATTAAATATTCATTAATTGCATTATTCAAAAAAAGTGAAACTTGAAATGGCATCTTACCTCAGATCTTTTGATGTAACAATAATCACTCCCATTTGTCTTTCTTGCAAATCTGTATTCTGTATTTGGTGCTGGGTTTATTTATGATGTTTGTGTGTAATTCTCAGCACTGTGAAAGCTGACTGAACATAAACGCTCCTTCAAGTTTTATGGAAGATGCAAATTATTAGGTATTGGTGGTGTGGTTTGAGGCCCGAGTGACTGAGGCCTGCAACTGTCCTGGAGGTATAATTCGTGAGTGGAACTATCAAAGGCGGATAGATAATGAGGGTGGATATAACCCTTGGTTAAGATAATCTATTTGGATAGCTCTCACACAGCACTGGCAAGCACTCCCCACCTGTCTCCCTCAAAAGCAGAGTAGAGGCTAGGGAGCTGGCTTAGTTGGCAGAGAGTCTGCTATGCAATTTGAGGATCACAGCCTCCACATAACCACCAGGTGGGATGGCATGCATAGGGAATGTCTATGCTGAGGAGGGAGAGACAGGTAGATCCCAGAGCTTGCTGGCCAGCCAGTCTAGACAGTTGGTGAGCTCCAGACTCAGTGAGAGATCCTGTTTCAAAAAAAGCTGGTGAGTGATAGAGGGTGACACCCAATGGTGACCTTTGGCCTCCACACATACATACACACCCGTACGTACGTGTGCCAGTGCGCAGTAGATCAGAATGTAGTGCTGGGTTAATAAGTAATCCTGTCACCTGAAGGTGATTCAAGCCATTGGCAAGAACATCTGTGCACATCGCATGCATCTGCTGTTATATGCTGGGGTGCTGGCGTTTATGTTAGAAGCCATAGCTAGCTTTACCCTTCATAGTGCTTGGTATTCCTAGAGGCAAGTAGGATTAGACTAAAGACAAACAGAGAATGTCTTTACCCTGCCACCTAGTCAGTCTTATTTGCATGCAAAATCTATTCAACAGCTTGTTTTCATACCACTTCTGAAGTAGGAAAGACATTTTTGCATATTTAAGCAGTTATTTACAAAAAAACAGAAAGAAAAAAAATAAGCAACAGTAACTCCATGTAGTATGCCAAGGCTAAATAAAATATTCACTGTGTGGCAGCAGTTTATACAACAGGTCACTTATCTCTGTCCTAGAAAGCTTGAGTGATCTTATTAAGCATTCATACTGAAGAGCATAGGGACTTTCCAGTTGTCCTCTGATTTGTGACAATGACTATGTGCCTGTCTGAGCCAAGATTAGTGGGCACCATTGAGGACTAATAGAAATGTGGTTTATTGTTTGTGCCTTGCCCTCTCTCCACTGGGTAATTCCAATGTTACCCAGGATATGGAGTCTCAATCTTTCTAAATAGCTCGTTCCCCTGTCCCCTCCTCCTTGAAGCTCCTGGGTGGAAGGCCTATCATTATAGCTCACGCCTGTGGACTGCAGGTGCCTGAGTGCATGATAGCAACTCGTTCTGCACCCCACCTGAAGCAGGATGGCAGGACCAGCTCAGGAATGGGCCCCTGAGAGGGCTTATCTTCTTCTGCTCATGCTGAAGCTCGGGATGAATTTTAGGGGTCTGTGGAACTGGTGCACAAACACAAGCCGGGGAAGGGGGGCAATTGTGGAACTGTAATGCATAGATTGAGACTTTGGAGGGGAAGGGGGCCTGATCTACTCTCTGGGCAGAGTTTGTGGGAGAGTGTACTCAAAAACGCGAGGGAGTGAGGGAGCATCCCTTGGACCTGGGAGATTTCCATTGCAGGGAGATGAGTGTTGGCCACCATTGTAGAGAATGCTGCAGTAATACTGAGATAGAGTGTGGGATTCCAGTGCTCACTGAGGAGTCATTCAGGCTGACTAAGAGAAGAGGGCAGGACTCCTGGGGCAATAGGGGGTGCCTGCCACTCCCGATGACCTGAGTTCCCCCAGCAGAAGCAGCATGCTGGAAGGAGAGACCTGGCTCCCTCAAGCTGTTCTCTGGGCACCCTCCACATGTGCACTGTGGTACCTGAACATCCCTTCCCCCAAACCAAATGTCAACGGTGAGGTAACCCAGTCACTAAAAGAGAAACATGGCATGTACTCTCTCATATATGGATTTTAGACATAGATCTGGGGAGTGCCAGCCTACAATCCTATGGCCAGAGAGTCTGGGAAACAGAAACTTCATTTAGTGGCTGATCGAAGAAGAGGCAGATTCTCTCGGTTAAGTACTGAGCTGAACTCAAGAAAGCCAGTAACAGAGAGGGAGGACTGATGATCAAAGGGATTAAGACTGGGCTGGTTTAACCCCCAGAAACAGCTGACCAGACAAAGGTCATCAGCCTGGGAATCCAGCATGGGACTGATCAAGACCCCCTGAATCTGGGTGTCAGTGAGGAGGCCTAGGTAATCTATTGAGCCTTGGGCAGCAGATCAGTACCCATCCCAAGAATACACACGGACTTTGGACTCCCATAGAACAATGTGAGGTGCACTCTCACCCTGAACACTTGGGGAAGGGTATAGGCCCTGCCCTATATGAAATGACAGACTATGGACACCCCCATGGAGGGCCTCACCCTCCCTGGGGGAATGAGGGGATAACGGGGGGGGGATGGGATGGGGGAGGGCACGGGAGGAGGGGAGGGAAAGGGAGAGGGACCTGGAACTGACTTGTGAAGCAACCTTGTTTCTTATCTAAATTTAAACTGGAAAATAAAGTAAAAAAAAAAAAGTAGTATTTGTGTGTGAGGCTGAGCATGTGCTTATGGAACTGAAGCTACGGCCATGCACCGCATAACAGTTCAGCCAAAAATAGACCACCTGCATGATGGTGGCCCCAGTAAACTTATTGATATCACGGTGATTTTTGTTTCTCTTGGTCCACTTTATGATGCTTATACACTGGACAACAGGGTCCCTGAGTCGCACAGCTGTCTTTGGTAAATCCTAATAGAGACAGGCATGGGCTAAGAATATTCAACGGACTACCTCATTAAATCGCCATAGCTGTGCAAGGCAAGGTCTCTCCTGCAATTTGCAAAGAAGTTAACTAGGCTTAGAGAGGTTGAGAGAAAGTACCTACTATTCTGGTATTAATAACAGGCAGAACCATGCCGGTCTGACCTGCTGCCTGAGTTTTAAACTCCTTTTTATATTGGAAGAAATTCAGTGTATAGAATTTTGGGAATACAGCAAGAAGGCAAGTGAAAAAGAGACCTATAACCTGCCTTTGCAGAAACGACCACTCTGGGTGAACACTCTGCTAGACCTCTCTGCACACCCAGCAGCAGGTATTCTTTTTGTATAATTGAAGTCACTTACGCCTGTGAGTTTTCTATACATTTATATGAAGTTTTATGTAACTGCTTTAAATTTTAAATTGTTCTCCCACTTAAAGGTCTGATTTTCATGGGTGTATGGAATGACACTTGATGCATGTACTTTCTTCTGCTTCCCCGGTGGTGTCTAGATCCTCGCAGGTTCTTGAGCACTACAGCAGTTTATCTGAAGCTTTAAAAAGATTCCTTCTAACCTGTTCTTTGGCCTTTTCCCTCTCTTCGCAGCATGCCCTCGATGCTGACAACGCAGGGGTCAGCCCGGTAGGAAACTCTTCCAACAGCAACAGTCACTGGGACCTCGGAAGTGCCTTTTTCTTTGCCGGAACTGTCATCACCACCATAGGTATCTGTCCATTTATTAATGTATTTGTTTTCCCTCTGCAGGCCCTTCTGAGAAAGGGTTAGACAAAACTTGTTGTCTTAAGATGTGGGACCAGGTTCTCCCAACTTGGTCAAGTGATCACAGCTGTTGTGGCTGCTTTCTGTAAGCACCAAAGCATGGTGGAGATTTGAGAATGAAAAGCATTTCAACTGCAGGAACCTAATGCCAAGCAAAAGTAGACTGCATGGAACGACCAACTGAACTCGGGTTGTTCTGTTGTGTTCAGATTGCATTTTAAAGATCGTGCTTCCTGGTAGGATCATATATCGTGGTATTAAAGTGTTCAAAGTTGGGTATGGGGGAAAAACACCCCTTTTTGATTTTTTATTGTTCCAGAGAAAAGAGCTTCCCTCTTATTGTCTGATGGTTTCGATACCCACCTCTGGGTTTTTAAAAGTCAAACTGGTATTGCTACTTCCAGAATTTTCAGTTTGGGGGACTGTTTTTCAACTTCCCACTGTGCAAACAAGCAGAAGCCTTGGTCTCTTCCTTCCTTCCCATTCCACTTGCAGGGGGCTCCACTTCCTTTGTTTCTATCTCCCTAATTACAAAAAACCTGGGCATTTGCCTGAAGCTGACTCTTACACATGCTCTTTGCAGTTTACCCTCATATAAGCCATCACTACTGCTATCCTGTGACAGAGTCAGGCTTATTTTATGCATTTATTTTTTTCTATTTTCTGATACTCAGATGCTGTGGGGTTTTGTCTTAGGGGTTACTTGATAATTATAATAATACATAAAAACTTTGATGTTCTAGTCCTTAGCTCATACACATTGATTTTGATTATGAGGGATGACATTTTCCTTTCCGATCCTTCTCCACCACACGATTTTATCTGGCACCATCTCTTCAATGTTTGCCTTAAAATGATAAGTATGACTTCTATTGTGTGTTTTGTCAGCTTTAAGTAATAACCGTGAGCTCTTACCTAGTCCACGTAGTAAGGCAGTAAACGTGTCCAGCATCTCAGTTTCCTTTCCCTCCATGTTCCAAGCATCACTCATTCTGCATAAGAGACAAGAGTATGCAATTTACATTCTGATTGCACAACCGCATCTTCACACTTGCTCTATGTTAAACTAGTGTCAGCGTTGGTGTATCTCCTCTTTTTATTAGTTTATTAATCATTAGATGACATTAGTTCCCTATCCTCACTTGTTTGACTAGAAATCACCTTCAGAAGTTAAGAATGGCTCTTGGAGAATCTGGAGGTGAGGGGGCACATCTGTGATCCTAGAACACAGAGATGGTGGCAGGGGGAGACCGTCAGATGGCTTTAACCTTCTGGAAGGAATTTCTACTCTGATTCTCTCTGAGGCCTAGTTTCTCCTTTTGAAAACTCTTAACTTTAGTTTATAGTGTGAGCAGTCCATTTTTTATTGGTGCATGTTTTAGAGGCTAAAGGTTGTTCTAGAGGCGTACATTTTTGTCTTTGTTTATGTGTTCACATCTAATCATAAGGTCTATGCTCTTGTACACTAGTGGAATCAAGAAGGTTATATGTGACACAAACATTCAGAATGAAGGAGATTGTCATTCTTACTGAGACTTGTGTCAGTCGAGGTCTTCAGGGAAGCAGAACTGAGAGGGTTTGTACATAGACATGGGGCAGTGGAATTGGCTTCTGCAACCATGAGCCCACGGCAGGTCTATTTGGCAGGCTACTTACAGTGGAAGCCATGGAGTGCTTTTGGATGGTTTAGTCTGAGTTCAAAGGTTTCAGATGCAGGGATGTTGATGGTATAACTCTCAGACTGAGGTCAAAGAGCTGAAAATCCACAAGGCCAGTGGAATTATCTGGTGACTACAGGCCAGAGAGGTTGGAGTTCTGATGTTGAAGGGTAGGAGAAGCAAAATGTATCTGAGCTGTGTATGACTATGTGGGAAGAGGAGACAGGCAGAGAGAGAGAGAGAGAGAGAGAGAGAGAGAGAGAGAGAGAGAGAGAGAGAGAGAGAGAGAGAGAGAGAGAGAGATTGAGATCTTTTTTATGCCTTCCCCTTTTTGTTCTATACAAGCCCTCAGTCAGTGATCCTGTCCACATTTTGGATTGATCTTTCACACTTAGTACATCAGCTCACTGGGTGATACCCTGTGTAAACATCTAGATACATTTTTATAGACATATCCAGTAATAACACTTTACCAGTTTTCTAGGTATTCATAACCCAGTCAAGTACACACCAAAAATTAACCACCAACCCTCTTAATCTAATTAAATGACAAGCTATTTTATATTTGCAATGCTTAAATTCATTAACATCATCTACTGGTCAGAGTTGCAAGTGTCTATTATACATGTAGAAGTGTCTATTATACATGTAGGTCTGCACCTAGAAGCCTCTGTGACCTTTGGATCAGGTTAGGCCATTGGAATTCACAGATTCAGTACATCCAATGGAGAAAAGCATGTAGCCTGGACCCTCATGTGCTATGAACCTCAGCCAACTCAAGAATATTACAGTCATCCATCAGATAAGAATGAATCATGTTAGAATGTGTTTGACAGTCTGGTTATTAGAATGAAGAAAGGCATCATGCATTTTTAAAGGATTTGTAAAATAATTAAAGTTGAGAAAGTCTTGACCATTTCAAAAGGTATACTTTGGAAAATACTCTGAAGTGCTAGTATTGGATCCATGAGCTATTAAGGGGTATCACATATAATTGATTGAAAAAAACCTATCATTTCCTTGTTGTATGAAATTACTAAATCAGGGCTTTGTTTGATTCATTAAAAGAGCAATATCTATGCTGGGCTCTGAAGTATTGGTAGGATTTTCAGCAAAGTACTAATGGTATTCATTGACACTTACTTGGTTTACCAGCTATCCAGCATTCACACATTTTTTTAAAGTTCATCTTTGTCTTAACAACAATATATATACTCTCCCTTAACAACTCATGACCCCCACTTTCTCACTCATGACTTTCTCACTCTGGAGAAGAATGACATTCAGTCCATGGCCAGAGTTATCAGTTTAAAGATGGCCGACAAGAACTTCTTGGGATTTTGCTTGAACTTTGGAGGGAATGTCTTCCTCATTTTCTTACTGATGGTAAACCTGGGGAAGGAAGAGCCAAGTCCCTGCATTGCCCCTTGTTGTCTTCCCTTGGTAGGTTACTCTGTCTAGAGTTGAGCTAACACTATTGGAGTAAGGAAAGGGCTAGGGGTAAGTGGATCCTAGTCATGTCCTGTGAGCTCTGAATGGAGCTACTTGCAAAAAATACTAAGAAACATATTAAATTTCTTGTTTTTTTTCAGAGTCAGTGAGATTTCTCATTGTTTAGGCTTAAGCTAGTCAGCATTGGATTTTCTATAATCTAAACATTCCTAATAAATGTGCATAGATAGAAAAGAGTTCCTGGAGGGGTCATAAGTATCCTTTGACCCCACAACCAGTGCCTGACTGCTCTGGCCACTATAGCTGCCATCTTTGGGTCACATGAGTTGTCCTGTTGGATGAGCCTCTAGATTCATGTGTTCTTGTCTTGGCTATTTGAGAGGCTGTTCCCTCTGCAGAAAAAGGCTGGCCACTGTGTCTGACCAATTGTGTATAGGATCAGTTCCTTTAATCAAAATCATAAAGATTGTCTACCAATAGGCAACCACCACAAAGCAAGTATGCAAACAAAAACGAACAAAAATGTTACCTGCCACTCAAAGTCTACAGCAGGCTGGGTTCTTGTTCTATGCAACTTAGAAAATGTCACTTTTCCGTCTCTCTTAACTAAAAATTGTAAGTTGAGTACTATTTAATTGAGTAAATTTAATTCCAGAGTAGAGGGTTTTATAAAGCCATACAGCTAGAGAAGTTTAAAAAAGTAACTTGATACAATGTAAGAAGGAACGAGGTGAGAAAACAAATTGCCAAATTTCAAAAAGCCAAGTACTTATGGTAAGTTAATTCTAAGGCTCTCAAGGAGGCTTGCAAGTAATCTCAGGGCTGGTCATTCTTCAGCTGTCCCTAAGAAGTTTCCCATTCTCCAGGAGTCAGGGAAGTGGCACAATTATTCCAGGAAGCTTTATCTCATTAACTGTGCAGTTCATATCCTGGTCTGCTTGCTCCAGGTCATATAGTTTCCAGGCTAATCTTGTTCACATTTCCCTTATTAGCAATGTTGGAGCTTTGGAGTTCTTTGCAAAGCCCATTTTTGATGGCCCCCTTGGGCTCACTCTCTATACTGTAGTCACATGTTGTGGAAGGATTAAGAAGTTTCTACTGTTGTGACCCTCTTAACACCACAGTGAAAACCTCTATGCAGGAAGTTGGTTGGTTCCTTGGAAAAGGTCCAAAGAAGTTGCTCTGTCAAAGGGCACAGAGCGTTTCAGGACTTGTCAAATCATTTTCCAGGAAGACTCTTATGAGCAGCATGGAGTTATGTGTGTAGGAATGGTCAATACACTTTTTAAAAGAACCTTTTGTGTGCTGATATATACAGAGATTATGCTTGTACAATTAGCCCTCTGTATCTGATATAATATCATATCATATCATAGAATCAACCAATTATGGATTGAAAATATTCAAATGAAAAAGATGTATGCACACTGGACTGTTTTTTCCATTTCATCATCCCTTAAACAATACAGTCTAGCAGCAATTTACATGTCGTTTACATTTCATTAGGTATGGTAAGTAGTTTAGATTATACGGAAGGAAGTGTTTAGGTTTATATGCAAATTTGGTGTTTACATAAGAGGATGAAATATCCATGAACTCTGTCATCTGCAGGGGCTCCTGAAACTAGTCTCCTATGGGCATCTAGGACCAGCGATGCAGCAAAGTAAACACATGTAGGAACCTTTACAAACCAGTAGCCAGACGAGAAGGAAGACTGGTTTGTAGGAACCTCTACAAACCAGTAGCCAGACGAGAAGGAAGACTGGTTTGGATCAAGGGTGCCTTGCACCTGTTTATTTCTTCATATCTACTTCTGATAGAAGTTCCCCTTGCCTTTGATTATTGCCTCTGCTGGTAGATCCATAGGAACTAGATTTGTAAGCTGGAGGTTGACATTTACTCCTGAATGTAGATGCTTTTCCACAAAATATCAGTTCCGGAAAGGCAGGAAATGATTACATTATTACTAAATGACAAGAATGAGGCCTGGAAAAGTTAAACAACTTACCTATCATGCCACAATAAGTAAGCAGTGGAGTCAAGTGTTATCACGGAGTGCCATTTACCGGGACCAGCAAGGGCTTGGTGCAAAATGGAAAACATGGCATATTATTAAAAAGTAATTAAGAATATCAACATGGAAGCATCAGAACATTTAACCAAGCACAGGACTGAGGAAGGTCCCTTCAGGTTTACAGCTGTCAAGGAAACGATATGGGTGAGGGAAGAATGAAACTCAACCAATCTTATCTAGGTAACTAGTTCTGGGCCAAGACTTCAAGAGTCTGACACCGGATCATTTACTTTGGCCGTATTTAAGCACAGTACAATTTTGGAAAAAAGTTTTCTGATAACAATTTACTCAGTACCAAGCACACAACAAATTTGAGACATGTTTACATTGCTATTCTTTACAATGTACATCTGTTTTTTTCTCAAAGATGGGTATGCTGATGAAGATACAGTGCCCAAGATTAAGGTCCAGGGAGAAAAACTGAGGCAAACATAATGCCTATGGGTGTCAGGATTGTGCTGGCCCTAAGATAACATAGAAGTCACCTAGTTGTAAAGTTCAAGTGACATCACTCATAAAAGGATGAGTTTTATGGACTAGAAGTAATGCTCAAGATTTATGTAAAGCATAAATTGTAAGAGATAAATTCAGGGCCTGGCTCACCAGACAGCAAAAGATCACCAGGTTGTAAACTACATCCATTCCCAGCATTCCAGGAGGAACAGCTAGGTCCCTCATTGCATTGAAGAGATAAACTAGCCTTTCCTGGCTTCCCCAGTGCTTATCCTTATGCACAAAGACTTATATTTTCCTCTCTGCAGGACCTTTCTGAGTGTGAGGTCCTATTTGACTTGCACAGTTCAGGCATGCCATAGAACATCCCTGCTAGCACAGACAGGTTGACTCTACAGTCACAGTGTGGGAAAGATTAGATTTTGGCACATACTCATGTGGAAAGTTCTTTGTGTCTCAGGACTAACACATTTTAAACATTAGCTCTTTCTTTAAGGACTTTGAGATGGTTTCTGTTTAAAGGTGATCAGAACCAAGACCCATCTGGTTCTCTGCTGTAACAACCTCACTGTTTCTCAGTGTTCTTGCCGGACTGGCATCCTTTGCTTAGAGTCAGAAGCTGCTGGTTGGTGAGGGGCTTTTGGACTGCCTTTGCTTCCCCACATCTCATTCTGATGTGCCGGTGTAGGTCTTTCTGAGCAGTTGCTCCGCTAGCAGATGAGCTATCGCCTCTAATTCTCAGCCTCAGTGGTGTTTGGCTACCTAAGAAGCACTATGTTAGCTACCCAGCCACCATGGCTATGGATCCACTTAAGTCACTGAACTCAAGGTACACACACACACACACACACACACACACATACACACAGAGGCACACATGCACACATGCATACACATGCACACACACACAGCAAGAGACAGACAGACACACACACAGAGTCACACACATACAGACAAACACACAGACACACACACACACACACAGATACCCACACAGACACCCACACACAGACACATACACAGAGACACATACACAGAGAGAGACAGACAGGCAGATAGACAGACAGACACATACATACAGAGAGAGAGAGAGAGAGAGAGAGAGAGAGAGAGAGAAGAGAGACAGAGAGACAGACAGACACACACACAGACACATACACAGGTATACACACACACAGACATACACAGAGACAGATAGACAAACACATACAGACACACACACAGACACAGAGAGAGACGAAACAGATGGACACAGACTTACACAGACACACACACATACACACACATGTGTACACAGAGACACACATACACACGCACACACAGAGTCACACACATTGTGTCAACTGTGTAATACATACATACATACATACATACATACATATAAGCACATATGATATATTTGAATATTGTCTTATTAACACCCTTACTGGAGAACTTCAATTTTATTTACTGTGGTATTCTGACCTGTGATATATTAGCCCATTCTACTACTGCTACCAGCAAATACTCTTTTTGTTCACATTTTCTTGGATGTTTCTGATACTATAAGACTTGGAGAGATTCCACAGGTCTAAGGACAGTGGGCTATTTTGAGGTGGATACGAAACCTCCTTGCTTTTCACTGTTGCTTCTCGGGTGGTGCCAGCATGCTCTGTGAGCACACTGGAGGGCTTGTGTAGAGCTGGGCTGGATTAGTAGATGCATATTCAGTAGACTCACTGCTTTAGTTTGCCCACATCTGCAATATCTTTCTGAGATGGACTAAAAGAAAACTCCCCGAAGTGAGTCTGTTTGTTAGGCAGTCAAGCTAAAATTGTTAGTGTCTCTACAAGCTTCTAGAATGTTTCCAAGGCACACCTTAAGCCCCTGTAATGTGAAGCTGCAGAGGCATGATCATTCTCTTTCTAACAGAATAAGTAAGTTAGTGAAGATCGGATTATTCTAGGTGAGTGTGCTTGGCCAGATCATTTTGTCCAAGCTTATGAAAGCATTAGAGGAAAAGTCCCCAAGAGCTTTGTTGCACATTTAAACCAACATGATAGTGAGCAAAAGGAAATAAGATTAGGAAGTCTTACCTGCACACTCATCTAAGAAATGGAAAGTGCAATTTAAATAATTTGTGGTAAGAGGTTGGAATGATTCTGAACAGAAGATTGTTAAGGAAAATAGCCAAGTGACTCATCCCTGAGGCAGGATGTAACAGCAAGCTTTGCAGGCCCAGTGGAGCATGAATGATGGACAACCAAGAACATAGCTTTCTTTTTTGGCCATGCTGAGAACATTGTTCTTTTTTGTGCTGTTTTCTCTAATATGTCTCTTGCTATAGACCAATACCTCATCCATTGCATGGATTCAGAAACAGGCCCTCCTTGAACTACCTGAATTGGGGAGAATGTTAAGTGGCTGTTGTAAGAGTGTAATGCTAATTGACAAGAAAATGAATATCAGTTACTTGAGGCTTTCACCCTATGTAAATTGTACTAATGCTATAAGCCTCTTTCTTCCAGTAATACTATCGCCAGCCCCATTTATATGGAATAAGCCTGTTTCTGCTGCTGTGAAGAGACACCAAGACCACGGCAACTCCTATAAAGGAAAACATTTAATTTGGGCTGGCTTATAGTTTCAGAGGTTTAGTCAATTATCATCATAGTGGGAAGCATGGCATGCAGGCAGTCATGAGAACTCTACATCTGGATCCTCAGGTAGCAGGAAGAGACTTGCCACAGAGCACAGCTAGAGCATCTGAGATCTCAAAGCCTGTCCACATTGACACACTTCCTCCAACAAGGTCATACCGACTTCAATAAGGCCACACCCTTTAATAGTGCCAGTCCCTGTGGGTGTATGGGGGCCACTTTCTTTTAAACTACCACAAAACTCAACACTCACTATACTTGAATTACTTTCATAATTTGCAAAACTCTTAAGAACACAGATGTTCTTATTTTCAAACAGCTATACTATGTGCAACTCATTTTAATTGATCTGCCAATAGATAGACTCTTTTGTGTTCAAACATCTATTCTATCCATAAACATTTATTAGGCTCTGACTGCTTTGGGTGTAAGGGTAGTGGATGGAGATTCAAGAGCCAGGGATTGTGTGCCATTTCTAGAAAAGAGTTGAGCAAATTAGACTTCACTGTCAATGGGGGAAAGAGACAAAGAGTCTTTGCTTACTTATTCATGTCTCCCCATTACCAGGCTTCCCAGGTTAGGGAAGAACAAGTCCTTTATCCCTTGTGAGTTTGCAGTAGATGATATTTCCTCTTTAATATTCAGTGCCTATTACCCTATGAGAGCAGATGTTGAATATAGTGAGTCCAGGCAAGGAGGATGCCTATGGGACAGTACTGTAAGATGAGGCTTTTGTCTATATTTTGTCTACATAAGCAAAGGTGAAACTTTTGATGAAACATGTTCAATCATGACCATGATGTGTGATACTTCTTAAGAGAAAAGTATCAATTTTCCATCAGAAATGCAAGTCAGGCCGACCATACATTTCTTAAGTGTATTAAGTTCTCAGAAACCTGGAGATATTTTATTAGGAGAGAGAAGCAAGGGACACTGTTTTGTAAAGGGCTCTGGAGAACATGAATTCTGAGGATTCTTTGGTCTGTGCTCTACTTTCTCTGCCGCTCACTGCTTTCCCTCGTTTTCTCTCTACTCTTTCTCCCCAGGGTATGGGAATATTGCTCCAAGCACCGAAGGAGGCAAAATCTTTTGTATATTATATGCCATCTTTGGGATCCCACTCTTTGGTTTCTTATTGGCTGGAATTGGAGACCAACTTGGAACCATCTTTGGCAAAAGCATTGCAAGAGTGGAAAAGGTTTTTCGAGTGAGTACTGCACCAATTTTAACCCCCATTACCGGATCCATTGGCTTAGGTCTAATAGGGTTTAGAAGCAGCAGCAAAGGCTCTGTCTGAATGAAATAGTTGAATGCTATGATTGTGTTTTATCTCTTGGCCAATGATTGGCACAGGACGGTGCCTAAATGTCTTTTTCTTGAATAACTTTTTGCCTTTGGTAGTATTTCCAGGGTCAAAGAAGGTTAAGTATGGGTTACCAACACAGATTTCCCCAAGAGGTCTGGCACACTCAATGTCTTAGTCTGTGTAAGCTGCTATAATGAAAGGCCTGAGGCAGAAAGGCATATAAACAACAGAAGCTTATTTCCCACAGGTTCAAGTCTGGATGTATAGGACTCAGGTGCCTGGTGAAAGGCTGAGCCCTCCTTTCGAGGTGGGATTGTTACCGTGGTCTCTAGAGATAAGGGTGCTAAGACCTCATGGAGTGGATGGATGAAAAGGAAAAATGGCTTGACATTGCAGAATGTCTCTTTTATAAGGGCTTTTACCTCATTGGTAAAGGAGGAACCCTCATGACTTAACCCCTTTAAAAGCCCAGCCTTTTAAGATTGCATTAGCCAACACCTGTCACATTTAAACCATACCTTCCCTTCCCTCAAAGATGGAAGACGGCAAACAGGCTAGACAGTTCTGTGGGTGAAGGCACCCATAAGCCCTACAAGCTGAGTTCAGTCTCCAGGACCCACATGGTAGAATGAGAGAACCTAGTCTTACAAATCATCTTTTTTGACTTCCACCTATGGGCTTTGTTCTCATACGTGTGCGCAAGGACACACACACACACACACACACACACACACACAATGAAAAAGATGGAGGATGGTTTTCTTATTGTTTTGAAAACGATGTGGAGAAATGCAAGCCCATCTGTTTCATTATTAGAATCCCTTCATTTGCTTTATTCCTGCAGTGTCTCCAGGGGATCCTGGATTCTGACCGTCTCTGTTCTCTGTTCTGTGATTTGTGTCTCTTGCTTCTCCTTGTTCTGCCTTCCCTCAGCGATAGAATGCACTGCAGTGTTCCCCTTTATGCTAAGGTGTGGGGAATTGCTATCACCTTAGTAATTCTTTTCTTTTCTTTTTCTTTTTTGTTTTTTTACGAGACAGGGTTTCTCTGTATTGTTTTGGAGGCTATTGGTCCAGCCTGGCCTCGAACTTACAGAGATCAGCCTGCCTCTGCCTCCCGAGTGCTGGGATTAAAGTTGTGCGCCACCACCGCCCCGCAGTAATTATTTTCTTTATATGAACATCTACTTGATAAAAAGAAAATATATGTTAAATTCTCAAAATAGAATATCTATATATTAGAATATTTTAAAATCTGATTTATTATTAACTGTTTTGTTATCATTGTTATATATTTATTATTAATAATAATAAGTAAATAAATATTATTGGTTTACCTTAAAAAATAATATCTACATGAGGAATTTATTTTCTAACGATGGCATATTTGACCTCTGTAGCAGGCACGTAGGATGGATATGAGTGGTATAAGGTTGCCAATGCCCTTTAACTTATACCTATTCATTTTATTTCATAAAACTCATGGTTAGTTTAGCTATTTCTCTGTTCTTATTCAGTCTTGATGTCATTCTCAAGTCTTTCTGTCTTTCATCAGAGAAGTCTTTCTTATGGTAACTTAACTGTGTACTGTGTGTGTGTGTGTGCATGCGTGTGTGCGTGTGTGTGCGTGCGCGCGCATGTGTGTGGTGTGTGTGTGCGTGTGCGTGTGCGTGTGCGTGCGTGTGTGTGTGTGTGTGTGTGTGTGTATGTGTATAGACCAGATGTTAATGTCAGGTCTCTACCCTGGTTGATCCCCACCTTGTTTTTTTTAATCAGTGTTTCTCACTGAACTTAGAGCTCACTGATTTAATTGGGTAGGTCAGCCAACAAGTTCCTGTATCTGGTCCCCAAGTACTGGGATTATATACACCCATTTCTATGCCAATTTTCTACATGGGTGCTGGGATGGTACTGGGGTCCTCATGCCTGTGTGCCAAGCGCTTTGGAGACAAAGCCATTTCTCCATCCTCTGACGATATAATTTTCCACAATGATATTTTTGAGGACTTTTTGGAATCTATAAGGATGGGTGAGTGGTGAGTTTTAAATCAGTGCACACCCCACCCTCGGAGACAGAATCTCTCAGATTGTTCCTTAAACCCTGAATTCTTTTTCCCTTCAACTGATGCAGGGGAGCTTCTCAGAAGGGAAACATGAGAGGTTCATTAGCAGATGATGAGAACAAGATTGACAGCTGGGTCACAGTCATGTTCATAAACCCAGCAGTCCCTCAAAGCTGCCTCCATACTCATCTGCAAATGGCTACAGAGAACAAATCAACTTTAGAAAGCTTTGGTGATGGCCAAATGAAATAATGGGTTGGGCAAGAACTTGACCCAGGACCGGAAACACAGAGCTCAGAGCTGCTGTCCCTCCTGAGAAGAGAGGTTGCTGGCAGGCTAGCCACTCACTCAGATTTTGTGTATGCGTGAGTTTTGCTGGAATGTCCCACAGCCTTTGCTCCCTGGGTGCTGGCTGGCTAGTCAGCCTCATTAGAATGTGCACCTGTCTCCTCAGCAGTCACCATGGAAACCATGGTGCTCAGTTTCTCAATGTTTAGATCTTCTTAACTCAGACACAGAGGCTTTGTCTCCAAAGGACTGTTTTGAACTCCTCGGAGGTGCTTCTTAGCTGTCTGCACAGCCCTTTGAGTTAGGAAAAAAATAGATGGGGTGGCTGAACACTCACAAGAAACAGGGTCTTAGAGCATTCCCACGGAGAAATGACTGATTTGGCATTTCCCGTTTTGTAGCTCCTCTTGGTTTCAGTTTCCTTGGTCATAGAAGAAAGGATTGGATTGCATCTTTCAGATCTCCTTAGCAGATTTAGTTATTGTACTTTACACGAGGGGAAAGATTGCAGTCATTTTATTGCATGCCTACCAAATTGGGATTGCATTCCTGTAACACAATTTAGACTACAAGTGGGCGCGTGCTATTCCCCTCTTTTGAACTGTTTCCCAAAGGCCCTTCAGTAGACTCTGGAGCCATGCCTGAACATTTACACATTGCGTTTTTGTGTGGAAGGCCCACTCAGGTCTTTGCACCATCAAAGACAGGGAGCTTTTCAGGAAGGTTAGGCATACATGCCTTACATGGTCAGTGTATCAACAAGGTCAAAGTCAGGGTGCTGGGCCAGATGAGGCTCCAGGTTTGAGGGAGAACCTGCTTCCAAGTGCATTCACATTTGGGAAAGAAAAAGGAATTACTGTGTTACTTTCCCCGAGGTGGGTCCTCTTCCTATTGCCCTTAGCTAGAGAAAGGAATGCCAAACCAAAGTAATAACTCCGTCTAAGCCTCACTGAGTGATCAGTGAGTTTTGGGATTGCTTACAGGGGAGTGCATGAAGGGTCAGGTACAGAAGCGTCAATGACTCAGGGAGCCACATTGCCAAACCCCTGTCCTCTTAAGGGTGATTACCCACTGCACCATGGAGCTCCCACTCAGTCTTCGCGTGGCTAGACTACTCAAGAGTCTCCTTCCCAGGGGTTTCTCACTGATTATTAAACCTTAGCAGGGTCCTCATAAATATTGGGAATTTCATGAGTCCTGTGATCCTCTCGGCTTCCTCTACAACCAATGTTTCCATCTAGAAAGAGCCACGGACATGGTTCTTTGTGGTTGTAGGATGGTAAACTCTGTTTCCTTGCTGGTTTCCAAGGAGCAGCTTGTCTGAATTAGGGTTTTTATGCTGTGAAGAGATACTATGGCTATGACAACTCTTACAAAGAAAACATTTAATTGGGGTGGCTCAATTACAGTTTCGGAGGTTCAGTCTATTGTCATCATGGCAGGGAGCATGGTGGCATGCAGACGATGTGGTGTTGGCTGCATCTTGATATGCAGGCCACAGAACCCCCTCACTCAATTACATCTTCAAAAAAACTTTCTGTCCTTTGCTGAGTAAGCTTGGCTGTTCTGAAACTTGTTCTATGGACCAGGCTGGCCTCAAACTCAGAGATCTGACTGCCTCTGCCTTCCCAGTGCTGGTATTAAAGGTGTGTACCACACGTAGCTCTCAGATTTTCTTTAGTTCCTTTTTACAAGTTGGAAATTTAGCTTGTGTGTGGGGAGTCTTGCCCTGAGGTTACCATTCCCTTTGTTTCATTTCTTTTTTTTTCCCCTTTGTTTCATTTCTTAATCTGTTTTTCTCCTCAAACACAGACTTCAGTTCTCTTCCACTTCCGGGGGTTCTTTTCCTCCTCAAAATTCTCATTTTTGTAATTTACCCTGCTCAGCTTGTTCTTTTATCATTAAACATTTTTATTAGAGTTGTCACTAAAAAATCACATGACAGAATCTATACTAGGCTGTTTTGAGATTTCCGTTGCCAGTAGAATTAATCCAAAAGTTAATAAAAAAATTCTTCACTTTAGCCTCAGGTAGACTCTTTGAACAAGGGCAAAAGGCGGCCACTTTCTTCACCAAAATAACACAAGAACAATCTCTACACAACATACTAAAATGTTTCTTTGAAACCTCTTGAGTGAGCCCCCAACAGTTCAAATAATTCTTAGCACCTCTGTCTTCCATGCTCCTACTAGTATGGCCCATTAAGCGGTGCTTAAAGTATTCTACTGCTTTCATGGCTCAAAGTACCAAAGTCCAAATTTCTCCAAACACATACATGATCAGGCCCATCATAGCCATACCCCGCTATCTGGTACCAACTTGTCATGGGGTTTTTATTGCTGTGAAGGGACAGCATGACCATGACAACTCTCATAAAGAAAACATTTAATTGGGGTGATTTGATAACAGTTTCAGAGGTTCAGTCCATTATCATCATAGTGGGCAGCATGGCATCATACAGGCAGGTGTGGTGCTGGTTACATCTTGATATGCAGGCCACAGGAAGTCTCACTTGGTGGTATACTGAGCATAGGAAACCTCAAAGCCTGTCCCTGCAGTGACACACTTCCTCCAACAAGGCCATACCTACTTCAACAAAGCCACACTTCTTAATAGTGTCACTCCCTATGAAGTGTGGGGGCCAATTACATTCAAACTACCACAGAGTCATTTTCTCTGTTTTGCCCTAATGCTTTGCCACAGAGGCTCCTTCAGTTTCAAAACCAAGGATGTACTGTATCCTCCTCACACTTGGACAGAGCTGGGGAAAAGCTCTTGATGGTGCAGAGATTAGATCAAGCCTAATCTGTTTTAAAGGTTAGCCATATTGTACCACATAGTTATGGGAACAATAGGTCACTGTGTCACAGGGGCTGGGCATTGGAGTAATCTATCTTCTAGAGGCATTGTAGACATTCTATCTTCAGCACACTCAGAGTTATGGTATAATTGGTAGTGTAGACCTTTTCCACAAAGACAGTCTGCCCCACTGACGTTTACTACATTAAGGAGAACTAAACCGAGTCCTCTCTTTCCAGCAAGATCATTACAACCAACAAAAGAAGGGCCTGAGCAGAAGTTGCTCACCTAAGCCCATCAGGTTAAGTCTCTAGTCAGGTTGGAAAGTGAGGATAGAGGCGCAGAGTGTGTCCTGCAACATTGATCATGATGCCAGGAAAGCAGGCATGCCCTTTGAACACTGATAAGCAGCAGCCAAAAACTGTGGGCACTCAATTTACCTCATATAGCAAGAAGCTTGGAGGCAGCTTGTTTTAAGTGGGGTCTGTCGGCCACACAGTGTGTGTCAAGCATATCAAAATTCTTTCTTTCTTGGCATGTCTGCTTTTCATCCACAGGCTCATTACCTCATGGTTGCAAGCAGGTTACAACTGGAACAGATATCATGGTTCCATGCAACCACATTCAAGGCAAGACAAAAGAGACACTTAAAGATACGTTATTCTAACTGTTTCATTTCTGTCTCTCTCAAAGACATTTTATAGCAGCTTTAAATTTATTGCCAAATGGAAAGGACAGTATATAGATTTACTATATATATGTATTCCTATTTATATGCATATATGTTTACACACACACACACACACACACACACACACACACACACACACACACACACTACCAGAGTGGCACATTTTTTTTTTATTTGATGAACGTACTTTGGAGCGCAATTACCACTCAGTCTATAATTTATGTTAGGGTTCCCCCATAAGGCTGTACATTCTGTGTTTGGCCAAGTGTTCAATGACATGGGCCCAGCATTATAGAGTCACACAGAGCACTCTCATGGCCCTCGCCTGTTCACCTTTATCCTTCTCCTAACCCTGAAAAGCAGTGATCCTTGTCTCCCGCTATTGTAGCTTTGCCTTTTCCGGAATGCCATAGCTTTGGAGCTATCACTATATAGCTCATTTCTCTTTAGGGCTGAATGATAATCTTTTTTTTCCCCCGGAGTGGCTATCTGGTTTATTGATCCATTTACCTACTGAAAGATAGCTTGTTGCATTCTACTTTAGGATATGAATAAAGCTGTTGGAACTACCTGTTTCAACTCCTTTGGGTAAACACCAGGAAACATGATCACTGGATTTATGAGCTCGCTTTGTGTTAAGAAACTTTCCACCTGTTTTCCCAAACCACTGTTATTTTCCATTTCTATAAAGAACAAATGAGAGTTTTCTCTTCCTGCTGCCTCACTTTCTTGGCAGCATTTGGTATTGTTTGCATTCATTCCAGCTAGTGTGCTGTGGTAGCTCCCTACTTTTAATTTACAGTTCTCAAATGACTTATGACATGGAATATTGTCTCCCATACTTATGTGACAGTTAAGAGATCTCTATTAATGTCTTGGTCCATTTTTAAATCAAGTTGTTTTTTTATGGCTGAGTTTTAAAAGTTTTAAAGTCTTTTATTCGATGCGACCTTTGAGAATATTCTGTGTAACCTGTCCTTTTATTTTAACTACATCTTTTGCAAAACAGAAAGTTTTTTTTAACATAGTCTAGCATACTGATCACCTTTTTTCATGCGTGTCTTTGGTATTTATTCAAAAGGTTATTGCTAGTCCTGCCTGAGGCCAGATAGGTTTCTTCTGTTATCTAGGTGTTTCTTAGTTGCATAGTTTACATTTAAGTCTGTGGTATATGTTGAGTTAATTTTCATGAAGAGTGTAAGGTCTGTTACTACATCTATAGAGATGTATGTGTGCTTGTAGTATGCACTTGCAATGTGTGTGCACATGCATGTGTGTATTTTTCTTTTTTTGACTCATCTACTAGAATTGGATCACTTGACCATTCTCAGCTGTAAGAGAGGTTAGAAAGGCAAGCATCCAACAAAGGGCAACTGAATTGACTTTGACCCTCAGCAGTCTGCATCAGCACCCTCTGGAAATTTTACACACTTGGAGGGGTTGGAGCTCAGCGATCTGTGTTTATCAAGCTTTCCAGGTGATTCTGGTGCTTGCTGAACTTTGAAGACCCTAGCGGTAGAGGAATTACCTATCATCCCTTGGGATGGCACACATTGCTCTAATGAATGGAATTCTAATTCTGCGAGCAGAGAAGGTGGGATAAGCAAGTGTTAGCATGCACTGGTGTCAGTCAACAGGAAGCCACATATGTCACTTTTCAGGAAACTGTCTCTTTTTCCTGCTTGCCATAAATTAGCTGGTCTTTGAGATCCTTGAATCATTTAGGGCAGGCTGGTATATGCTCTAGTAACAAACAATCCTGTCTTACCTGCACCCATGCTAGGTTTGAAGCATAGACAAATGTTCAAGCTATTGGCTTTGCTATGACAGGGGAAGAACTGTAAACTTCATACTGGCTTTTAAGAGTTTTGGCATCCAGCAAGAGGCCGTTGTCCTGAGATGGTCATGCAGCCCCAAAGGTTAATGCACTGACTGTTTGATCTCCAAAGGTGATAGAAAATTTGTGAATATCAAAAATGCTATTAGCATATTTCTTGAGTTGCTCTACTGGACACCTTTAGGATGACAAACATCCTGGGAATTTTGATACAGATGGCCTGTGCATCCATTTTTGGAAAACACTATTGTGTTTGTGACTCACTCTTTTCCCATCCAAGAAAACTGAGGACATCATTTGTGAAACCACCAACCTGAAGTCATGTGTTATTAGTGGTACGGTCTAGATCTGAACCAGTAATCCCGTTAGGCCTCTTCTAGGTGAGCCAAAACAAGTTTACTATCAGGCACACGGTTTCAAACTACACCACGAAGCCAATGTGGAGTTTGTGATCTTTCTGCCTACCTTGCTGGTTAAGAGCAAAAAAGGTCCCCCTGCCATCCCAAAGAGGGAAATCTGGCCAGTTAGCAAGGAAGGATAATTATTTGAGGTTGAGCAGGCCAGGTGCCAGCTCCCAAAGCAGGGTTTAGAAGTAAGCGGCCTCTCTCCCCTGCTGTGGGCTGCAGCTCTGCTGGCCAATGTTGACCACCACTTGATAAGATGCTTTAGCAAAGCCAAGTCCGGTTTGGACTGGATCCCACTCTTTTTCTCTGAGCTGGACTTTGGTCTCTGGGAGGAGGCAGCCACCGCTTTTTATCAGGTCCAGCAGCAGCAAGCTTTCTGATGTCTCTTCTAAAACCAAGGGACCCTCTATTTCTTCCTTAGCTGCCCCACCCCACAAGGAGAAAGCAGGAATGTTTATTTATTTTATTTTATTTTTTTGAGGCAAAGGAGTCTGGACACCACTTAGAAATGATGCATTGCCCTAGATCTGCTATCACGAAACTTGAGGACCCTCCTGGCCTTCCAAACACTTAAGAGAGGGTGATGGTTGCTGCCACCCGAGACTACGGTGATGTCTGAACCCAAGCTGCTGCTGAGGGCTATGTCTGGGTCTGTGGTCCTATTGCAGCCAGGCGCCGTGTTTGTGGTCTGTGCTGTCACCAGAAACCGTGCGGAGGTCCATCTGTACTTCTGTTGACTGTGAAGAGCAAGGAGGCTGTCTGCTGTGATATTGATGACTGTAGATGCACAGTTGAGAGGGAGGGACATGAAAGGCTTCTGTGACAACCCCTACCCCACCCCCACCCCCAAAACAATAACAACCTAGACAGGATGCCAGCAAAGAATTCCAGAATAGTTAATGCTTGCTCAAGGCCCTTTGCCCACTGTAGGTCTGCAGTTTTCTAGAAATCTCACCAGAAATGCATTGCACAATCTCTAGTGGCTCCTGGTTTTTAACTTATTAGGTTATCATCTCATCATCCCATCCAATGTATTCCCAGAGCCACTATGGTCTTTTACACACACACACACACACACACACACACACACACACACACACACACACACACACACACACAGAGGGAGAGAGAGAGACAGAGAGAGAGACAGAGACAGAGACAAAGACAGAGAGCTAGACACAGAGAGCTAGACACAGAGAGGTAGAGAGCCAGAATTTTCTTAGTAGCCCTTTAAGATGTATCTTGAGAGCCACCAAAATTCTCTCTCTCTCTCTCTCTCTCTCTCTCTCTCTCTCTCTCTCTCTCTCTCTCTCTCTCTCTCTCTCTCCACTTAATTGTGATTTTCCTATTGAGAAGCCCACATCCACATTTGGGTATGTCTTACTTTCTTTTTGAGTGCCTTTTTCTTATAATCCCCATACTTAAAATCAATGTGAAATGGTGGCTTTTAATAAACTGTGACTCTTTTTTTTAAAATATCTGTGGTGTGTGTGTGTGTGTGTGTGTGTGTGTGTGTGTGTGTGTTGAGACTCCTAAGGGACTGTGGGAACTCTTCACATGGCTGCAGGTGTGTCCCCATCCCTGCTGCTGCTGCTGCCTACATCTTAGTATGACTGATGTTTGGGTGTGTGTAATTCTTTGGCGTATGGCTTCCCTGTGCTTTATAGGGTGGGTCTGGATTTTTCCACTTACTAGATGCCAGTGTCATCCCTGTCCCTATATCAGCTCCAATGACTCCAGACACAATAAATGCCATCTGAAGATAAACGTGCCCCAGTTAAGAACCTGGTGGAGAGGAAGGGGCATTTGCGTCACAGTCCTCGATTCTGACCCCTTGTCAGAATCTTCCACGTGAGCTCTAGTGTCGAAGTCAATGGTGCTACCCATCCCTTTGGTGCCACACTAACACTGCCAAGAACCCGCCTATCTCATCTGGGTCCTTAAGGAGGACTTTGAAGATTTATACTATGGGAATGAGGTCATTTTTCACCGAGAAAGGAAAGTGCCCCGAGGCTTGACTCTGATGAGTAAGTTACAGAGAAAGATAGATGGCTCAGCTATGATTCTTCAGCAGGCAAGCATCTCGGCCTTCACTTTAGCTGATGGGGACTAATTTAATGGAATAGTCTTCCATTTTCTCAGCTGATCCTTAATAACTGGCCAGTGTCCCCTTGGCATTTCCTGTTGCTGTCTGAGATCACTTCAGGGGGTTTTAATGGATTTAAAATGCATCTTCACTCTTCTATAAAAAACAACGTTCTCAAACCCTCACAAAAATATAACTAAGTAAAACACTTCCCAGACAGTGGTCAACCTCTCCCTCTCCCTCTGCTTCTTCCTCCCTTCCTATGCTTATGTCTCAAGCTCTTATTTCTCTCTCTCTCTCTGTTTATGTCTCTCTGTGTGTTTTGTGTGTTTACGTCTCTCTGTATTTCTCTCTCTGTGTGTATGTCTCTGTATCTCTCTCTCTCTCTCTCTCTCTATGTGCTCATATTCATTTGTATATGGAAGTCAGATGTTAACCTTGGGTGTAGTCCTTTTGGAGCAATCTACCTTATTTTTTAAAGGTAGGTCTTTCACTGGGACCTGGGGCTCACTACTTAAGGCTGGAACACTGAGTCCTGGGGATCTTCCTTCTCTGTCTCCCCAGTGTTGGGATTACAAGCCACCTTGTCTAGCTTTTTACATGGGTTCTGGGGACCGAATCTCAGGTCCTCATGCTTGTGTCATAAACGCTTTACTGGGTCATTTTCCCAGCCCCAACTTCTTTTTAACATGTAAAGGGTAACGAGCATTGTCTCTCTTTCTGGCAAACTTCAATTGCATATAACTGGGATATCTGATTGTTCTTCAGGATGGGAAACCACCCGTGAAACTGTATGTGTAGAGGCCTTTGCTGGGAGCCTTGGGTTTGCCACTTACCTGATAGGATTGTCTGAGGTCAGAATGAGTGTTGTAGTACCTCAGAATTGGTGCCGGTCTTGTTTATCTGCTTTGACGGTGTGCTAGACTCTGGGCTGCTGGTTTTACTCAGAATAAACTGATTGTCTCAAAGACAACAGCATCATTTCCCTAATTTAATGAGCTCAGAATATTTTGCCTGCTTCTGTGACCTACCCTAGGTCTACCCAGCCAATAACTGATAGAGAAACGATGCTGGCCCAGGTCTCCTTTCCCCAGAGTACACACAGAGACTCAGCCAATCCTTTTCTTCTCTTTTAAGGATCACAGTGCCTGACAAGCCCAGAAGTGCTGGAAGGTTTAGTGAGACCTGGGGACAGATAAATACGAACATTTGAGAGGAAGCTGCTGCTAGCCCCGATTCTATCCCTTTTGAATGGGTTTAATTTTATTCTCTATGATGAATTGGATCATAGCCTCTAATTCTCTTTATGAACCCATCGTATCTCCCTAAGCAGTTCACATTTAGTGTGTACCTCCATGTTCATCTCCTTTGTGGTGGAGGCTAATCTACAATTTGGACTGCCCTTGCCCCTGCTGGATACTGCCACGCAACCAACACAAGAGAGATTGACAGGAGTGGGACCTCTATGGTCCCAATAGCTGATTTGCTCTGCTCTGCTTCCACAAGAGTACTTCACAGATGGGAGTATCCTGAGTGTGTTCTCCAGTCCACTGCTGTGCTTGGTACCATCTACTCTATGGAAGAAAATGAAGGACGCAACTCAAAGCCAAGCCTTCTGGGGAGCTGAGACATCTGGCCTTGCCTTCCAAAGGCATTCTCCAGGTTCTAGACGCATTGGTTTGCTAGTCTTAGAGTTCCACTAAAAGCGTTTTGAAGGGCAGGGAGTTGGAGGATAGCAACAGTAAGACTTTAATTCTCATTGGAGATTTAACTCAGTTCTAACCTCAGGGTCTGCTTTGCTAGGCTGCAATGTTTCTTCCTTTCAAGAACTGTTTGTAGTTTTTGGATTTTACTATCTTTCCTTGAGGCTTCTGATACCCTGCAAACAGCTACTGCAACCTTCTATTACATTGCATAAAGAAGATTCACAAAGAGGTGGAAAAAATAGCTTTAGTGGACTATTTGCTAACAGGAAGTAGAATTCATGGTCTGATCTTGTGGTATTTAAAATCCTCTCTCCTGTAGTAAGTCCTTACCAGCTAAAGCACTGTGACATCTCCCGTTGTCTCCACGAAGTTGATTGGAGTGCCATGTTCAAGTTTTCAGACTGATTTCATCTCCAGATCATAATTCTTAAAGCAATTTGTCTAAAAGGAATGGGGTGAACCGATTTATCTATGCTCTTTCTTTGTTTGCTGCTCCCTAAGGAAAGCCTGTCCAAGTTTACCTAAAAGCATTGTCTGACATAGGGAACCATCTAGAAACTTGTATGGGATTTCACTCTCTGCTATGTCTTGCCTGCTGAAGAGCCAATTGCTTCCTAGAACCCCAGGAGTCCTATTAATTAAAATGTTTTATATCTGCCCAATTTGGGGCTACTTTAAATCCAGGAATGTATTAGTTCTACCCTCATGGTAACCTGTATCTAAAATTAACAACAACTCTTGAGCTACTAATGTAATGAGAGTGTTTTATTAGCATTCACATTTTTACTGACATCATAACATCAACTTAATAGGCAGATGAATTCCCATGTTCTCCCTTTACCACCAGTTTCTATAGACTAGTTTGGTTCTTCTGCAAGGCACTGACTTAGGAGCCAAAATACATTTTTTCTTCTTTATTTTTCTCTAGTATTTTGTCACAGTGACAGAAAACTTAACACACTACTTTTGTGAGCCAAGAAAGTCACAGCTTACCAGTGTAGTTTACAAACTGACGCTCTCTGCTATTGAGTTTGCCTGTGCTCGAGCTGGGCATGTGATCTGCGTGTTTACAATAGCATGGCACCTAGGACAATTTCTAAGTGACTTGTATGTGCTACACCACTGAAGAATTCCAGATAGCTTTAGGACTTTTTTGCCTTAGGGAAGGGAAGATATTGATCACACACATTATTATTAGGAAATGTACTGACATTCTGAACTGTCGCTCCCTTGGGAGATGATGGCATGACAGGCATATTCAGTCACACTGAGGCACTGCTAGTAGAATGCTTTCTCCCTCATTCTAAATATTTTGATATATATTGTATATTTTGTGTGTGTACGTGTATGTGTGCATGTGTTTTGTGTGTGTGTGTGTGTGTGTGTGTGTGTGTGTGTGTGTGAATGCATCTTTGGGTACCTCTAGTAATCATCATTAATTTTTAGAAACAGGTTCTCTGAACCTAGAGTTTGCTGTTTCGGATAGCCTTGCTGGCCACCGAGCTCCAGGGATTCTCCTGTCCTCCTGTCTTTGTCTGCTAAGCGCTGGGGTTACAGGTGTACTCCACCACACTCTGCTTTTATGTGGGTGCTGGGGATCTAAACTGAAGCTCTCAGGGTGTTCAGTAAACACTTTTTTTGACTGAACCATCTCCCTAGTCCCTGGACTGTTGTTCACTTGAACCGAGCCCTGCCTGGGACATGAGTGTTTCCTGGGGAGGAAACACTTCATATTGGGCAATGCTTTGCTCTGATGTCCCGAGAAGGGCTGTGTTTGTGCAGCGCAACATGTCTTACTTGATGACTTTAGCTCTGTCTTGGCTGTCTTCTGCTGAGGTTTAGGCTCTTGTTAGCATGAAGCTGCAGTTCTTAACTTGTGTGTGGTGGGTCCCCAGGGGCCTGAGGTGCAGTTTGCAGTAACTAGAGTCTCTTTATATGATAAACAACACATCTCCTTCACATTGTATTGCCTCTTTCCAATTATAAATAGAACATTCATCATCAAGACACTTTAAAGCATAGTGTCAGCTGGAACCAAAACGTATGTTTAATGGGGATCACAGAATATTTTTTAATGTTCAGAAGGGATTTTCAGAATGTAAAAGCCAAAGTACATTGGCTTTTCAAATCAGTACTCTTTTTCTGTATCATTCTGGTATTGTGTGTGTGTGCACGTGGTGTGTGTCTCTATTTTTGTGTGTTATGTAAACTTGTCTTCTCTGTCCAACCCTCCCCCCCTCCGTGTGTGTCTGTGTGTATGTGTGTGTGTGTGTGTGTGCGCGCGTGCGTGCACGCTCTGCACATGCCCATGTAGAGATTACAAATTAAGTTGTAGGGTTAGTTCTCTCCTTCAACCATGTAGGCTCTGGGAATGGAAGTCAGGTTGTCAGACTTGATGGAAATCACTTTTATCTGCTAAAACACTTGCTGGCCCCATAGCCACCCTTGTCTTGGTCATTGTCCTCTTTACACAGAGGTTGTCTTTTCCAAGAAAATCATCCTGACAGAAGCACTTTGATGAGACATGGCTCAGAGGTTAAGAACATTATGGACTGCCCTTGCAGAGGACCTGACTGAATTCAGATCCCAGTCCCTATGTTGAGTGACTTACAACCACTTTCTCTCCCCCTCCTCTCCCCTTCTCTCTTCTCCTCTTCTCCTCTGCCTAGATTTCCATTTAATCTCTCTGCCTGCCAGCCCTGTCTAGTTTTTTATTAGACTAATCAGGTGCCTTAGGCAGGCAAGGTGAAACAGCAACATCTTTACCTAATTAAAAAATGCAGCATAAACAAATGTAGCGTAGTATCTCTACATCATTAACACAGGCAGCAGGGACAAATGTAACACACTTTTACACAGTTAAAGTAATATTCTGCAGCATAAACAAATGTGACACATCTTTGCCCAGTTTAAGTAATATTCCATAGCAGGTCACTTTGCATTTTTTATAAACTATAAAATAGTACCGAAAGACATCAGAAGAGGAGCTAAGTCTCTTCCACAAAGATAGCTGATCGTGTCTCAGCAAGGAAAATGAAAGATGGATTTTGCTGAGGTTAAATGGTGTGCCTCCCATCTTTCTCTTGTAATTTTCGCCATTTCTCTACTTAGCAGTGTTCCATTTACTTCTTTTCCCTTTCCTGAGCAGGAAGGAATTTTGCTGTGAGACATAGCAACCGCTCCTCTGCTTGAGCCTGGGCAGTGCTTAGAAGGACTGATACTGAGTTACTGCCATTGGTGTAGGGCTATCTACCAGTCTACTCCTGGGTCTGCGGACGAGGGGCAAACCATTTCGTGTTTGTATCCCATCCCTTCTAATGCCGATACTGCTTTGTAGATTAGACAATTAGAAACAGGGACACGTATCACCCACTTTAAAAGAGGAAAAGGAACTTGTTTGATTTTAAAAAACAGGGTGCAAGAAGCTTTGGTGTGTTTTCTTAAAAAAAAGAAAGAATTTTACTAAGTACCACAACAGAGTTAGAACTAAGATCGAACAAGAAAGCAAACGTCAACATTTAGGATGAAGTGCACGGCATACACACGCCACGAGGTGTGCTTGCAGGGTTACTGCAGCCCTTCTCAGCATCCATCCTGACGGCATCCATCCTGACCCTGCTACTTGCTTCTTACCTCTGCTGCTCTGTGAAAAAGTCTCAGTTCCTCTCAGCCCTTCCATTCTGCCCTTAGGTGGGGGTGGGTCTCTCACTTACTAACCCTTTGGAGGTCTGTTAACCCTTTCCTCAAGGACAAGGGGAAGACCTGTCCAGATGGCTGGGTAAATATGGGACACCTGCTTCCGTGAGCCACCATCAGATGGTCTCAAGAACTGATGGGATTGTCTCCTGCCTAGAAAATGGGCTCACATTCCTTCTTGTCTATCGTCTTTCTTTTGTTTTTTTTAAAAAATGTTATTTAATGATCACAGCAGTGGCAGTGGGGTAGGGACTGAGGCAGCCTGACTCTTGACTTTTCTCTGGAAAAGGATTCTAGGGCGAGCCAACATGAAGCTGAGAGGGGATTATCAAAAAGAGTTTAGCATAGCTTTAAGCATGGGAGTAAACAGACACTCATGGAAAAGATAGTACACCCTCAAGCGTGGCTGTGGGCTTCTTAAGGGGATCACACCTAAGTGTCTCAGCAGTATCACACATATACTTTTTGTTTTCTCTCCAGTTAGACCTAAAAGGGTTCTTCCCCCCCCCCCCCACTTCTCTTATATGTAGGATACATAGAATAATAGGATGGCTCCAGAAAGGTCTTGGATAAGATTGAAGTCTGACAAAACTACTGGTGATGAGGGTTGCACAAGGGGGTAAACTTGTGGCTTTTACTGTAAATGGAAGGTGTGTGTGTGTGTGTGTGTGTGTGTGTGTGTGTGTGTGTGAGAGAGAGAGAGAGAGAGAGAGAGAGAGAGATAGTCCTATAAAATTGGTTTAGCGAAAGCCTATATGGGCTTATGCATGAGATATTGGTGTTTTAACATTCTTATCTGGAACATATCTCAATAAAAGGAATGTTGTCTCTGTGTAGGCAACTTTCACAGCTTAACTGATGACTCAGTCTGATCTCTGGGGTGCAGGGCTCTCTTCCTGTCCCCATTGTCACAGGCACAGGAATGAGTCTAGAGGTCAGGGGCCAGTTTCCTGATTGTTGTGCCTCCTTAGAAGAATTGTGTAGACACACACGGGAAGTTTTATAGGTGATAGTTGATCATGGGGATGATCAGAGGAGCATGGAGGTGTGTCATATCTTGTGGCCTGGTTCTAAGAGGGCAAAGAGGGGGAAGGGGTGAAGCTAGGCCCATGGCCATCTTTTATGGGTCATTGGCTTAGTACTCTCCTAAGTTTTGAACATGTTCTGGTTGGGCGAAGTCATTGGTGGTTTAAATGAGAAATAGAAGCTGTAGTCTCAGGAATTTGAACACTTGGTCCCCAGTTAGTGACACTATTTGGGGACATTTAGATAGCAGAACTTTGCTGGAGGGAGTATGGCACACTGAGGGTTGGGCTTTAAAAGTCTCCACATCACTTCCAGTTGGCTTTGTGCTTTCAGTGAAGAATTTGAGCTGTCAGCTTTCTGCTCCTACTGCCATGCCTACAGATTGCTGTTATGGCTCCCCTTCATCATGGCACTGTGGAACTATAAGTTGAAATAGACTCTTCCTTGAGCTGCCTTGGTCATAGCGTTTTTAACATGGCAACAGAAAGGTAACCGGTTCAAAGCTCAAGTTAGTAAGTTAGAGTGTCCAGTCTTCCCGTTGCTGGCACCTTACAACTGTTGATCTCTGAAACTTCCTCTTCCTTGTTTACTATTTTCCTGCCTCACCAGGCCCTCCCACCCTATTTTCTGTCTCCTGTAGTAATCACACATATTCAGGGTTTTTTTTTTAATTTTTAAATTTAAATTAGAAACAAGGTTGCTTCACATGTCAATTCCAGGTCCCTCTCCCTTTCCCTCCCCTCCTCCCGTGCTCTCCCACCAACCCCTCCAATATCCCCTCATTTCCCCAGGGAGGGTGAGGCCCTCCATGGGGATGTCCATATTTCATCCAAGGCAGGGCCTAGACCCTCCCCCCAAGAGTCCAGGGTGAGAGAGCATCTCTCATTGTGGGATGGGAGTCCAAAGTCCATTTGTATACCCAGGATAAATATTCAGTTTTTTTTTATAAGTTAAGTGCCTCAGGTATTTTATTTTCATGACAAAAGTGGACTAACACACGGAACATAGTAAAATGCATTGATTTGTAAATTTTAAATGGTGGCTTTCATGGTATCTGAACTTTGTCCCATTGATGATACCATTAGCAAAGAAGAAAACCGCAGGACCAGCCCTCATCCATCCTTCCTAAGGTGGTGGGAAGATGTTGAAACACAGCCCTGCTCTTTCAGTGACACTCTTTATATTTCATTTCCTCATCAATATATTCAGTTTTTTTATATTTCTAGAAAAGTCTTGAATTCAAATTATTAGACTTGATTATTAAATATCAGAAAGTGACACTGGCTAGATTTTCTGTAAAGTTCATATTGCTAAAAAGTTTTTAACTTAAAATTATTTTAAGTGTGTGGGTGTTTTGTCTGCATGCCATCTGTGTGTCTAGTGCCCATGGGGGCCAGAATCAGGCAACAGATCCCCTGGCACTGGAGTTACAGATGACTGTGATCTGCTAGGTTGGACTTGTGAAGCAAACCTAGGTCCCTTTACAAGAACAACAAGTTCTCCTAACGGCTGGACCATCTCTCAAGTTCCTGTTGATAATATTTTTTTTAAAACTTTTTCATAGTGAAATGTATTTTCAAGAGTAAGAGCCTTGATGATTGTGTTTGGGGAAAGAGCACCACTTTACCTCAGAAAGTCAGAAGAGCCTCAGTGTTTACAGCGGAATTTCCCCACCCTGTCCCTAGGCTTGAATGTTATTTATGATCCACTCATTCCCACCCTCATTCCGCTGTCAGGGTGTTAGTTTCTCAGTTCAGTAGCCTCAACTCCCATTGCCTACATGGACGGCAACATTGTCTAGAGGAGCTACCACAATGCTGGGCACACAGAGGACTCTTAATCCACAGCTGGGCGGATAAATGACAAAGAGCATTACTAGATCTAACCTCACATATCTTGATATAGAAAATGACATCAGATGCAAATAAATGCCAATAGAGGAAGAGAGATTTTGACTTTCGAAGTAGTTGTTCTGTCAGAAGATGTTTCATCTGGGGAGCTGCCCCCACCTCACAATGCTTATTACAAACAATATTTGAGTTCGAGCCGAAGTGTAATTCTGCAGACTTGTCAAGTTAATTCTCTTAAAATATATAATTTGTTTTCACTTGGTAGTTGAGAAACACATAATATCACCCTTTCAGAAAATACTAGCACATTTTTTATTACGTTGAAATGAACACTGTTGATAGTACAATGCACTAGACACACTATTTTGAAAAAAATCCATGAATATTTCCTAGTTATAATATAAAGACAAAATGAAAACAGAATAAAATTTGTGTTTCAATAGTTAGTTGTGAGATACTGAGAAAGCAGCTGACCTGGTGACCCTCCAAATGCATTAGCTTTCAAGGCAGACTCCCTCAGGTGTGTTGTACTGGTGACTTAGAGGCCACCAGGGATTTCCTTCCTTTTTCCTTTCCTTCCTTTTCCTTTTCCCTTTTCCTTTCCCCTTTTCCTTTTCCTTTCCATTTCCCTTCCCCTCTTCCCCTCTTTCCCTTTCCCCCCCTTCCCCCTATCCCTTTTTCCCTTTCCTTCCTTTTCCTTTTTCTTTCCTTTCTTTTTCTTTTCCTTTCCTTTCATTTTTCCTTCCCTTTTCCTTTTCCTTTCCTTTTTCCATTTCTTTCCTTTTTCTTTTCCTTTCCTTTTTCCTTCCCTTCCCTCCCCTCCCCCCTTCCCTTTTCTGTTCCTAGTGACTTGTTTTTCCAAAAAAAGAGAACAACTCTCAACCAGACCCAAATGATTAAAATCCAACCTTATTGAAATTTGCTTTGATTCAGGCCTGGAGAGATGGCTTAGTTGGTAAAACATTTACTTCACGAGTACAAGGACCTTAGTTCAATGAAACTTTGGGTTTGGTGGCACACACTGTCACTCAGAGGTGGGGAAGCAGAGTCAGGAGGTCCCTTGGGACTCATTGTCCACCAAGCCTGTCCTACTCAGTGAGCCCAAGGACAAATGAGGGTCAAGAGACCCACATTTCCGAACCCCCAACACGCAAAGTTGTTTAAAGAACAACCCTGGAGGTTGTCCTCTGGTCTCCACACACACGGGCAAGAAGTACACTTGCTTACACATGTGTACCTGTACACATGTGAATACACATACACAAACACAAAATGTATTTTAATTACATTCTTGTAAAAACATATTCCCCCATTGAATACAGAATTTTCCATGTATTTACAAGTAGAAGAGAGTGAAGTTCTTGGCTCAGATTACCATAAACACAGTTTTTTCAGAACTCCTATGAAAAGTAGAAGAGTTATAACTTGTGGCAGAGTGTCCCTACAGGGTAACAACCACAAACATCCCAACAGACTTACAAGCCACCCCATAGGGTGGTACAATCTAAGTGGTGTTGGAGAGAAAAGCTCTAGGAAGGCCTTGTGTCGCTTCGGGAAATTTGCACATATGTCTGTTTGCCTGTCAACAGCCAGGATCACCTCCCCTTGGTGCAGCTCTCATTTAGATAGATACTATGTATGCCTGTATCTCTCTGTCCAATATACTTTAGATTTTTCACATGATAAAGTCTTGACAGTTTGTCTCTTATTGGATGCATACATTAATTTCTCTCGTAGATTATTTTAGGCCCACATTTTCTCCAGGAACTAAACCAGAAGGGAAATAAGTATCTCAGAGTTTCTTATGGCTATGATAAAGCACCACAACCAAAAGCAACTTGGGAGGAAATGATTTATTTCACATGCAGACTGCAGTCCATCATGGAGAGAAGCCAGGGCAGAACCTCAGGTTGGGACCTGGAGGCAGGAACTGAAGCAGAAGTCCTGAAGAGCGCTGCTCACTGGCTGGCTTCTCCAGGTTTGCTTGGCCTGCTTTCTTGTAGCACTCGGGACCACAGGCCCAGGAGTGGCAGTGTCCACAGTAAACTGGGCCTACCTCCATCAATCATCAATCAAACAGATGCACGATGGGCTTTCCCATAAATGTTTTCTCAACTGAGGGCCCCTCAATAGCTCTAGCTTCTGTCACGTTGATGTGAGACTAGCCAGCACAACAAAATAAGCCCATTATTCAGGGCACTGATGACACACAGATGGAGGTGTTCATCGTGTAGTAAGGAGACAGACAGACAGAGACAGGCAGCGAGGCAGACTGAACGGCCCTGTTGATAGGGAACATGCCCAGGACACAGCCGAGGAAGAAATGTTAACTTAAATGAGAAGGTGGAGGTGGCAGCAGGAGGTAAGGCTGGAATTGTGCTCTGAGGAATGAGCATTAAAAATGTCCTACGGATGGAGCAGCACTTAAAGGGGCCAAACCAACAAAGCAAAACACTATGAAGTCTCAACAGGACACGCAAGCACACGCTTTCTGGCAGGTGAACATCAGCACAAGACCGGCGGAGAGGGGAGTGACAAGGAATTTGGGGGCTGGGAAAGCACTCTGTGTGATACTGTAATTGTGGATTCATGTCGTTATTCATGACTGGAGACTGCACGACAGCCGGAGTGAGCCCTGGTGTAAATGATGGCCTTTGGGTACCTGAGAAATCACTGCGGAATAATCAGTAGTAGCAGATGTACCACTTTGGTAGGGCTACCAGGAGAGGCTTTGTGTGTGTGGAGGCATGGGGATTGATATTCTTTCCCGTCAGTTTTCCCATAAACCTAAAACTTCTTGCTCTATTAAAACAAAAAAAAAAAAAAAAAAAAGAAGAGTCTTGGATATCAAAGGGAACAAAACCACAACCTGGCATGGTTTTTGAGTATCAACAAACAGTGCAGCCCCTCCAGAGAGCAGAGGGCAGAGTCACTGCTGTTACAGATTGGGGTGAGGAGAAACCTGAAGGTGTGCATAAGCCATGGGGCTCCCCATCAGGTTAGCACAGGAGGCGGTACCACCTTCTGCAGGAAGAGGAGGTGACCCAGCAGGGCAGGCAGGATGCAATTACTGAGTTGGAAGAAGATCAGGTCCCCATGGCTTCTGCCACCACTTTTGGAAAATGTTCCTAGGATTCTGAAGGCCCAGACAAGGATTTTTTTTCATTGTGCTGTGGGAAACAGAGACTTTTCTAGTCTTTTCTCAAGGATGTAGTCATCACTCCTTATGCAGAAGACAGACAGTGTGTGTGATTTCCAATGACAGTTTGTGTTATTATCTTTGGGAGAAGCATGTGGGATCATGAACATGCTATTTTCTTTCTCTTCTCCATTCCCATGTTACCCACAGTGCTTATGTCTCTTCTGGCTGTAGCTATAACTGTTCTCAAAGTGCAGAACTGTGGGCCTGTCATCAGGAGATCTAATAACCAGGCTGTGTGCTTGGCCTGCCTCCAAGTGACTGAAACCAGCTTCCTCCTAGACCTCCCGTTTACTGGGATGCTCCCATATGATATACAGATCACTGGCCAGTTTGTCTTTGAGACATCCTGACATTACTATGTCCTTGGTGAGTTCCTCCCTTGTGACAAGGGAATAACAGACAGGAACACTTTGAGCAGGGGTATTAGATGCCTATTGAATCCCAGGAATGCTGGAGAACCAAACTTGGAAGGTACCCAGAAAAGAAGAATGGTTCAAGTGATGTCAAAGGGTTGGTCCCAGCAGAAGCCACAGTTGTGCCTGTCCAACACAGACAGGGTAGCTGCTGATGGTGGTGGTGGTGGTGGTGGTGGTGGTGGTGGTGGTGGTGGTGGTGATGGTGATGTTTGGGGGGCCTGGGTCTCAGAATCAGCACAGAACACACCCAGACACCAAATTCTCAGCACGAAGGAGATTTATTACCCAGAGAGACAAACAATGGAGGTGTAGGGGGTGTCTCTGGATCAGACAGTGGATGTTTCTGCAGGAGTGTCTTTTTAAAGGAGAAAATGGGGAGTGTCTTTTTAAAGGAGAAAATGGGAAGTCTGTGCTAGGGTAACTTGGTATGTCCTGACTGGACAGGTTAGCCAGTGTAGACAAACAATGAATTTTGACTGTTGGACCTTGATGCTTTCGTAGTTGAACCTTGGAGTTTTAATCAGGCATAAGGAAGAGGCCAAATAAGGGAATAGACCACGGGGGCTAGCTTTATGACTGTAGCCTAACAGTTTAGCAAGGCAGAGGGAAGGAGAGACGGCAAGATGTTAACCATGCTCGGGCCTGGAAGAGAGCCCTTCAATGGTCGTAATGGCGATGACAGTGGTGGTGGTGGTGGTGGTGGTGGTGGTGGTGGTGGTAGTGGTGGTGATGGTGGTGATGGTCCTGCTGCTGCTGTTGCTGCTGCTTAGAAGCACATTGGTGACTCCCCTGAAATGGGACATAATAGTACTATTTTGACCATCATCTCCCCAAAGAAACTCCCAGTTCTTCTTATTTAACACCAAATGGTGTGTGCACTGGTGCCACCCACCCAGTCCTCCCCACCATGGAAGCTCCTACATGTTCCATGTTGATCACTGGCTGAGGCCGTTCATAACTCCAAGTCTTTTTAGTTTCTATGCCAGATGGAGATTTACTTCACCATTCTGAAGAAGGGAAATCAAATAAAGAGTCAGCAGCAGCAGCAACAACAAAAAAGACCCATTGACTCAGTGCCATCACAGCATGGTAATCATGTGACTTGGCAGTTCAAAGCAGCACCAGTGGTGGCCCCTCAGTCAAGTGAAGGCTGAGCTTTACTAGGGTCAGGCAAATGCCATTTTCTAACTGTTCTAGCGTGGGGTGAGCACAAGACCTGATATCTTTTCTTTTGTCTTCAGGATCTCTGTTTCTAACCTCTGTGAAGAAGTGGCTATAAAAGAATAATCTTATGCTCTCAGTTAGCTTCATGTGCTCCTAATAAGAGCAGAAAATAAGAAACTAAAGTAAAAAGGGGAAGGAATAAAGAAGTAAGGGAAGGGAGGAGAAGGGAAAGAAAGACAGGAACCGAAGGGAAGGGACAATGGGGTAGAGCACATCACCTACTGATAACTCTAAGGCAACTTTTTATTGGTTTTACTGTTAGTCTGGCTGATGATCCTGGATGCTTCCTACATGTCTTCTAGCAGATGTGTTTCTCACTTACCTTGATTCTTGGGCATGTAATATATGGTGATTCCAGGCATCCCAGGAGAAGCTCACAGATACCTTCCTTCCATACCTCAGCATGGGCTGTGAGTTATATGGGGATCCTCTGACAGTTTTCTGACCTCTCACACTTGCTGAGTACTCAGCCACCAGTCATATGCTAAGAGATGGACAAAGAGGAGGATGAGTCGAGTGTCCCTGGACAATTCGCAGCCATTGAGTGGATGTTTGAATTTACCCAATAAGTGTTATGTCTGGTTTGTGACCACAGTCTCTGCCCACACCCTATTCCAGCTCCCAGGCAGCATTCTTATCCCTCATAGATAGCTTTGCTAGAGCCCAAGGCTTTCTCGGGTCTTACCTTATCAGAAGATCTGTTGTAATCTCACTCAGAACCTATTTAATGATGGTAACTGTTTCTTCCTGTTGAATACCCACAATTTAGAGAGGGGAAGTCACTTCCCTATAGGAAAACAAACCTCACAGTGCAGTAGATGCTTCAGTGTGTTTCCTTTTTCATAGTAGAATAATTCAGTTTCTCTTTTTAAGTTTTATGTGAAGGGGTGTTTTGCCTGCATGTATGTCTGTGTTCAGTTTGTGTACCTGGTGCCTGTGAAGGCAAGAAGAAAGTGTCAGATTCCCTGAAATTAACAGTGTCAAATTCCCTGGAGTTAACAGATGGTTGTGATCTGCCATATGGCTGTTGGGAATGGAACCTGGGTCCTCTGGAAGAGCAGCCAGTGCCCTTTAACCTCTGTGCCACATCTCAAGCCCCAGACTCTTAGCATTTTTTCCATTGCTAAACTAAGAAAGTAGTGGATTGGCCAATCTGCTGTAGGCTGCAAGGTGGCTCTGAGTCAGGGGCTGGTGACACTGTTTCAAAATCCAAAAACACTATGGTACAAACGAGTATAAGTAGAGATAGGGTGAATGAACATCTCTTCCTTGTTGATCTACGTATGAACTACTAAGTACTGTGGAATATTAGTTGAAGATGTATTACATTTGTTCATGCTGTGGAATGTTTGTTTGGTGATGCAAAATTGGTTTGTATTTGTTTAACTCTGTGAAGCTGTGTTACTTTGCCTGTCTAAAACACCCAATTGGCCTAAAAAATATCTGAATGGCCAATAGCTAGGCAAGAGAGAGAAATAGGTGGGGCTGGCAGGCAGAGAGAATAAATAGGAGGAGAAATCTGTGAAGAGAGGATCAAGGAGCCAAAGAAGGAGAAGGTGAGGAGGACATCAGAGGCCGGTCACCCAACCACACACCAAGCCACAGAGTAAGAGAAGTAAAGAAAGGTATATAGAATAGAGAAAAATAAAAACCCAGAGGCTAAAGGTAGATAGTATAATTTAAATTAAGAAAAACTGGGTAGAAACAAGTCAAGCTAAGTTTAGACATTCGTAAGTAAGAATAAGACTCTGTGTGTTTATTTGGGAGCTGGATGGGAGCTGGGTGGTGCTCCCCCAAAGAGCAAAAAATAAAGAGTAAAAAAAAGTCAACTATGAATAAGATTAAATACCCATACACTTAAAATAATAAGCAAGGAAGCAAACAAATGAATACTTTAAAAAATTAAAGCTTGTGGCAGTTACTACCAAAGGCTGTCTAGTCAGTCTCCTTAGACCATGTAGCTTTCTGAGGGTCATGATGCAGCAGAGGTTGTATACATCTGAGTGACCTGCACTGCCACCTAGGGCTATGTTGACACTGGACCCCCGGCTGCTGCTGAGGACCATGGCTGGGTCCACGGTCCTACCAAAGCTGGGGTCGGTGTTGACGTATGTGGCCTGTGATGCCACCAAAAGTTGTACTTGTGCCCAAGGTCTGGGCCTCCACTTATGGCTATGTTGATGTCCAAGAGCTGTGCTGCTGATGGGGCCATGCCAAACTGAGTGGCCTGCACTGCCGCCTGGGGCCATGCTGTTGCCTAGGGCAATGTCCAGGTCCATGGTCCTATTGCAGTTGTGGTTCCTGTTAGTTTCTGTGGCCCATGTTACCACAGGGGGCCATAGGAACCATGAATATTGAAATCTGAGGTTCTGTGCTGAGCCAGCACCACCCTTTGCTGGTCCTGGGAGAGCTGGCCTTGTCCCTCTCTGGCCACTACAACAGAACTGTTCTTGCCCCTCATGGGACAGCTGGCTCCATGCTCACTAGAGATGGCCCCAACCCTCAACATGGGCCTGGGAGAGCTGTCCCCAAAGGTATGGGCATAGAGGAGTTGACTCTACCCCTTCCCTGAGGGGGGTGGTCTCAATGGCCCTGACTAACCAAATCAGCTACTACCCAAACCTACTTCCAGGGCTTTGAGTTGGCCCACCCCAACATCTACCCCATCCATGACCTGAAAGAATGTGTGAAGGGACTGATGCTTCAGAACCATAGCTCCAGTATCTCCAGGACTCAGGCTAACAGCAGGATATCCAAGGGGAGTTTTGGTGAGGGCTCAGTATTGATGATGTACCAGAAACCAGAGGCCTTGGACCAGACCAAAAACTCATTGCAATGAACATTTACAAGTAAAATTAAAAAAGCTGAGTAGACAAAATGACATACTGCATGACACACTGCTGCTCCCAATGCCACTAAAACAAATGAAGAAGTTTTGGAGAGGCAGGAAAGATGGAGGATGGAAGGTTTTTTGTTTTTTGATTTGTTTGCTTCATTTTTTTTTTTTTTTTTGGTTTTTACGAGACAGGGTTTCTCTGTATTGTTTCGGAGGCTATCGGTCCAGCCCGGCCTCGAACTCACAGAGATCCGCCTGCCTCTGCCTCCCGAGTGCTGGGATTAAAGGCGTGCGCCACCACCGCCCGGCTCATTTTTTAATTAATATTTTAAATTTTTCTTGGTGGAGGAACACTATAGGGGTGAGGGGCAGATATGGAGGGATTGGGGAATATGTGAGATTGTGGCACCTAGTGTAAAATTCCCAAAGAATCAATAAAAGTTATGTTAAGAAATTGGAGAGAGAGAATATATATTCTCTCAATATTTGGTGAATATGGTTTATCTGTGAGCAGATGGGTTCCCTGATATAAACCCAGATGTGCAGTTGGACCTTCCTTTGGACCACCAGCTCCTAAAAATCAACACAGAGACTTATTATTAATTATGAAAGCTTGGTCTTCGCTTAGGATTGTTTTTAACTAGCGCTTATAGCTTAAGTTAACCCATATTTTAAAATCTACATTCTTCCATGTGCTCGTTACCTCATCTCCATTTTGCCAATCCTGCTTCCTCTACATCTGGCTGGAGACTCCGCCTTTCTTCTTCCCAGAGTTTTCTGTCCAGAAGTCATTCCAGACTAGTGGTTGTTTAGCTTTTATTAAACCAGTCACAGTGACATATCTCACAACAGACTTGGGATATCTTCTTGGGTGAATCTTGCTCCTAAATTGAAAAGAAGTGCCTGAGTTCCTGGGCCAGAGTAAGAGCATGGTGGCCACATGTGCTGAGGTGGGCAGAGCACCTTGCATCATTATGGGAAAATGAGTATCTATTCTACCAGAAGGCTCATGTGCCCTATCTACCATACAATACTTGGCAAATATTGATGGCGTTATCTAGTAGGATTGCTGGGTAACTCTGCTGTTATGGCTCCTCAGTAGGTTTCCCTTCTTTTCACACTTCAACTAGAGAAAATGACCCTTCTTCCACTTAGGTGTGGCCTGGGTGATTTCCCTGTATTGGGGCTGCTTGTGGATTCTTCTGGCTTTTGGGTCAAAGCTTCTGCGTGTTTGACCAACACAGATGCAAAGGGCATCCATGGTAGCTGACACACTGCAGAGGGCAGGAAAAGTCTCCCATCTGTCTTCACTCCCTTCATCCTTCTCCTTTTTCTCTAATGTGTCCTCAGGCATTGAAATTTTACCTGTAATAACTACTAAGGAAAGGTATCATGGATAGTGACAGTTTCAGCCACACTTCCATGTTCCCACCCCGGGACCAGTAAACTGTATATATGAAGAAAGAACTACTAAATTTCCAACCTCCCTCCCCCTCCCATTTCCCCTTCACTCCCCTCCCTTTCTTCTTGTCTTCCCTCCCTGCTCTCTCTTCTTCCTCTCTCCTTTCATTTCTTGTACTTCTCCCTCCTCCCTCCCTCCCTGCATCTCTCTCTTCCTCCCCCCTCCTTTCCCCTCTGTTTCCTTACTTCTCTCCCTCTCTCTTCCTAGCTTTCTCTCTCTCTTATCTTTCCTCCTTCCTCTGTCCCACCTCCTCCTTCTCTATCCTCCTTTCTCCCCTCTCCACTTCTGTCATGTCTTTCACAACTAGAACAGCCCAGGGTATATAAGAGGTTCTTATAATTAGGTTTTGAAAAAGAATGACTTTCCAATGCAGACCATCCATTCCAATAGCCATTTATTTCCAAAGGTTATTAAGACACTAACTTTTGAAAATTGCAATTAAAGACTTTCTGGAAGCCCAACTGTACTGTCCCCTGCCTGAGTGTGCCCCATCACCACTCCTGCTCCCCCTTCCTCCACTGGCCTTTCTTTTCTCTTTCTTCCTTCTACTGTAACCCCAGCCTGGGCCACTGGGACTCCAGCAGGTGACTTGGGGTGTCGGGTACCCTGTCTAGAACCTCAGGCCGCTGCTATCAACACGGGGCAGTCTTGAGTGTGTTTACAAGTCCTTGAGTCATCTTATTCAGAGAAGAAGGCCACACTGAGAATTTCTAGCTTCATCCCTCAAAAGCGGTGATCTGCTCTCAGAACATAGCCAAAGTCAGAAAAAAAGGAAGAGGCACAAAAGCAGTGGGTGGGGCTTAGAAGAAAGTCCTTACTATGCTGCTGCTCTGGACTGATTCACAAGAAAAAAAGTGTCAAATCTGAAGGCCCACACTTTCCTATTAAGCAAAAAAGAGACCATGATCAGGGTGCTGCCTTGTATATGAAGGAAGTAAAGAAAAAGGAAGCTGAGACGTGGACCTCTGTAGGATCTGTGTTTGATATCCCAGCATAAAGAAGCAGTGTTTGGGAAGGCCAGTCTGCCAGCTGGTGGTCCTCTGCAAGGGGAGGAGGAGGATGGTTGCCCTTGAAGTGAAATGGTCAGGATGAAGAAAGGACTCTTCTGCATTATGCTTTATAGACACCTAGAACAGGTACCTTCCATAGTACACGTGTGCTGCATGGATGCTACAGTTTACAACATTGCTTCCATTTAGGCTATACATCAGCAAGGAGAATATCTATCTATTCTGCTAGAACACGGTGCAGATTCAAATGTCACGGTTGCCAGCTCCTATGTGTTTGTAGAGAATATCTCATGGTAACAAAACTTCTAACTTACCGTACAACTTTTGACAGAAAAAGCAAGGATGTGTAGTCCCACTGTAAAGGAAGTACAGATGGAAGATAGCCAGACTTTAATTTATATAAAAGCAAACACACGTGCAATCAGTAAATGGAGTAAGCTTTCCGGTAAGTTCTGTGCTGGTGGTCTAGGTCCTACGTCCTTCAAAGAGGATGATTGTAACTTTGATGCCCCCTTGGAGGAGGTGTAAACCAATAATAAAGGCGGTACAGAAATAATGCAGAAAAGATGTAAGGACAGCTCTGAAAGCCTAACAGTTCCACACTAGAATTGCAAAAATAAGATAAAATAACTAAATCCCACAGAAATCAAGCAGGGAAAATTCAATGCTGAAAATATTATCTGAAGAGGATGAGGAAATTTTTTTAAATAAAAGAACACGTGTAGCTATTTCCTCTGAATTGAAACATTCCCTGATGGGAGGGAGAGGGAGGCTTCGAAGACTCCAAGTAATTGAAGTCTGTCAGGATGTTGGGGAAACTTGAAGGCACAGGAAGCTCCTGAAAGTTGCAAGATTCTCCACAGGATTATAGGAGCATCTGCAATTGGAGGAGCATCCTGTAGGCTGCTCTAGGGATGCAGCTTGAGCTGTCAGCCATGCTGGGGTGAGTTTTTTGGTGATGCGGGTGCTTCTTAGTAATTCATGGTCCCAAAAGTAATCCCTCACCTAGATTCCGATAAAAACCATCAGTGAACATGCTGGTTAACTAGGTTAGACATGTATGGAACTGTTTCTTTGGTCTGTTGTTGATGCCCTCTCTTGGAAATACCAGGTAACAAATGCATTGAGAAAAAACCCCCCACCTTCTCCTGTGTACTTTAGAGCAAGGAAAGGATAAAAATAAATGAGAAGCGCTGAAGTTACATTAAAAACAAGCCTCTGAACTAAGGCAGAAAGGAGTGTCAGTGAGTGTGAAAATGAACGATATCATTGCCACAAATTTAAAGCCCAGCGATTTTGAAAGGGATATTCTGATTAACATGCCTTTACAAACTAAGCAGCTGAGTTAGGAGACATTCCAACTGCTTTGATAATGTCACCAGAATTCAAATCTGCAACCGTGTGTCTCCAGAAGGACAGGGCAAGATTACTCTAAGAAAATTAGAACACTTTTAACAGCCACCCAGAGAGATTAAGATACATGAATGATCATGTGAGGTTCATTAAGACCACAGATAGTTTAGCAGAGACCCAAAACTCATAGAGGTGCCAATAGAGTCAACATCCTGGATAAAGCCAGCTCCTTGGTGACTATCTGTTGGAAATCTATATGAGTTGAGGACCCTACAGAATTTTATTTCTGAGAAAAAGAAATCTGATGGCACTAATTTCAAACCCATGACATTGGTAGAAAGCCTGGAAGTCTCTGGGCAGACTTGTTTTATTATTTTATTATTTCCCTTTGGGTTCCAGCATTTGGATACCATTCTTGTTCAACCACTAAACTGTTCAGATGGCTGGCACATGTTTAGGTCACAATACTGTATGTTAATGATGGGAGACAACAGAAACTCTACAGCTTATTGAAAAGCCCATGGGGATATCTTTTCTATGACTTTTGTTGACTCAACAAATGTATTAAAATCATCTTCCTGGCATGGAATAAGTTAATAGTATTATTACTTATGAACATAAATTTTTATTGATAACAGATTAAGTTTTCATTAGCCCCCAGTGATAAAAATAGTGCCATTTCATGTACCAAAAAACTTTTCATGTCAAAACCTCAGTGTCCTGAGTTGATCAACCCATTCCATGTGTTAGGCTGGATGTAACTCATATTTATCTATCTACCTATCTAGATATTGATATACAGCTGGTCCGTCTGTATATTTGAACTTTGGGTGTATGTGGTCTCCATGGAGATTTTTCTACATGATCGCACTAATGTGTGTTTAGATCCTCTCTGCCATGGAGATTATAGACAATGGTGTTCAAAAGCTTTCTTTAAGGTTATAGAGTGGCTGATGCTTTGTGGCTATTTGGTATGATGAACTACTAGTTATAAGTAGATGTCTTAGAAGAAATCTTGGCAAAAAAACCATAAAAAGAAAATAAAACCCAACCTTCAGCAATATAGTGCCCATTATCTTTCCACTGGGAGAAATTATCCTCAGTTCATCTGTATTACCATGGTGACTTATCTGAATTTCAACAAAGTCCAACTATACCACAAAGGAGGGCTCTGCAAATCTAGCTCCTATTCCTAGCATATTTTGTTGCAATGTCTTTGAATAAAATCTCCAATGCCCTGGCTAAAAACACACACTAAAAATACTTCCAAGGCAGACAAAACAATCTGGATAGTGTATGTCAGAATTCTAAGACATCACATAAAGACTAGAAGAAAAGCAGGTACTACTGCAAAGGAGTAAAAATCAAATGAAAAAACAACCAGCGAATGAACAGAAATATCTGCAAGCTTTCTAAAATAACATTGTTTCTGTAAACAAAAACAAGCAAGGGATTATGTTCACAGTAATTGGACATGTGGTTGGCCTCCTGAGGTCTGAAATAAGTAAACAGCGGCATGCACACATCCATCTCTGAGCTGGTCCCTTCCTCCTGATTATGAGGCTTATGTACAGCTGCACACACAGGGAGACAGATTTTGAGTTTTGCAAGAGTTTCTGTAGTTAGCGTCAGCTGGATACAAGAGCTAGTTTTGTATAACAGTGTTTTTTAGTATTTTGTAATGATATCTGTAGAAGGAGCTGACGACCAAGTCTTCAGTCCTAACCAGTTGACAGAGTGAGGAAACAAGACTGGGTCAGAAACACACAATGACCTTGTTACTTCTTCCAAACTACCACATCCAGACAGACAACCTTTGGTACATAAGTGATGTGATTTTGCCTAGGGACAGCATCAGGGAAATAGCTTTGCTCTGTATGTGGCATGAGACACAGGGTTTGAGGACAGAGAGGATGAAGCTCGGGCCTCTCAGTTCTCTTTTGCAGCATCCCAAATGCTAATGCCAGCTCTTAGCAGTTTCAGAAAGTTGATGAGAACCAGGAAATGAACAGAAAGGCAAATGAAAAAAAAAACCCTAACTAAACCAACCAACCAAGCAACCAGCCAAAGAAGGAACCCAACAAAAACCCTGCCAATGTTGTGAGCTGAGAGTGTCTAAGAGCATTAGATAGGGTTGGTACAGAAGAACCAAAGGAAGAGAAGGATTTTCCCCAAATTGAAAATGTCATGATTATATGGTGTAATGTGTCCAGGGAGGGACAAAGGTTGGTGACCTCCTGAACCTGAGTGGAAATCATCTTAAGCTAGAAGGAGATACTTCTCATCAGCAAAGAGAAGCAGTAAGTCTGGCACTGCTTACATTAAAGGAAAGACTTAAAACCTTCACACCAAAGGTGCCGGTTGAGAACCACTTGAGCACTTGGTAGACCCTGCACTGATCTTTAGACAAACTTCATCTTCTAAGCTACCCCCACAAAGGTGGGCTTTCCTATTTCCACTTTAGTGAAGTTGAGAAGTTTGCCTGAGGTCACTCAGCTGTTTAGTAGTAGGGACAGGAAATGCTCAGGTAGTCTGTCCCCAGACTCTCCCTAATGACCATTCTACAGTAAGAGTGTGTTCTTGTAGAGTCAATGCCTGGAACTCAACACATGACATGGACTGAGGCTCCATGTATGGTGAAATCTGCTTTTCAAAGAAGGAAGTTGTCTGTTCGCTGTTATCTAGAGGATAGTCAAAACAAATGCCCAGAATAACAGATATTGCTACAACTTGGGGCTCACATCTAATTTTTATGATCAAGCACTGATATGTGCATTACTTCATGCATCTCCACATAGTCATGCAAAACATTTCTTAAGTCCTCCAAATTCCTCAAATAATTAGATGTTCCAAATATTTTCTCAGCACAATTCCTGGGAGTCCAGAAACACACTCAGTGTGGGCAGGAAGCAGAAGGTGAAATGCTTACCTGGCTAGTGAACCCTCTAATGGACAATGACATCAGAGCACTAGTACCCAGTCTTGGCTATACACTTGCCTTCTCCTCCGTCAAGAAAACTCACTCCTGCCCATTTCAGGAGAGTGGGTAGATCTCCAGCTTCCCACATATTCACCACCCTTCTTTGCCAATCACATCCTCATTTAGAGGAGAGTTATATTCACATTCTCCTTAGGACTTAACAAGTATCACACAAACATTTAATTCACTTTAATTTCATTACACATTTGAGGGGGGATGATAGTCTCCTTGCCAGCAATTAGATGAACATAATAACCTGCGGTGGAATCTCCTTTTGGACTCTGAATTTTTTGCGCATGTCTACAAACTAAACCAGGTGAGTAAGTTCCTGGATTGTCAGAGGAGCACAGCTGCCCCTCCTCAAAGCTCTCTCATTCAACACAGTAATTCATGAAATAGGCAAAGTGTCCCCTGTGGTTCTCAAATAACCAACCTCTCCTATGGCACTTCTAGGAAAAAATTGGTATTTTCATTTGTCATGCTCTATCAGTATCAATAATTGTTTTCAGAAGGCCTTCCTGAGGATGTGGAGACAGGCATACAGGTTAAGTTTGTTGTCTTGTTCCACCTCTCCCTCTTTGTATGCTAACTGCCCTCATAGTAATCGGAGGGAGTGACTTGCTTTGTATTCCTTTAACTTTTCTCAGACACTGTATGCACTGACTACTTTTCATCTCTGGTCTTTCCATAACCAACACAAGATAGCCTGTTCTTCAAAAGGATTGCATCTGGTGTCTTGTGTTAGAGAGGGTCACCTTTATTTGGCAATTTTCTTTGAACTGATCAATTGTTGAATAACCTGGGAGCTGTTTCCATCATTAAGCACTGGGCTGAGAGTTAATTACATCAGAATTCTAATCTTGGCTCTGACCTTCATTAACAGCATCATTTTTGTGCAAATCCCCTGGCCCATCTTGGTATCTGTTTTATATCAGTAAAATGAAGAATATGGATGCAATTGGCCTCTCTGTGCTCTGAGATTCTTTGCCTTCAGAGAGACCAGGACCAATGAATGGGAAGCAGATTTCCTACATTGTCCCCAAGTGCTGTGTACATTTGCCAAAACCAACGTAGGCAATGTAGTAGACAGGCCATGCAGCCTGGTGGTAAGCACTCATTTCACATATTTATGCCATTAAATGGTCCCTCAGTGACCATTTTCTCTAGTATTAGTTCTAGTAGAGTCACTTTCTCTAGTATTAGTTCTCAGAGTCCAGAGAAGATTTAGTTAGACTACAGTGCATCAGAGGGCCCTACCAAGGATGACACTTGTCCACTTTGGAGGATGCTGGTGAGGTTCATTTATATTGATGTAGTCTCTAGTCTTCATGCATTTTTACTACCTAACTGCCCCCTGGCTCCCTTAGCAGTGGGCATAAGAGGGTCCTATTGACCTTGTAGAAAGGGACCTTTCATTCTGACTCATCTCCTATTATATATGGTGATGTGGTCAACATGCATGATAACCTTAGCACTAACTCAACTCAACATGTATTTAGAGAAATGCACATTTCACAGTGGAGAAGGAGATATACTAAAGCTTGACTGGAGCCTGCCACAAATGAGGGATGGTGGATACTTTTTTGTTAGTTTTCCCTCCTTTTGTTTGTTGGGAGGCATGAAGGATGCAGGTGACGATCCTACTGCCTCTTGAAAGCCAATGTCATTTCTCCCTCCCCCAATCTATTATTTTTGACAATGCCAATGTGTGAAATGTGCTGAATACCAGTAGATCAGTAGCACATGAAAGATGTCAGCATGATCTTCTTGGGAAGTAATTACAATTATGCTAGTGACTCAGATAGGAATTGGACTGTGGTAATAAAACCATGCAGGAGATATTTCAAGCACAAGTAGGCTCCAACTTCCAGTGTGAATCTTCATAGACTACCTAGAAACGTCTGTGTGTGCATTCCCTTGCAAGGAATCTGAAGATGTTATTAGATTTCTACACAGGTAATCATGACTGGTGGAAAGTTAAAAACCACAGACATCCAATCCCTTTCCAAGTACCTGTCTTCTGAATCTAGAATACTGCCTCTGACTTTGCCTATTCCTCTTATTCCTTTGCTCTTCCCAGAAAAAGCAAGTGAGTCAGACCAAGATCCGAGTCATCTCAACTATTCTGTTCATCTTGGCTGGCTGCATCGTGTTTGTGACGATCCCTGCTGTCATTTTTAAATACATCGAGGGGTGGACAGCCTTGGAGTCCATTTACTTTGTGGTGGTCACTCTGACTACAGTAGGCTTTGGTGATTTCGTGGCAGGTAAGAAACCTGGGCATTCCCAGTTACTTGAGCCTTGGTGGGGCAAACAATCTGTTTGGTGTCCTTTCAAAACCACAGCGTTAGGGGTTGGGGATTTAGCTCAGTTCTAACATGCCAGGCCAGCAATTCCAAGGCCTTTGGTCTGGGTACCCAGCTTTGAGAAGAAAAAAAATCAAAATCATGGTAATAAGTATTTTCCAGAGGAGACAAGCAAAAATGGCTCAGTGTTGGTCAACTCAGTGTGATATAAACAGCATCAAGTTAAAGAAAGCCAGACCCCTCCTCTTTAGGATGCTAACTTACTTACCACTGTCTTCACTACATGGATTATGTAAGGGTGAAGTAAATTTCTCATGGAATCTTTGACTTCTCAACTGCATTAAGATTTCTCAAGTAACTTGATAAAGAGCATAATTAGCCAAAGGCAAATATCAGACTTGGGAGCAATTAGCATAGAGTTTGGTCTGCAGAGACCCACAGGGAAAGCTCCTAACACTGAAGTGAGAGTCACTGTCTCTGCTACCTAACCACAGTGGCCTGGATGGAGTCCTAAAGCTCAGGAAAGAAACTGAGCCAAAAGGAGCAACTTTAAGCCTCTATAAGCCTGTTTAGGCCATCGTGTAGTGTCATCCATGGAAGACAGTCCCTGGGGAAAGTCGGATGATGGTGACATCAGAGGAGAAAGTGCTGCTTCACATTAATTTTAAACACTTCACAGGGTCATTTGCAAGAGGTAGTGTTTTTGTGATGACTGTGCTAGCATCACTGACCTGAGGACTAAGGATAATTTGTACACTGGTGACAGAACCTGCTCTCTAACCAATAGCTCTGTTAATCAGGAGAAAGGACAGAGATCTGGCTGTGAGAACTGGCCAAGTGTTTATTCCCCTCTCCCAACAGCTGACTGAGAGCAAGCACTCCTGAAAGTGGGAGTGGTCTGTGAGCTTAGGGAAAAACTCCAAGCCCCTTATGCTTTTTATTTATTATTACTAGCCACTGTGGACTGGGCTCTTGGTACATCCTGGCCCTTTATCATCCATTACTCCAGAGAGGGTGATCTACACTGTCCTCAGACCTGTACTGTTTGGGTGGGTCTTCCTTACTAGTGATTACAGAACTGTTCCTTTACCCAGAGACCTCCCTAGACTAGGGTCTCTTAGCATGCATAATGCTGACTGCAATGGATCAGGTTCTTGTTTTGTTTATACTTTGTATGTATGTGTATCTGTGTGAGCATATGCATGTGTGTGAGGGTGCACATATTGAGGCTCATATTTTCTTGCTTGGACCAGAAACCATCAAAACCCAGTATTTTTTCTGTCTCTGTCATGATTGGAGGTGGGATAACAGACCTGTGTGGGATGTCCAGCTTGGTAGGCAGATGCTGGAATCCAAACTCTGGTTCTCATGATTGTGCAAACAAATATTCTTGAAATTGATGAGATGTTTCTCTAGCCCCTAAACCAATCTCTCCCAAAATCCAGGTTCCGGAGCTCACACAGATCAACCTGTTGGTTGATGGGAATACTGATGGGAAATGCACTCAGTGGGAGTTTGTCAGTGCATTTATTACTAAATTGCTCTTGGTAACCTCCAGAGAATTGGCTTCGGGAACCATGTAGATATTAAAATCAACAGATGCTCAAGCCCCTCATAAAAAGCAATGTAACTTTAACGCAGAATTTGTGTGTACCCTCCTGTGCATGTTAAACCATCTGTGTGTAGATTACTTATAATACTTAATGCAATGTAAATGTTATACAAAAAGTCATCATACTGTATTGTTTAGGGAGTGCTGAGAATAAAAAGTCATGCACATGTCTAGTACTGACATAATACATTTTTTGATATTCTTGGTCCACCTCTGGTTCATTGAATCCACCCAGACAGCTTGTAGATACGGAAGGCCAATACTCTGACAGGGAGGGCTGCTGGACTGTTCAAATAATGTACAGGACCAAGAGTTAACAGTCACCGTGATCTTATTAGATAGCAGCTCTACTAGAAATACAATGGGGAATGAGCTACTCACGATTGGTTGCTGCTTTATTTTACAGCTGACCCACTTTGGGACAGCCTAATGACATGACAGTATTTCCCAACCCTGAGTGGGAGTGTACACAGAACTTGCAATTCCGGCCATGGCTGATGAAAGGCTGCGCTCTGTATTGTTGGTTAGCACATGCCCCAGTGACAGTCTTGGCTGGGTTCTAGTGACTTGCAAAGGTAAACATTTACTTAGCCCAAAGGGGAAACAACACTTAAGGAAATGAGTCTAGCACACAAAGATGACCGCTAATACTGAAGGAGGCTGGCTACAGGGGAGAAAACGAAGGCACCAGAACCAAAGCAAAGAGACACCTGACACCTCAGAACCTTCTGCCAGTGCTTGGAATTCACCCATACCCCCCTTATTTATATTTTTATCATATGAATGTTTTCCCTGTACATAAGAAGGCATAGGATCCCCCGGAGTATGACTTACAGATGGTCATCAGCCACCTTGTGGGTCCTTTGCAATAGTAGCAAATACTCTCAGCCCCTGAGCCATAACTCAGGCCCATTCCTGTTGCAGTAGAATTCATGGGTTGTGTGGAAGAGTAGGTTTGAATTTACTAAGGGTCATCGGTCCCAGTGGGTGTCCACCAGAGTTTGAGTTTTCAGAGTATTCTTGACACAGTAGAGTCAGCACAGCCTCGGGGATGCCACACATAGTGACAACCACAACCTGGTGGAAAAGGCTAGAAATCTTTTATCGCCCAGCGTCCCAACTGCTGGTATATTATCCACATGAGCTGTTGTCTTGGAGGCACCCTGAGAGCTCTCTGAGTGACTGGTGTTCTCAGCAGTGCTAGCAGGGAGGTTAGAATAAGTAGGCTAATTATTTGGAATAAATGACCATTTCTCTCTGTGGAATAACTAGTCAATACCATTAGGTTACTAGCCAATTTAGTTTGATGGATTTTCCCCCCCTGTAATCTTTATTTATAAGATGATGGGATTGAACTCGTTGGTCTCACAGGTACTGTTTAGCTATAGGAGGTGGTGATTCTAATTGCCTGGCCTAATTGACCCCGGGATGAACATTATGTAAACACCATCCCTCTCTTAGCATCAAATCTCTATTTCATGGATCAAAGTCTCAATAATGTTGTTACACCCAATTTTACTTCTGCATGCCCACTCACGTCTTCGTCAATGAATGTAAAATTTAGAAGGAAAGTGTTCCAAGTATTTGAAATCATTTGACATGGTTTGATATGTATGCACACACACACACACACACACACACACACACACACACACACACACACACACATTCTTTCTCCCCTTTCTTTTCCTCTTCCTTTTCCTTTCCTCGTTCTTCCCCCCCATCCTTTGCCCCCATCCTTTCCCTCTAGCCTCCTCTTCTGGCTTCTCTCTCTTTTCTCTTCTCTCCCCCTTCTGCACCTCTTGCTTCCTCCCGCTCTGTCTTCTTCCCCCGCCCAGCTCCCTCTCTCCTTTTCAGAGTCAAGTTCTCATTATGTAGCTATGGCTCACCTGGAACTCATTGTATATCCCAGGCTGGCCTTGAACTTACAGTGGATCCTCCTGTCTTTGCTTCATGAGTGTATGTACTACTATGCTGAACCCTCATGGTATTGAGCCTGAGTTAAGGTAAATTCAGAGAAGTTTGGGAAAAACAAAAGGACAGGTGGGCTGACATCTGAGATACTTTTCCTGTGAAACCAATTCTTTGTCAGTGAGACTAGATAACTCGAGGTGGCCTCTGACATTTTTCTGTTATAGAATTGAGGTTTATCTTTAGTGGCTAAGAATCAAAGACATTAAACTACAAGCAAGACTCCAGCTTTTGTTGTGTTTTGTATCCTGCAAACCTAATGGCCTATAACTGGACTATGGAGTGATATTTTCCTCTATGGAGTGAGCTGGGTGAATGCCAACTGCTGGCCAAATTAAAAGTACCACTTGGTTTTTTTCAGGGGGAAATGCTGGCATCAATTACAGAGAGTGGTATAAGCCGCTGGTGTGGTTTTGGATCCTTGTTGGCCTTGCCTACTTTGCAGCTGTCCTCAGTATGATCGGAGACTGGCTTCGGGTTTTATCCAAAAAGACAAAAGAAGAAGTAAGGACTCCTTCCTGACCCCAAGAATGTCCCTGACATCCCATTAACCCTTGTTGAGAAATGTCAGTTTCTGATTCCATGGAGGGGTTATATGGCTTCCTTTTCTATCTATTTAGAAGCAACACTGAGTCGAAGTAGCTGTTTCTAGATCATTTAGTAAATAACTGCTTAAAAATATAAAGGGAAAATTGGAAATGCCGAGAGATGGTGGATGGTTGCTATGGAAAGAATACAGTTGCCTGTGTTGGCAAACACATGGGAGTCTCTGTGGACTTGGAGGGAGCCTGGGGAAGTTGGCCTGCCCTCCAGGTCTCAGGATTAGCATGGAGTTGGCACATTGGACACAAGGTGAAGGTCACCGTGTCCTCCCATAGTCATATTCTCAGATTTTATTCCTGTTGGCAGGTACCTACAGTCTTTACTCCTTCGAGAAGTTTATATGAAACTCTATACCCCTGATTCTCAATCTTCCTAATGCTGTGACCCTTTAATACAGTTCCTCATGTTGTGAGGAACCCCCCAACCATGAAATTATTTAATTGCTTCTTCTAAGGAAGTATTATAGGAAGGCTTTGGTGGCAAATGACCTTTTCCTGCACCTAAACCAGGGAAATATGTTCATTAAGTCCCTTGGAGGGGCCTCCTCAGTCAGGACAAGTCCCATAGTTCATAGCATGACTCTGGTAGAGGATGACTAACCATCCATCACAGTTTGCCCAGGACTTAGGGGATTTCCTGGGACACAGGAATTTTTTTCTTTCCTAGTACCCCCAGGAATTGAATGCTGGCACCTTGTACATGCTAGGCAGGTGCTCTACCACTGAGTTCTATCCCCATTGTTTGGTATTTAGGAAGGTGGGACAGGTTGGTAATCTTACCTAGACAGAAGTATTGGGAAGGCAGGAAAGATCAAAGATTTGCTGAGCACTGACTTTATGGCCAAGATTGAGTTGGGTGTGGTCTTTAATGTTATGATAGATGATCCATGAGACAGATTAAAAAAATGGGACCATACGATTGTGGACAGGGAGAGAGGAGGAGGGAGGGAGGCAGACAGAGGGAGGGAGAGAACAAGTAGAACCAAAATCCTGATCTCTCCTCCAGATGCTTTTCACCTCTATTCAGTCACAATTTTCCAGCCTCTAGTGCTTCCGCACTCTTCTTACTCCATTAGTAAGTCACTAGCCAGTCCTGACATGGGATGGCAGGAAGTAGCAGAGAAACCGATGTAGTGCTTCTCTCTTTTCCTAGGAGACCATCATTCCTTGGTCTCCCCCAAAGACAGCCTCACTCCTGGGATTCGTGAGGGCTGTGGGATTTTGAGAAGTTTGAGGTGAGAGCGATTTCTTAGTTCATTTGTGCTCTTCTGTCCTGTCCAGGTGGGTGAGATCAAAGCCCATGCAGCCGAATGGAAAGCTAATGTAACCGCTGAGTTCCGGGAGACAAGAAGGCGGCTCAGCGTTGAGATCCATGATAAGCTACAGCGAGCAGCCACCATCCGCAGTATGGAGCGCCGGAGGCTGGGCTTGGACCAGAGGGCCCACTCCCTGGACATGTTATCCCCAGAGAAGCGGTCTGTCTTTGCAGCCTTGGATACAGGCCGTTTCAAGGCCTCATCCCAGGAAAGTATCAACAACCGACCCAACAACCTGCGCCTTAAGGGGTCAGAACAGCTCAATAAACATGGGCAAGGCGCTTCTGAGGACAACATCATCAACAAGTTTGGGTCCACCTCCAAACTCACCAAGAGGAAAAACAAAGATCTCAAAAAGACCTTACCCGAGGATGTTCAGAAAATCTACAAAACCTTCCGGAATTACTCTCTGGATGAAGAGAAGAAAGAGGAGGAGACGGAAAAGATGTGTAACTCAGACAACTCCAGCACAGCCATGCTGACAGAATGTATACAGCAGCAAGCTGAGATGGAGAATGGAATGATACCCACAGACACCAAAGACCAGGGGCTGGAGAACAACTCATTACTTGAAGACAGAAACTAAATGTTATAGACACTAGAGTTGGACTAAGTGTTGTCTTGTTTTTTGTTTGTTTTGTTTGGTTTTTCTTTTTCCTTTTTAAAAAAATTATTCACACTGAGACACGTGCCTTAAACAGACTTGTTAGTCCAAAATTACATAACATTGAAGAATATATTTCACTGTGCCATACACAACTGAAAGCTTGCTCTGCCAAAAGGGATCAGACAAGAGCTTCATTTCAGATAGTGGTGGCAGGACACATGGGGAGCGTTTGCATACAAAGCAAGTATAGGCTGTCCCCTTGAGGGGAGTTCCAGGGGCAATGCTATAGCCCTCACAGAACACCACTCTGACGTGGCACATAGACAGACAAGGGCAGCTGTTCCTTAGACTAGCCTCTGAGAGGACAGGTTTGTCTTTTGAATGCAGCCTCCATTCCTGAACCTACCTTTAGTGATAGGTTATACACAAAATGGGCAGCTGTGTGCAGGTGACCTGGTAACTTCAGCTAGGGTTTCATTGGGCCTTTTGGCATGTCCTCAGCTTGAATTTCGACAGGCCATAGTGCAGAACATCTACTCCAGATGATTGTCCTTGGGACCCAAGAGTACCTGGAATTTTTGGAAGCTGATCAGAGCACACATTTTGTAGGGTGCAATTGCTTTTCTCATTTAAAAAAAAATCAGACACATCCCACTGTGGGCAGCTCCTTAACCAATGATAGAAGCCCACTGAATTTTGTCCTTTTGGTAGGATGGGTAATCCATGTAGGCTTGCAAGCGTTGGTGAAAACACCACCTTAGCCACTACCTGGTTGGAAGGCAAATCTTGCATTTTCTTCAGTGGGTGAAGATAAACTGATTTTGGAACATTCATACTCACTTTTCTACAGGAACTTTAATTATAACTTGTTTTGATAGGAGGGAGGAAATACCAAAATTATTGCCTTTGCATGATGCCAGTGGCTTGCTGTTCTGTCCAGCTGATCCTAATTTTTTTAAATAAAAATAAGAATAGACATCTTGTGTTTGTGAGACACACCAAGGAGGACTATGGCATCTTTCCATCTCAGGGCTTTTTGTCCTTTTGGGTGTCTTAGAGTAGACAAAGCTATGAGACTCAATCTTGCTATTTCCATATAAAAGGAAAATGAATCTCTCACTCAGCTCTTGTATATTAAGATTGAAATGGTTTAAGTTGTTTGCAGCTTAAGTGCATTAATCCCATTTAAAGAGTAATACTGAAAAGGAGTATTTCAAAGATTTTCACTTCATTCTTGCGTTTCATCACGCCATTGTCAATTTCACTTTATGTTTGTTTCTTTATGCCTTTATTATGGGGACAAACCCTCCCTCATCTGTTCATCTCACACCTGCTATTACTCAAATGGTAACTACTCCCCTATCATTGTTTCTAGGCAAATAACGATCAGCATGTAATCAGTGACTGTTTATCGGGTTACAATGCTCAGTGAAGGAACACTGCAGGAAAGGTCCAATTGTAGGTTTGGGGAGAATGATCTTTTAAAAAGGATTTTCATCAGAAAGGTGAAATTCATAGCAGGCTTTCGGCTCACCTGTGTATGCTTCAGCTTTAATCAGATTTGGTAACATGTTGGTTCAGCTAGCTAGTGATCTGGGCCCCTGCACTTAAACATTTGGATTCTAAAATTATGAGAAAATTGCTGGCTATGCAGCACCACCTTTGGTATTTTATGGATTTTTCTATAACTAATTCACAGAGCATATTTAACGAAAGATCATAGCACAAGTGGATACTTCCAGAATCCATCCATCATTTTCTAACTCTGAGGGGGAATTATGCCCATTGCCTCTCCTTGACCACTGGTACCATGGAAGACCCATCACCCCTGTCTATTTTCCCCCAAATGCACTGCTTATAGCTGCCCCTTCTTGGAGCACAGAAGCCCCTGTTTCCCAGATCCCAAACCTTCAGGATCTTGTTAGAGATCTGAGAAGTCAAATAAGAATCACTATGGTGAGGCTTTTTCTGTCAAGACTTTGTCTGGGATAACTCTTGTCTGGGATAACACTGGTGTTCTGCATAGTACGGCGTAGACTCTAGGATATGAGACTTATACAGGTGTGGGTGCTGGGCTTTCATTATGGCAAGGGTCCAGACTGACTCATTGTGTTAAAGAACAGATAAGTGGGATTTCTCTTGTTCTGACAAGTTTCCCAATGACACTGCACGTGGATCTCATTCATTTAGGTTTCCACTATATGGTACCTTGGTATGTCTTTACGACTGTGTTAAAGCTGCAGGCACTGGATCTATATCTGATGGAGAAGCACCCCTGTCATTTGTTTGGTGTGCCTTTCATGGGCTTGACACTGGATGGGTACGTTCTATGGCTCTCACTGAAACCTCACCGTGTCCTATGGGAAGCATTCTCACACCCTTTGTAGAGACGAGGATGCAGAGACTCAGGGAGGCTAAGCAACTTGCCAGTAGTGCACAGCAGGAAGGTGGTGGAGCCCAATCTTAGTGTTGCTGCAGTGTCCACATGGTGTGCCCTTGTGAATGAGAGAGAGCATGTACATGTGTGCGGTTGTGTGTGTTGCAGTGTGCACATGCACACACCTTACAAATTTCATGAGCACAGTTGACAGAGGTGAGGAGAAGACAGGCATTTTTACCCCTATGAGGGCACAGAGTTTTGGGGGTAAACCTGCCCTAAAAGGTTGCCCTCGAAGATACCCGCTGTATGCTCTTGACTTGGGGAGGCCATGGACAGCACCTTTTCTCCATTGCTACAAACGCCCCTCAAAAGCACTCTTTTGCACTTTACTTGATTTTCTTGCAGGAATTCTTCAGGCAGCAGGAATTAGACAGCTCAGAGGTCTGTGATATGTGATCAGCCAAATGGAACAGGTGCCCCAGTTGGGTGTGTGCGTAGTTGTATTCAAGAGAATCAAACCGCAGTAGTACTGAGAATCAAACATAATCTTGGATTGAGAGTGTGCAACCCATCTCCTGAGTGTTGGATACAGGTTCTAAATGATGACAGAGAGTACCCTCTGTGACAAGAGTGTATGTGGACAAAGTGTTCCAAAAACTGTGAAGTACTCTCCAAAGGAGAAGCTGAAGGGGGTCGAGAGATTTCTCATCGTGTGTACATGCTAAGCCTATATTGGTGGTTTTGATGTTACCCCTGTAAAGGTGGGGGACAAATAACATGTGATAAGACAGCTTCTGTGTGTTACATACAAACATCAGCCTAGCCCCTCTCCTTCCCATCAGTACCCCTGCCCCTCTTAAACCCAGAATAAATGCAAGGATGTTACACTTGGGAAGGGCACGTGTTTGGTGTCTTCAGTGGGCAGTTTTTTGCTTCATTTGGTGGCTGGGTACATAATTGTTCTCTCATCTGGAGGTTTACTGGTGGGAGCCAAAGGACAGCTTGGAGAGACTTGATTATAAACCCAGTCCTAACTTCATATGATTCACTCTGGCTGTTTGTTAGTTTTGGTATAGGGTTGTCTAGTGTGCATGTGTGTGGCATGTGTGGTGTGAAAGGGGTCACTGACCTACAATTCAGGTATCTGAAAGTACTGCTTGTGTTCTCCCCCCATTACAGCCTATGCTCACGGGCAGGCACACTTCCTCACAGTGTACCTCACCTGCACACCAAGAGGATCAAGCACAGATTATTACCAAACCTTTCCCCAGTTGTATAGTGCTCAGAGAGAACACTTCCCACTCCATGAGTTAATTTAATCAGAAAATAAGTTAAGTTGAATTTCTGAGGATTGACTAATGGCCCCATCCCATCCTCGGTTTGTTTCCTGCATGGTTGGTGGAGACCATATGTATTTGAGAGACTAGTGTCCAAATTAGGATCATGTCCCATATAGGCTCTGTCCACTGATCTAGTATAGCACTCCTTCACCTGGCAGATCACGGGATGAAAGGTTTTTATTTTTTGGGTGGGGTGGGGTGGGGCAGGGCAATGGTATTAAGACTAGTCAATGATTTGTAAACCATTGCTATTTGCACTCAGTTGTCCTAAAACTCCCTTTGATTGAGTTGTGAATTCCTGTCCTTCTCTCTTCTTCCAGTACACAAAGACACACATGCATGTAGGAAATGACTCTTTGGGTTCTACGGGGACAACTTCATGTTCTAGTTGTGCTAGAAAACTACCCCTCTTCCCCTTTCTGAGGTGTTATTTCTTGGGGAAGTCAAAGCTGCTTATCTATTTGTATGCTTGGTCTGGGGGATTAGTGAAAATGTGTGCCAGGGTTCTGATTGAGGTAGTCATGGGATAGAACGTGAGCCATCCCGTGTGCAGAATGGTTCTAGTATCAGCGCAAAGACTCCAAAAGGAAATGAAGCAAAGCAAGCTTGCGGAGCCTCTCTATAAAAGAAAACGAGTCCCACTGCCTTCTGCAGCTTGGCCTTCTGCGTTTTGCCAGTGCTTCCTGTCTGGCAGCCTTTCTCACCATTAGGATACATCTGTGTGCAAAGACAGTGACTGAGTGGACATGGGAAGGTTCTTCTGATACAGCATAAGAACTACTTAATAATGGCCTCAAAGAATAGCTATGTTACACTTCACTACCCTCTTCCATGGTCCTTTCATTTCTGTGTCATATGACACCAGCTTAGTGGTATGGAGAAGTGAGAAGTGTTTACAAATGCCTGAGATTGGGGACCCCCTTTTGTTCTCTGTCTTTAAGTGAAAACAGTTTCCCATGCGTTAAAAAGAAACCCCTTTGAAGACTTCCAGTTCATTAACTCGGTAGACTTGTGCCACAGAGACTGCTGCATGGCCTGTTCCGTGTGGCTAGGGCTCTAGTTAGAAGGGCAAAGCTGCAGCCAGGACTAGAAGTGATATGCAAACCACCCTGTGTGCTAACCTTTTCATCCCTTTTCTGTCCAGAGCTCAGGCAAGGGACCCAGTGATGGCAGACAATAAACCCATGTGTGGAGATGTTTTACCTATTTTTCTCTTTGTAGGACTTCATGGTGCTTTTATTTATTTTTAAGAAAAAGGCATTTTACAGTTAATGATGTGTTTGGGGGGCATTTCATATTGTTCGTAGGAGAAGTGGGAATTTGCTTGTAACATTTCAATAAGCTGTGCTGCTATTGTCTTGATGTAATATTTTTTTTCCCAATGGTGGAGAACATTGCAACAAAGATCTTCCTGAGGATCCAATCTGACATCTGTTCTGTTTTCTTTCTGTTATGGGATCTGTGCAGTTCATAGTGGCTGGATTGGGCACCCTGCTCAGGACCATAGGGGAGGCTCCTCTCCTGGCTTCCACTCATTCATCAGCATATTGCACTGTGTTCATGAGTACAGAGTTGGGGGAACCTACTGTCTTGAGGAGGAGTCAGGAATCCCTCAAGGAAAGGGAATCTTTAGTAAGTCAGCATTTTGGCTGTGCACTTACATTCAATTTTATTTTTATTTTTAGCTTATCTCAGTTGCATGTTGCTAGGGTTGGGTGGCACGACAAACCACACTTTCTGTGTGAGAAACTAAATTTGGGCACTGTAATAGGCCTGCCACTCTATAAAGTACAGCTTCTCTGGCTCAGATGTTTCAAGATATGTTGATATGATCTTGCTGCCTGTGTCTTCCATGATGGGGGACAATAAAAGGCAACCAATTCTGGGCACCTATTATGTACTAGGTAGTCTACTAGCAGTTGACAAGCATCTCACTTCACCTTCTGGATGAAAAAAGTCTCATCATTTTGTAGGCGACCTCTTTGAGGCTCTGAGAGAATAGAAGGAAAAACCTCTAACCAGCTCAATCAGCCTGAGTCTCTCTCACACATGCTAGGAGTTCACCAAGATTGTTTGAAACTACAAATAGGCCAGTGGATTTTCTTGGCCTTCGGGATAAAATGCAATAATATGGTCCACCAGGCCCTGCTTTATGTCATGTCTCATGATAAATCAAGCTCTTCCACCTCCATTTTGAATTCGAGATCATCAAATGGCCTGCTCTTCTTCCTCTAAGTCTTTGTACCTGGGGCCCTTGTAGGAATCATCTTCACATGTGTCCCATTCCACTCTTGTCGGGAAGAGTGGAGTTCTTTGGAGTGAAGTAGAAGAGGTATCCCCAAGAAGTCCTTTCTTAACTTTCCCCATCCCTTAGAGCAAGTTACTTGCCTTCAGCCCAACTTGACCTTTCCCCAACTATGCTGCTTGCTAGACTGGGTTTTCACTTATGTTTCCCATGCCTGTTTTACTGGGTAATAAGCTCTTATGCCAGGGCCTGTGTCTGACCTTCTTGTCTTCTGCAGGAGCAAGATACTGAATACAATACTGAAAAAAGTGAGTGGGCCTGTTTGATTGCAGACCGAGCACATTTTCATCCTTCAAAGAGGATTTAAATTGTCACAAACTGGAAGACCACCTGGAGTCAAAACCGGTGGTTCGAGTTATTTACCCACCCCCCACAAACTCCTTAGTATCATTTGAGTAAACTTTAGGAAAACCAAGTTCATCTATAACAAGACTTTTAAAAAATTCTGAATTTTTAGTCACACATAGTAGCTGAAATAATTAGACTGGAAAGGTGACTCTCTTGAAGGGCAGCTCTCATTTAGATTGTTGGATACTGGCAATGCCCATTTCAAAGCCAGTATTATTATAAAAAGAACTGGACATTATATGTAGCCAGGCAATAAGAGATTATACTCCCTGGGGATATCTGTGGTCACAGCTCATGCCTGTGCTTGAGGACCTTGTGGTCACCAACCACAAATTCCCTTCCCAACCCTGTTAACCTGGCTGTGCTCTTAGAGTCCATACTAAGATTATACTCCCAGGTAGTGACTGATTCTAAAAATGTTGCAGTGACCCTTGTATGTCCTTGAGATGCCTTCAGGGGCTCCATGAGGTCTGAACCATTTCCAGCATAGTACAAAGACAGCATTTGCCTCTTTTTTTTTGTTCTCATTCTCCCCCTCCCGCCCGCCCACGAGAGTACACTATCTACAACTGAGTCTCGGCACACAGGCAAGTGGATCTGATACCTTTTAAGGAGTATCGTCGCTTTCCAAAATGACAGCCAATGGGTCTGCATTTCTTAGAGTATAAAAGGTACCAGATATAATAGTTCTATTCAAAAGGGCTTCCTGATTGCCCTCCTGGTAATGGACCACAGCTGTGGCCACAGAACTGTACTTCCAGCTTTCCCCAGCTGCTGCTCTCAAGGCTGTTTCTTGGCTACTGTGTAGCTAGTTAATACTTTCTAGACGCTTCTCTGGTACTCCTAAAAAAACTTCAGACAGCCTCCTGGCCATGCTTAGGCCACATCAGCCTTCCTATATTCATTCTTTCCCCTCATATATTGACAGTTCCTAGAGAGCGCCCTCTTTCTCCTGTTTTCAAGGGCTTTGTCCAGGACACAGGAGAAGAGTTTAAAAGATGTATGCCATAAACCACAGCATTGAGCAAAAGGAATCTGCAGAGTCCCAGCAGAAGAGAGCTCAGATCTGGCTGCTTGGGCAGGGAGCCTCGTGTGAAGAGTCTGGGACAAAGGGCAACAGGGCAGATAAATGGAAAGTCTTCTGATAATTCCTGTAATCAGAATACTGACCACTCTGGAAGGTTTACCCTAGTTACATTTATGAACTTGCATCAACCAAGGGAGCTGAAATAGTGCAACATGCTTGAAACAAACAAACAAAAAAACTAGTTTTAAAATGCTAACACACATCCGAGTGTGTGCTTTTTCAGATTTGTTTTTAAGTTGAGAAGGCAGACAAGTCACCCCGTCCTTTCAGTGCCTTTGAAGTGCTTTACATTTCTGTTATTTCAGTTTCTTTTGTCCTTATATATGAGAAGTCACCCAAAGTGCCCACCCTTAAAAAACAGAAAAGCGTATTTTCTCACACAATTAATGCAACAGAAATGCTTACTAAATGAGTTTGGAATACCATCTCTCATGATTTGGGGTCATTTCCTTCACTTGTGCTGAAACTACAGTCTTTTTCAATATAGTCACCTGAATTTTTTATCAATTGTCTACATTACTAGACTTTTTCAATTATTTGCAAATACTGTAGGCACAAAATGATAGCAGGACCTTCAAAATATATGAATTCACTTCATAATGGAGGACTTTGGAGAATGCTAACATTCAATGCCAGCTGTAACTGGAGCAGGAGCAGGTTGGCACATGGTGCCAGCGTAACTTACAACTGTACATTTATTTTACTTTTCATTTTTGAGATTATAATTGCATCTTTCCCCCTTCCCTTCTTCTAAACTTGCTCATATACCTCTCCTTGTTCTCTTTACAAGTCATGGCTTCTTTTTATTTTCTTATATTATATATATATTATAGAACATTCACCTATGCCTTAAATAAAATCCTGCTCTTCCATCTTCAAAAACAATTTTAAGACCACAGGAGGAGGAAAATAATGATCCACTCGCTCATTTTCATGAGGGGATATGAATCCAAAACAGTTTCTCTACTTATTGTCCTAAGAGGGAGGAAGAGAATTAATTAATAGCAGTGATAGCTGGTTAAAATTTCAGGAGCCATGTGGTCGTTGAACACTTATGGAGCCCTGTTCTGTATGAGGTCTTGAAAGAGGGACAGGGACATCTTAGCCACAAGTTCTCACACAGTAGAGTTGAGCTGCCCTGTGTTGTGTGTTCTTGGCAAGGAAGCAGAGGGAAGTGTGATTCTGTTCAAAGGCAAACAGAATGTGCATGCCAGTGACTGAAATTAGAGAGCCCCTGGTTAGAGTGTACCCAGGCTGTCAAAGCAAGCTTCCCAGAAGAGGAAGCATCCTGAGGCAGCTGCAGGACCTTTTATGGAGCAGGGTAACTTCAATAGTTCCAAGATAAAATCCTGTGCAATTAAAAAAAAATGTATCCGTGCTGAGAGTACTGCAAATGTATCCTCTGTTGCTATAATAATTTCCGGTGGTGGTGGCGACGCGCTTTAAAATGACTGAAAATGTATCACAGATGCTAAACCAAAGTGAAAGGCAAACAGAAGATCGGCACTACTGGCCATGGATTACAACAGGAATTCTAACTCCTTCTGAAAGCAACTGTGACTGACCAACACATAAAAATCTTAGCGTTTCTTCTTCCCTTGGCACTGCCCATCCCCTATGCGCTCCTGTGTCCCGCGAAGCAGATACCACCATGTTATGGCTTCGTTTCCTAACGAACATGTTGGCTGGAGTCTTCCCGACCCTTTCTGCCAGACATACAAAGGATTTCTCATCACTGGGAGTGGAATTGGAACACAGACAGCCCTCGGTGAAACAGGCTTCTCCTTAGATTGGAGGACAGGTCATAGATAATTTGGTCCTACACTTTGTATAGTGACACAAATCGAGAGGCTGCATCACCGCAGATAGCCATGAGGGTCAGGGCCATGCTGCTGAGGACTGGGATCCCAACTCAGACCATCTACCTAGCCACATACAATCTCCCATCGTTGTAGGAAGGATAATTTTGGCATTGTGACTGATGGAGAGGGCTTTTCTGTTTCTTGCATACACAGACTTTTTCACTTTTCTGTGCTAAGTGGTTCGTTTTGACTTGCATCTATATCATAGTGTTTCTGAGGCACAAACAGGGGAGGATTGGCATGAATATGTGGACTGTGAATACGAGCATCATTTTAGCAGCTCAAAGTCTTCCTTCAAGGAAAGGCCAGGGAAGCCAGTTTTCTATAACTGGGCGCCAAGAACACCCACAATAAACTCTTACTATCTTACACCTTTCTGCCTCAGTGAGTAGTTGTGAGGGTACAGAGGAGAGTGTGCTTCCCAGAGACTGGGCAGAGTTTGCCTCCTCCTGGGGCATGGGGCAGAACTCAGAGATTGCCCTGATGGGAGAGGGGACTCGGCCAGATGCATGACCAACCAAATCAGGTTGAAGACCCTGAACTTCAAAAGCCCAGTAGGCTTGGCTACTCTCTGGGAGTCAGATACATACCAGTTCCCATTCTTGTGTAAGCTCCCTTCCCTGCTTCAACTCTGGAGAGCAGGAAGTACCAACTTCCTGCCTATATGTGGATGCACTTATGCCAATAAACAGGCATGTGTGCATTCAGGAAAGGAATAGAGACACCCTAGTGTCTCCTGTTCCTCTCCCCAGACCTACAAGAAACTCCTGGAAGAAGTTAGCTCTATGGAAGTCACAGTACTTTGGTTGCACAGTTTGAATGAGCCTGACAATACTGCACAGCCTAAAATCCTTTTCTCCTTGGATTTTCTCTCACCACTCCCATGGTCTATTTCCTGTATTTATCTGCTGATCCTAACTCAGGCAAGAAAAAAAGGAGACAAATGGTAGGGAAGCAGAAATAGCCTAACATAATTCTGCCTCTTTATTCTCTCAGATGCCTGAATCCTTGAGGAAATCCTAACAGCATAAAAATACACAAGAAAAAGATACGGGGTACAGGTAAAATCGTCTACAAAAGAGCAAAGGAATCCAGGCATTCTGGGGGACAAAAAAGAAAAAAAAAGAAGAAAAGGTCCTGTAGCTTGGGCAGATAAAAATGACAGAAGCAAAGAGGAAAAAGGCAGGATCTAGAGAAGGGAGGCCCATAAAGGGCCTTATGTCAGAGGGCATCCAGGCAGGGGTATGGACTCTGCAAGAGGTAAAAGTGAGGCTCCTTGGAGAACAACTTAAAATCATATGCACATGGATTCCTCTGCCCTCACCCACGCACAAAGCAGATGTATTAGAAAATGCCTTTAAGTCTAGAGAGGGCCAGGCTCTGAACAATTAAGAAGTTTAGGAAAGATGACTTCAGAAAAAAAAAATCTAAAGCAGAGGTTCTCAACCTGTGGGTCTTGACCCTGGGGTTGAACAACCCTTTTGCAGGAGTTACCTAAGACCATCAAACACGCATTTCTTTCCAGCAGTCTTAGGAGCTGAGCCACTGCTCTTCCTTCTTTCTGTCTCCAGGACGGTCAGCCCCCTTACAGATACCTGACATAGTAGGACCTGGCATGACGATATCACCGCACCTATCCCATCACATAAGCCCCGGAACAAATACAGGTGGTTGTGACAGGGTTGGTGCCATAATGTACTTGGGCAAATCAGTCATATGTATACAGGGCAGCTACTGTGTTGAAAGCAGCAGTATTGGAAGTAAAACAACACTTCATGGATTAAAATTACTTGCTAAATATAAAACCATGCACTGTGAAATCATCAGCTACTACTATAAAACAAAAAACAAAAACAAGCAACCCCCCCTCCCAAACCTGTACCATGGGAACTTAATCTGCATGCTGATTGGTTTTCAGCTGTGGCTGATGTGCATACTGCCCCTTTGTGAGAGTAACAGGTATGTAAAAACAAAAAACAAAACTCACAGAGAACTGTAAATCATAGGAAGTTTCAACGAACTGTATTGATGGAACTATGCCCTGTATCATCTTTTGCATTATTAAGGCTATTGCTATATATTATTTTCATTAGAAAATCATCCCATGACAATGGATCATATAGAGAAGAACATTGAGAAAATATAGAGAGGATTTTTTAACAGTATGGTTTTACCCACATAATTAAAGCAGGAATTGAGGAATTGCAATGTGTTATCTGTTGTGAAGTCCCATCAGCCGAATCTATGAAGCCAAGCAAACTAAAATGCCATTTTGAGAGCGAGCATCTAAATGTTGCTGACAAGGATACCAACTATTTTAGAAGCAAAGCCGTTGGGCTCAAGAAAGCCAGACTTGACACTGGTGGCAAATACCACAAACAAAACATAGCACCCTTTGAATTTTCATATTTAGATTCTAAAGGGAGAAGGATTTCCCTGCTGCAAATCACAGCCAATTGAAGAGACCTAAAGGAGTACCTATAGGAAGAAAAGTGGGCAAAGAGGTACATTCCTTTTGTTTTCCTTCAGGGTGTCCAGCAGCTGTCATTATGCTGTGCTCCAGAAGGAGGCGGCCTCAACAACATCAGCCCTTCCCAGGGTCTGAGACAAAACAGCCTATCCAGAAATATTTGAAAATCCATGGGAAACTTGCTTGATTCTTACTAGAGCATCTTGAAGATTTGTGGTCAGATACCAAAAGTGCTTGACTTTAACTTGAGCTGTTGAAAGCTGGCCTAAGGCAACATAGGACAGATGCCACCAGTAGCACTAAGTTATATGCTAAACCCAAGAAATATATCATGCTTGATACTTCCACACAAACAGATTCCATGTTTCAGAAGTGAGGCAAACAAGCTTGTTTGTAGTTACCAAATACGGAGGCCAGCTCAAAGAAATGTCTAGTGACTGTCCAAGTTAAAAAGCAAGTCCTTTGCCTATGTAGCTGTCGTGGCGGTGGTTTTGTGATTCATGTTCTGAAGATATATGTCAAGTAGAGGGCAATGTGACTCTCCACTAAAGGCTCCACCCTTTATGGTGGTGAGTATTTTTTTCTCCAAGTTTCTGCATCTTTAAACCTAGACTCCTGGGTATTTTCTAATAGTAGAGATCCCCCTACCCCAAGATACCAAAAGGAAAAACAATGAAAAAACTATGTGGCTGCCTAAAAGAATTTTTAAAAGACTCAGTCAGAATTTTCAGGATTAGAATCTCCAATAGATAGTGTATATGAAATACCTGAGTATGTACTAGGTACATACATGCATAAATTTAATTGTCAATATTAAATATTTGTTAATATTAGGCACTTATATGCTTCTGTTTATTTTTATCCTCTTTGATAATGTAAAAAAGACCCAGTGGGGGAAAATATAAACACACAACTAATTACTTGGCTGCTACAGACATTTGCAAAGCCTATGTAGAGTTCACTTGGCTTTTGAAGACTTGAGGCTAGACACAAGAGATAGAAAACATAAAGATAATTTAAAAAAACCTTTTAGATTAATCTTTCTACAACAAAGGAAGTCAAAGAGTCTTCTAGAAGCTACTGACATATCAAACCAATTGAGAGGTTTGACCATGTCTCTGGTGAATAAAACCAAGCCTCAGTGACTACTTGTTGAGGTTATGTCCTTGATACAGGACAAGATAGTGACTTGCCTGACAGCCTACCCATCACCAGTGAAGTCAGAACTGAGTACAAAAATCTAGCTTGTGCTTAGCTCCATTTCTCACATTCTTCTCCTGCTCATTTCCCCATACAACCAACCTCAAAGTCATAACTTAGCTCCACAGATGCCACCACCCCTTTGTCATTGGCGGTATCAGAGGAACCAGGATGTCCCAGTCTTCCTGTCCCCTAGGTCACTTGCATTAATTTCTTATGGATGAGCAGGCTGTCAAGCCTGGGGATTTGGAGACCTCTTTCTTCACCTGAAAGATAAGCACCTGTCTGTAGGGAACTCCAAGTTTTATGTCTCCCCTGATCTCAGGTTAAATCACTGAATTTACAGTGAGGTCAAACTGGGGGAGTTTATGTTACAATGACCTGAATGCAAATAGCACCATGCCCTGTTGCTCACCTTCTGCCTGGCCCACCTCATAAGGGCTGTCTGTACTGTCACTGTGGTGACAAGGTCAGAAAATCCCTGGCTAGTTGCTTACATGTTGGCTACTGTGTTGGATAGTCTTGAGTTGGTAGAGGGTATCTATGGGAAAGTATAAGCTGATTGTCTTGAATTTTCCTCTCGTTTCCTAGGTCATGTCTTTTCAGAAGCGGATAAGGGTAAAGAACTGCCCAGGAGTCTTTGTAAAGATGGTTCAACCATACCCCAGGAAAGGCTTCTTATTCTGGATGAGTTCTTTCTGTAGTGTGGCAGAGATCGGGAGACTCTTCCTCCCCATCTCTCGCCTTTCTGGTCCTCCTTCCTTGCATAGTCTGTTCCAGCTCTGTGCCTGTGACTTGCCTTAATAATCAGGGACTGGTTTTGATCCTAGGGTTCTACTTACTATGTGTAAAGTCTGTTTTTAAAATGCCTAGTCATGTCGTGATCAGTTCTCACTGGAAGAGCTCCTTCTAATTGGTCTTAGCAGAGTAAGGCTGGTATCAGGGAGATTTGGAAAACCGGGATTGTATTTATATTGTATTTAGTAAATTACATTATTGTGACTTGTGTGTGCTTTAGAACTCACTCTCTGTGTGACACTTTTCAGTTTCGTTTTTAAAGGTCCATCTCATGAGCCTTGAGGAACCTGGGAAGGGTAGGTAATGGTGGTAGAGTACATATGCACAAGGTAAGGGCCAGAGACCCCAAACAATGTGCCATCCCCATTCTATGTCCCCTTCTTACATAGAAATGACACTGCTGCCCCACCCTGACCAGGCAAAGTACCAAGAGGGCCTATTTCATAGGTTCCTCATGGGCAAAGAAAATCTTTCCTTGCCACCTATTGGATGATTACAACAACGAAGATGACATTTTGTTGTTCCACCTCCCCAGCAGGGCCATTCGACTTTTCACTGCTGCCAAGTGCCAGGTCCTTTTCCTCTCACTGAGAGTCTTGTGTCAGTTGTGACAGGCGTTTGGAGTTTGCTACCACCCTCATCTTTTGGCCTGTCTTTCACGAATCTTCCATCATTGTTCCTCTTTACTTCATAACGCTCCAAGAGCAATTGCAATCAGGCAATTCTGAAGGCAAAACTAACATGGAGAAAACAGTAGTGAGATACAAAAGCAGGCTTCTCTGGCACTGGTTCCCCGATGCTCTGTGGGCACAATCCAGGGAGTCCACTCGAAGTAACTCTTGTGCAGGACGCATCAGCCATCTTTTTTTTCACTCACTCTTCTGGATGTCTGCCCTGAGCAGTTTCTAGTGTTCACACTGGTGGGCCAACCATGGATGAGGTCAGAGGGTTCTGTGGCTGGAACGTAGCTGAGGGTGGACATTGAAGCCAAGGTCAGGGAAATGCTTATATCAGGCATCAACACCACCACCACAGAGCCTGCTTCTGTCTTGCACACCTCTTTGGGTAACCCAGCGGTTGCCACAATGTCTAGTACATACAGATCTGGAAGTGGTTCTTCATTTAAGCTTTGGTTTTTATAAACTGCAATGTCCACTTTTGTTTTCACAGGTCGAGCCTCAGAAGAATCCAAGAGAGAAATCTCCATCCTTTCCCAAGGCAAGTGTGGAGGGGGGGGGTATGTGGAAGTTTGGATCCTTTTCAGTTTTGACTGAGAAGGGATTGGAAAGGGGTGTGATAATATGGTCTGACTCAACAGGCTTACTCACAGGCTCACTGCAGATTCTCCAAGTTTCACTCAAAGATGGAGACATGACAATAAAGAGGCAGAGGACACTAGGCTCTCTTATTCAAACCTTCTCAAGGATCCCAAACTGCCTCTGTGGTATAGTGTGTTGTGTGCTAGCTGTTGTTTGGACATTTCCTCCAGGAGTTGATCTACCCCAACCCACAATCTCTTTGAGATCCCAGGAAGACATTTTAATAAAGATCTATACTTCTGATACCTCCCAGCGAACTCAAGGCCAACTCTGAGGGCTCTTTTTTTTTTAAAGTGTGTGTGGCATTAGTGTTGCTATGGTTCCACCTGTGTGAGATGCTCAGGGTTTAGTGTGCCCTTGAAGTGACAAAGGGGAATAAGAGAGAAAGGAGAGAGGGCATGGGGAGAGAAAGGGCACAGAATATGCATCTGTCAAGAGGTCGGAGGGGAGCAGTGACACACAAAGTGGTTTCAAACTTAGTGAGCAGCCTTGTAAAGGACAGCTGGGTTTCAGGTGGGGGAAGGGAGAAGGTGACTGATCATTTACCCATTTACCCAACAAACATTTATTGAGTGCCTACTACATGCCAAGCACAGTGTTGCTAAGTGGGGACCCAGAGTGGAGATAAGACACTTTTTTTCTATTCAAAAAGAGCCATAGTATATTGAGGATGAAAACCATGGAATTGATCAATGGACTGTCTGGGTATGAGTGAGGGTGCCCCGTGCAGAGTAAGGAGCCATGGCTGCACTTGTTAGGGGCTTGGAGATGGGTGAGTGTTCCAGGCAGAGCAGCACTAAGAACTAAAGTATAAGGTGCCATGAGTTGGGGGTAGACTCAAGGGACGATGAGCCTCATGGTGCTACTAGAAAGACCAAGATGGACAATGGGAAGCTATCAGGCCCCCTCGACTCCTCAGATACAGTGCTGACAAACTCTTCTAGATCATGGGGAAGCACTGAAAGTGGAGGAGGGGAGCTCATTCAAGACTCTGGGAATACAAACCCAGAACCACCTTGAGGGACAGCACCAAGAAGATGTGTGCTTCCCATCCTCTCAGGAAGAGAGACATCTGGCCACAAGGTCAAAGGGACCTTATCCATCTGAGACCTAAACTCTCCTATTTAAAACTTTGTCTCAGTGCCTCTTCTTAGAAGACGACTCCACAAGAATTTCTGAGATGTTTAGTGGTGGACTGGAGATGAACACTGTAGTCCATTTTAGTTTGTCGAGCTTTCTATGTGATTACTAGTTACACCCCACTAATGCCCACTTCTTCCCTCCCCTTTCTCCATATTTCCTTTTCCCTCCATTCCACTCCTCTCACTTCCCTGTTTTTTCTTTCTTGTTGTCCTTCCTTTCCTTCAGCCCTCTTTGTCTCCCTCCCTTGTATCCCTTCTTCCTCCTTTCCACGTAAATGTAAGGTCCAGTCCTACATGTAGAAAAACACAAACCTGTCTTCCTTCCCATCTCATGGACCACTGACATGTATGTGTCTTCTGGTTCAAGCACAGGACATTTTTCCCACCTCCTTCATCCTTTTGGATGAGGCCAACCAAGCTGATCTGTCAGATCAGTGAGAGCAGAAGAGAAAGGAAAAAAGAATGCAAATGTGTCTGAGAATGGGAGCTAGATCTGCTCCTGGCCTTGGGTTAGGGAGAGTCCAGAACAGAGAAATATGATGAGAGCAGAGTGGTGTAGATCAATTAGGAGGGAACGAGATGCTGAATCTCAAGCTTCTCAACACAGCATCCACTACCATCCATTAGCAGAGCGGCCCATTACAGCGAACACATCAGCTTTGTCGGCAGTTATCTGGAAACGTCCTCAACTGGAACAGTAAGCTTCCTTCTCAGAGTCAACTTCTCACTTCTACCTCTCTCTGGCCACTAACTTAGAGGCATACATTCTATTTCATCAGGTCCATGCGGGTGGGTGAGAAAATTTCCCTGCCATAAGAGGTACCAAAAAGCAGTCACATCATGCAGGAGCTGGGAAGAGCCTTAGAGATGACCATCTTCACATCCATCAGACACACTTTTCAAGTGTTCTGTTTGCCCATCTTCAGCGTACCCTGTGTGCCTTGAACACACCAGTACAGTGGGGCTCTATGTGAATACTGAGCCCACTGAATTTTTCAGTAATTCTACAGTTTTAGGGAGGATGTATCTTTGAGCTGTCTGCTTTAGACAGGGACTGCTGCCCATTTTAGCTTTCTCTTTCTCTGTTCTTCTTCTCTGCCTTTCTCCCCACAAGCCTTTCCATTTTCTTTCTTTGCTTTTATGCTCATTGGGGAGGGGGGAGGTGCTTCTTTGTGCTAGGCCTATAGGGATGTACTAAGGTGAATAAGTTGCCTGGAGCCAAATTGGGGATGAATAGCGACTGTCAGAGTCAGTGCTCACAGAGTGGGAGTCAGAGTCATATGAGAGCAATGACAGTTAGAGTCCTGAAGCCCCTGAGCCCTCTCCAATCTGGGATGGGGGAGGGTTTTGCCTCTGTCAAAGTTCCATTCCGTTAAACTGCCCCTTAGGCTACTCCTTGTACTGACGACCCTCAGAGACACAATATCAGATTTTGTTTGCATGTGTCTCGTGACACCTCACATCTCAAGGTCAATATTGAATTTCTCCAACTCCTGTCATTTTTTTCTCTGCATGTGGTTTTTATGGGGTTTTCTCCATCTTTTTTTCTGTGATTTTCCCAAGAACTTAGAGCCAAAGCTATCCAGGGAGACAGGTAGCTTGTTCTTGAGTAGAAAGTTAGTTAAGAGGTTAGAGCAATTTTCTAGGCATCTCATTGGAGGTGAGCAAAGCCTAGAGGGATCCAAGATTATAGTGGTCACCCAGTGAATCATCAAGAGTCTTGAGAGATAAAAGTCATGTATGTGAAAAGAAATCAGTAGAATCCTAGTTACTATGTCATAGAATATTTTGACCCTTTCTTACACCTCAGAGTCCTTTTTTGAATAAATAACAGGAGATAAATTTAGCAATACATTTTCAGCAATTGAACTAACATTATGATTTTTTATTGACCAGAATTGTTTTATTTTTCTTAATGTAACATTTAAAGGAAGTACCCACCTCTTTAGTTTTTGATTCTCTTAAAGGCAATATTTTTTGGCGATGCACACACACACACACACACACACACACACACACACACACACACACACACACTATACACCCATAAGCTACCTCCAAACCAGACAATGCAGTTCTTGCTAGTCTTTACAATATACTTTAAAAAGATAAGTAGAAGAATAGATTATTATTTTGGTTGAAAGAAAATCAGAGTAAATTTATTTATAGGCAAATCCAAGGAAATAATTATATGGAGGTTTTATTTGTCTTCTACTTCTCCTCCCATGAGAACATGTTAAGCCCCAGTATTATGTATCCAATCTCCTCAGTGTTAGATGCTTATGGCACCAGGATTTCAGGATGCAAAATTCTGGCAAGGGGGTGGAGGCAGAACAAAATCAGTCAAAAGTCACCAAAAGAGTCTCCATCTGTCTCCCTTGTAAAGCTCGGTAAGACTATAAGGAAAAGCAGAAATGAGAGTAAACATACCTATATTTTAAAAAAGCTATTTGAAAGGAAAATATTAAGGAAGGTGACTAATTGAATGTAGTGGTACCTTCTAAAGAAAATGAAACTTGGATATAGGAAAATGTTGCACAGGCCTTTTTGTTTATTATATCTTGGGGTGATTTTCTCTTCATCTTCACTGTATTCCTAAAATTATCACATTTTGTCATATCCCCTCTCCTTACTTCTCGAGATGCCTGGGGGGTGGGGGAGTGAGTTTGGAGAGAGCTGGCTTGGTTTTGAATCTTCTTGCTTTTTGATTTTGGCACTTACTAGCTTTGTGACCTTGAACAAAATTAGCCTTGATTGGGCATGCCTTCCCTCTTCTGTAACATGAGAATAACCTCCATCACATAAGATATTAAGTATAGCCAGGCTACTAAAAATGCCAAGTGCTAGCACTTATCAAAAACCACTTCCGTTCCTCAGAAGAGCTGGAAACTTTTATTTTTTAATGTGCAAAGCTATATTCTTCAAGTATACCTTCAATGCTGCACATCCATGAGTTTATACAGGCTTTTTTCTCTCTTGTTTTCAGTCTTTAATCTTGAAACCTTTCCTGTAGGAAAGTAACGAAACTTAGTGAGTTTGTGACTTGGAGTGGTACAAAAAGAAGAATCAGTCTGAGAAAGAGGCAACCAGCATTCTTGAGAAATTGGTTGACTTGGGATCACCATTTTTATCCATGGAATGTGAACGTGAGGAAGAGCCTTCTACTTGAGCACATAGTCTTAAAAGATTAGAAACTTGGGAATGCCAAAGGAAGAGGAAAAAACCAGCAAAGGAGACCTAGGTGGAGTTAAAGCAACAGAGATAGGGGAGAAAATGGGAGACTGGAGTCAGAAACCAGAAGCCTGGACTAGAAAAGATGAAGAGATTAAGAAAGGAGTACCAGAGTGTATTCCCCAAAGGTAAATGTTCAAAGGTATTTAGCTGAGCCTGCTTTTGATATTTAGCTGAGGCACTACACATTCTGTAGAATATTACCAGTGCAGAAGTGTGAGATCTTTGGTTGAGGTGAGTGAAAGAAGGAAGGGAAGACAGTAGAGCTGATCTTTCTGCAGGCTTGGTCAGAGAGGAGGAGGAGTTGCTAGAGAAAGACAGATCAAGGGAATCTCACCCCTTTGCTATAAGTATGGCAGGCACTGGGCATTTCTAAGCCACACACAAGGATAGCCTTTTGAGGGGAGTTGAGAATGCAGGGACAGAGCAAAAGCACTAGGGATGTCTCAGGGTCACTGAAGGAGACGAAGAGAGGATGGTGGAGCAAGGTATTACTGGCTTGATGGCTTTCAACACCAAAACAGGCAGTAAGGATGGATACAAATTTAGATGAACTCACAGGCATAGAGAATCCTTTTGAGGCCTTCACTTTTCTCAAAAGGTGCAGCCCACTTCCTGAGGGCAAGAATCAGGGAGGAGATGGTGATTTGGTAGAGGTGATGAGGGTTTGGGACAGCTGTGGTGTGGGATATGGGGGAAGGTTGCTATGGAACTATATGACTCTAGGAGGCCAAAGACCCCTGCCTGGGCTCAGCATACAGGGGTAGATGCATGGGAGGGGCAATGTTTGTACCGATCCAAGGTTGGTAATAGGCCAGATAGAGCTGGAAAAGAGGGGCTTGTGGCATGGATCATGTAATGAGGCACAGAAAAGGGATTCACTCACCACAAATTCATTCAGGACTGAACAGGAAGCAGAGACATGAAACTGATGGGGATCCGGGGCTGGGGATCCACAAAGCTGATATGATGATGGCTCAGATCATGGCCAAATGAGGTGTCAGGATTTTAGCATTTCAGAGACAATACCGTTTTAGGGAGGGGTCAGGCTATTGGGGTTGACTACTCCAGTCATTTTTGGTCGAGCTGTTCCAACTAACTGCAACTGCATATCCCTGCATCTCGACACTGTAAGAAATCCACATTACCAAGGACACTGTCCTTTTGAAACCCTCCCATCTTGAGGAGTTTTAGTATGTATCCCTTTTTCCTCTCTTCATTTTCAAGTTTTTCAAAGAGGTCATCCATACAGTTAGAGGGAGTCACAGTCCTTAAATAAAATTCCCTCTAATTTTGTAAAATGCTGCCTAGCTGGGCAAATCCTTTTTTTTTTTGTGCTCATAACTTTGATTATTTGGAACAAGAGATACTGTCCCTGAAGAAAGGACACTCTTCTACACAGGTACCAGAAGTAGGCTTCTCAGCTGTCATAGAGGTCCACTTGGTCCCTGACCGAGCTCCTTGTTCTAACCCTGAATTGAAACACATAGCTGGACTCTAGAGTTTTGTGCCTCTTTCAGGGAATCTGCTATTTTCTGTAAACAGTGAGGAAAGAGGAATGCGTGTTTTGCTAATAGTTTCTTCTTCTGGTCTTTTGTTATTTCTGTGCACCTTGCAATGAGGGAAGGGAAAGAGATTAAGGAGCACCCTGACTGGTCCAAGCTGAGCTCACACGTTCAGACTGTCCAAGGTCTCTGAAATCCTTCCATGAGGGACTCTTCTCATCTGGTCTGGAGCAGTTGTCCTTCAAATGGGGATCTGGGTTTAGTTAAGTCGCTTTGAACTTCACTCAGTGTCATGGCATGCAGGCGCTTGAGCATACCACACGTGCTTACACCCTAGCACACCTACACGTACTTACCCATTTCATGGAAACAGAGATCAGAGTGCTATGCGCATCTCTGATAGAGTCAGGCAAAGCTAGGTGCAAATGCCTCACTTAGGAAGGACGTGGAAACTTACCTCTCCACCTGTCTTCATTTCTGTACTCGTACAGCCTTGGCAATCCGAAAGGAGACTTTCACTATTGCAAATGATTTGATTCATCTGTAGTTCACCCATTTGTACAGATGCCTTTTAGCATGGAATGCAGCACCCGCCTCATTTGTCCTTAGTTCCCTAATGCCTTCAGTAGGTAGAGACAGAGGCAACATGACCCCGCATTCTCTCTGCAAACATCCTTCTGCTTTTCCTCAAGTTTTTGGATTGCAGGAGAAAGTAGTTAAGAAAACAAATAGTCATGGTTTGGTTTGAGTTGTTTTCTACGTTTTTGGGGGTCGGGGCTAGTTCTAGGCTTGGCTAAAGAACAAGCTTTGCCCACTTACTTTTAGCTTGCATTTTAGAGTGGCTCTGGATACACTCTTTCTCCCTGCATCACTTCCTGACACTTGTGCTCGCCTCTTTTCCTGTCCCTTTTTTGTCAAGTTCTCCGGATACAGTTTGCTTTCATGGTATTTACTGGTTTGGGATAAGCACTTCACCTAATGTTCTTTAGCTTGGGTTGTCATCAGGTACACGTGGTTTTAAAGAAGCACCTCAACCAATGGGATGTCCAGGCTGCAAAGGACAAGGTTCTTGGAACCTAAAGTTGGATTTTGGACTAAAAATCCTAGCAGCATCATTTGGGAATACACTAGGGTCCAGCCCAGGACCAGAGGGGTTTCCCTTTCACAGGCTCACCAGGTACATTTCATGCATGTTAAAGTTTGAAAAGCGTGAGTCAGACATCATGTCAAGGGTGTAGGGGAAAGAGGAGTGCATTATCACAGAGGCTTAGTGTTCTTTAGAAAACAATAATTCTGATGGGGGTCAATAGACACCACTGAGAATTAGAGAACACAAAAGGCCTGGAGGTTGTGGCATTGTGAGGCTATGTTCCAACTATCTTAGCATGCTGCATGCCTGTCATCCTATTATCAACCGCCTATGAATTTGCCTGGCAGGTGAGCACACAAACAGGATTGACAGCTCCAGTTTCCATCCCAAGACTTACCATGCAAATTGTAGTGCTATATAATCCATGACTTCAGAGAAATAGTCCTCTGAGGGATGATTCCCCCAATCTGTTGTCCAAACCCTCAGCCCTGAATTCATATATATACAAGCAACACTAAGTGGACTAGGTAGGTTGTATTTACATATTTATTCATTATGTATGCACTAAACATTTTTAAAACGGTGCTATGAGATTGAATTGGAACGGGGTGGGGTATGGGAAAGGTTGAGGACAGAAGGGGGAAATTACATAAAATTAAAAATAAAAATATAACCCCATAGATAGTAATTCCTAAGTAGGTTTTCAGTGAGAAGTGGGAAGTTGTTTTATGAGTTTTTTTTTTAAACTGGACCACTAAAAGCCATTAAAATACAAATAGTAGTGTGTGTTTTGTGCTATTCTGATAACAAGTGGCACCTTACCTGTGGTTTTGCTGAAGACTTGGGTTGGTGACTCAGGTTAGAAATAGGACAGTGAAAAGATGTCTCCTGAATGCCCCTGGGTGCTTTTGCCTTTGCATTCTGCTGGAGTGGAGTGGGATGCATCATTCCCTGCTGCTACTGATTTTGGATTGGTTATGTTCTGAGAGATTTCCTTAAAAAAATTCCTGTGTTGGTGGTAACTGGATGCCTGATAACACGTTTCAATCATTGAGGAATGTTTGACTTTCTCTTGCCACATTGCTTAGGAGTAGGGCAGAAGGCTTAGGAATTTCTGGTAATGAGAGTTATAACCGCTGGGTCTTGTCTCATCCCAAATTTTTACTCAGGTAGTTTAAAAAAGTTTTACTATTACCTGCTCAATATTAAATGTGGGCACCATTAAAGGAGAGGCGAGCAATTAAAACGCTACCTGCAGTAGTGTATACCCAAACCATCAATATTTATGCTCAGACTGACTGAACTTCTTCCTTCAGATTAAAAAGATGGGTGGGGATTCATATTTAGAGTTGTTTCCAAGAAAAATCTTCCTATTTTGGGCTTGTACTATGTACATTTTCTCACATAAGTGTTGTTTGCAATATGATACTCATTGTCCATGACTATGCATCGCAGATCCTCTGAGAAAGGTAGATAACCAGACGTGGGTCAGACCCAGATATGATCAAGAGGTATACGGGGATTCAGTAGACTCATTTCGTGTCCACTGGAGAAGTCATCTGAGTGGTTTCTTGTCTTCCTGTCTTGCACATGGACTCTCTCACTCTCCTCTTTTGGTCTTCATGGAGTCATTAATTACCACATCTTAAGTGATTCCACTCGCCAGTTTTCCAAAGGATTTAGGGTTCTGGAATTGTGTTCTTCCAAAATTCTCAGTTTTCTCAAACTTATGTTCTCCATCTGTATCTAGAAGTACCTGGTGCAAAAGGCCAGTGCAGGGTCTATAGGATATGAGTACATGCTGAAGAGGGGTAGAACAATTTGCTCACAAGAAGTGCTCTGCTCTCTTCTGATCTTAGCAAAGTGACCTTTTCTCATTCCCATACTCATGATGGACAACAATCTCTAAGTGATTCTGAAGTTTGGGACTGAAAGACACTATCAGGTGTTCTAGATAAGCTTCTGAAAGCAAAGTTGCCATTGAGTGTCCTTGGCGAACACTTGAGTGTGACTATTAGCTTCCCACATGAGAAGTTTGAAATGTGGTCCTACACACCATGACCCCTATCCTCCCAGGCCACCTTTACCTCATGGTACCAGCTCACATTAACCTGGCATTCAAATGTATTCATTCACATTTCTGAGGAAAGTCCTCTAACTCTACAGAAATTCCGTGCAGAATTTCTCTTCCAACAGGGGCGACTTTCTTTTGTCTTTCGGTTGTAAATCCCATCCATTGACCAAATTCAGCTTCTCCATACAGCAATGCAGGCTTCCAAATTACTGGCTCAGGATGCTCACATCACAAGTGGACATTTCCCAGTTAATGGTCTTCACACAGGCTTAGTTGCCAGATTATGTGCTTACATGTGTATATTTGACTGTATGCCCGTGTATATAAACATATCCCCATTTGAAGCAGTAACTCTTTTCATAAGACAGGTTAAACTGCCTATAAGATGGAAGAGCTATAGGAAACTTTTTTTGGCATTTCTTTTAAAGTAGCTCAGGAGCCTTGTAAATTGCTTTGACATCATGATGGTGGACATGGACTTTAAGTTTCTTATATAAGCCATGGCTAGTAACATAATACATTAGAAAGTCTTTATTGTATTCTCAAAGAGGTGTGTCGTCTGCTTGAACTGTGAGATCCAATCAAAATTAAAACATTTTAATTTTTGGAATCTTTGGGATAGAGAGATCAAACACAGAAATAATGGAAGGTGATGAAGAATCTACAAAATGAAGAAACATGCGAAATCAGAATTCTGTCTTTTCTCCATCCCTCCCTCCTGATTTCTTTTTCTCCACTTGGACCTCATCTGCTGAAATACTCTTTATATCTGCTTATGTCACTCATAATTTTACACAACTATCAAATTACACTCAAAGCCCTTGAGAAACATTTGTGAAAAGGGAATTTCCCTGAGAGTGCCTCATAATGCAAAGAGCATCTGTAGGTGCAAGAGTCTAGTAACAAGGCCTTTTTACTTGCATGATGACTGGCCCATGAAATCTAGACACCCAGGGCCACAGAGCCTGAGGGAATCTTTCTCTAGCAAGCTGCCGGCACAATTAATCCTAATGTCTTGCCAAGTCCAATCTTACCTTAGACCACGTATTTCCACAAGGAGGATCTACTTTCTTTGGAGACAGCAGAATTGAGGTCAATTCAGTTCAAGTCCTGGACAACACAGACCCTGCTATAGATGCAAGGGTGTATAACCAAGACCCTAGTAGTAGCTACCTTGGTGTGGGTTAGAGGGGAAGAGCTCTGCATAGGAAGCATTATCAGATATAAATCGGCCCTAGGGGTCCCCCTTTTCCAAAAGTGATCAGTATAGGAGATGTCCTCTAGGTGGTATTAGAAAAAGCTTATGGGATCAGGGAGAGGGAAATTCTCTGATTTCCAAGTACTGGCAATCTCAAACTCTTGTCAACGTAAAGTCAGTGGATGTGGAGGTATTGGCATCCACAGTTAAGATTTCTCCATCCTATATACAAGCCTCTTTCTGGAAACCTTTTCTGCAGGCAGAACACTTGGATTCATTCCTCTCTCTTTTCAAGCCTCCTCCCACTCCATTTCTCAGTCAATATGCCTTCCTGAGTGAGGAACCACTCCTGGGAATGTGACATCACTCTCTGGTTTCTCTGCATACATGTAGATAGATAGCAAACTGTCAACCAGTGAGTCCCATTTCTCTGGTCCATTCTTCCAATCTTAGAGGTGTTCACCGACTCTTTTGCATGTAGGTTCTAGGATGGTATATCTGAGGGCCTACGCAGGTCTCTTGCCCCATTGATCGAACACACTGAGAAAACATTACCTTGGTGGATTTCTTTGAGTTCACATTGCCTTGAAGAGCAGGTGGATGAATAATATGCCGATATGGGCATCATATGAACTATGCAGATGTTAGTTTATCCAAATTATTTGGGATGCTACCATTTCAAAGTTTCGATTTGATGATACATCACATTCCTTCCTTCTGGTCTCTTTTCTGACAACTCTTCCAAATAGACCCCTTATTTCCTGAAGGTCACAGAGCAGGCAAACTCAGTATGGACAGACCAGTTTCTGAAGCACTGAAAAACACAGCCTATGTTCATGGGTGGCTCTCCATCCCCTGCCAGAACTAGGTCTTTTGTCTTGGGTGCAGGTGTAAGAGAATTCTGTGGCGTTACCCCAGCCCAAGGAGCCAGCCAGCCTTCTGTGTTTTTGCTGCTTCCTCTTGATGCTGGCCTTTAGTTGTCTGGAAGTTCATATACTTTACAGATATGTACTGCAGCCATATCCACTGTGATTTCATCCTTGCTTTCTTTTGTTGAGATGACATGCTTCCCTGTATGATATATTGCTTGTAGGGAGTGTGGTGAGGGATATGGATTAACTTTCTTCCTCCGAGCATTTTTTTAAATCGAATTCTCCACTTTGCTATCCAATGGAACATATTTTCTGCTACTGTCCCTGTTGACATATTTATTTTTCTCAAAGTCTACAAATGCTATGAGGAGATGAACCCTGTTTAATTTACACTCCATACCCCATATCCCCGAGGCCAAAGTAAAAAGCAGACACTTAATAAATGCTTGTTGAATTTACCTACTAGGCTCCTCAAAGAGTGCTTCTTTCCATATGGGTTTATAAGCCTATGGCACATTTGCCTAGGAAAACTCAGTCAACGATTTCTCACTTGATTGGGCAATTATACTAATAACTTCACTTTTCCAATATTCACCAATTTTTAAATTTCCAGGGCTTCACAGGAGTCTAGAGTTGTGCTCGTTCTCTGCCTCTCAGAGGGCCCACCCATTCACTGTCAAATAATTCAAGAAAAGAACTGGAGTTTGGGTTAGCTTGCTCTCCTAAGGAAAATTTAGGTGCAAGCATCATGGTTGCATGAAGCCACGGAGTTCTGATGACAGTGCATTTGGTAACAGGGTTGCTGAAGAAAGATTTCCCATTTGTTAAAGATCAGATAATTTAGTGATTATTGAGAGTCTAGAGGACTCAAAATCATCTCCTCACACGAAGATCAACTTCCTAAGATGAAGTTGAATATAATGTTTTGGGGGATAAAAGTTTGCTTTGTAATCATTTTCTCTAAGTTAAACAATTATTTTCATATTCAGGGAAAGGGGGGAGCAGTCTGAGAAATCCTAAAGGAAAAAGGTAGTTGACCTTGGTCAGGTAGATCACCATGTTCTTATTTTGAAGGCTGTGGGTTTCTGAAAGAAAACAGCAAGTTTCTCTTGTCATAAAATTTCTGTGGAGTATCAAATTATTATAAAGATGCCAGAAGAAGCACACTACAGGACAGTCTTTGGATGTGGTATGCTTAGTAAAGACATTCCCTAGCGGTTCTCCATTAGAAGTTTAGAATCAACCATCATCTCTCAGTCTTGTGACACTTTCTGAAGGCAAGTACTTAGTGGTTCATCTTTCTATAAATGATCCCTAAAGGACTTGTGTTCTAAAAACTGCCATGAGAATAAATCAAATTGCCATTAAACAATTTCTTAACACTGAGAATGTGTCAGATCCACATACATAGCTGGGTGGTGGTGGTGCACGCCTTTAATCCCATCACTCGGGAGGAAGAGGCAGGTGGATCTCTGTGAGTTCGAGGCCGGGATGGACCGACAGCCTCCAAAACAATACAGAGAAACCCTGTCTCGTAAACCTCCCCCCCCCCATAAAAAAGATATTCTAAAACTACACTTCTTACTATCCCAGTGCAAAATGCTTGACTTCCTTTTGATGATATTAGTTTCTTCAGCAACCATACCCTCTTTGGACACAACTTTACATGTGCTCTTTAAATGTCAAATAGTAGATTTTTCAAATCTTACTGTTTTGATTTATATCCATAATTATTGCTGGAACTCTGCCCAAGAGCATCTAGCAGTAGCCATACCACAACCTGACTGCTGTGCTGCCTGGTAATTTTCTGTCAACTTTGCCTGACATGTTTAAATTTATACTGCTACAAATTCTCAGGGTATGGACAAATTGTAGACTAGTTATTCAACAGAATGTCACACTAGTGTCTACTCCAGTCCCCAGTAGTCATTTCCATTTTGGAAACCATTATCATTTGCATCATCAACAAACTTCTGTCAGCATTTCTCTAAGCAGTGTGGTCTTCTGAGCTCTCACCAGAATTGTGCATTAATCTCAATTTACAACAATTTAAGGCCCAAATTTTGCAGCTTTGTTACCAGTTCCAAAGGATTCTGAACCATGTGCCCGTGTGTGTGTGTGTGTGTGTGTGCGCGCGCGCGTGCATGTGTGTGTGTGTGTGTGCGCGCGCGTGCATGTGTGTGTGTGTGTGTGCGCGCGTGCATGTGTGTGTGTGTGTGTGTGTGTGACCTTTTTGTGACTGTGCCAAAACAACTGACACAAACAACTTAAAGATTTATTTTGGCTTACCATTTGAGAGGTTTTGGTCCAGGGACACTAGTCTTGTCACTTTGGACCTATGATGAGGTAAATTGAATATCATGGTGAGAAGAATAGGGTAGAGTAAAGTGTTTACTTAAAATTCCCTGGGAAATAAAAAGAGCACCCTCTCTTTTATAATAAAGCTTTTCTCCCCAAACAAATTAAACCATGCATCCACAAATGGATTAGTCCACTGATAATGAGGTCAGAGCCCCAAATGCAGTTTCTACCTTTAAACATGACTGCTTTGGAAAGAAAGCTTTAAACCAACTGAACATTTGGGGAGACAATTAAGATCCAAACCACAACATTACTGAGTGAAATGATAAGTATGTTATTTTTCTTGATTATAATAGCTATTTCACTATGTATAAATATACTAAAATGTCACATTATGCTTCTCAGATGTCTACAATTAAAAGTTACTGGGGAAAAGGACCCTAAAATGAGGGCAAAAGTTGTCAAGTTGAATACTTATTTCCACTTTAAAGATATAGAAACTGATGTTGAGAGGAACAAAGACTTGCCTAAGGAAAATAGAATCAGTCAGTGGCAATATTCTGGCCATCTGACACCAGAAATAAATCTTATGTCACAACCTTGGGCTGTTTCTGCATCATAACTAAAACAAGGAAACTATTGTGTGAGACTGGGGAGTTAGGGAAGCTAATGGACACTAAAAAAATCATAGTTGAAAAGCAATCCCAGATTTTTGGTGTGCCTTTGGGAATTTATCAGCATACCCATTTATTCCCTGCATTCAGTGGAGTCTTGCTTAAATGGATTGGAGTGTTTAGAAATGGATCCTTTAAAGATATAACCCAGAACATCACTTGGAGGTTGGTTAAAAATATACGTTAAGTATTTGGGAATAAAGGTGTCTATGTCCTGTGAAAAGCAGTAAATGTTGACCCCATGTTGAGCCCCATAGGTCTGTTAAGTTATTGGACATCATGGATGTAAGCTACTCAGGGGGCCAGAGATTTAGAACAACTAAGATGGATGGTTGTCTTGGTAATGTTCCCAACAAATTCTATACAAAAGCATCAGATGGCAGGCCCCTCTTTTGTGTTTTCATCACATAGTAAAAGTCTGCAGGAACCCACAGGTTTCATGGCACAAAATCTGCCTGATTGAATTTCATTGAACAGGTCATATAGCAAGGTCCGTTGAAGGTTCAGTGCTCTGATTCTCCTTAGTTGTGAGTGGAATCTTCAAAAGAAGGGTAGAAAACAATGTGCTCTTAAATGAACTAGAGTCAAGTACAAAAGGAGCCAGAGGAAGAGGGTGGTCCTCTAGAGGCAGGAAGATATGAGGATATCCAGATTTAAAAAGGTATAAGGATAGTGCTAGCAAGTGGAAAATATTCATTGTTAGAGAAAGCCTGAGGATACTTGACCTAATGCAAGCAGAATTGACATGATGATGATTATGAGATGAGAGATGCATCCCCTCGGTATCAAGTCACCTGGTTATGGATGCCAGTTTTGGATGGTGGGAGTCAGTGCTTCTTCCAAATACATGAAAGAGTTTCCCACAGACTTGGAATATATAAATCATTTTGTTTCTCTCTGCTTTCCCAGCCTCTCATAACTCTTTCTTTTATGTCCTTGTAACTTCAGTTTGAAATATTGATTCTATTTTTGGAGATGAAAACTTGGAACTAATGGAGGAGATTTTTAGACTTGAATAGAATAGGAAACAAGATGTGCTTATTCTTTCAAGCTATAGAGACTTCTCCATAGGCCACGCCTCTCCCTGGATTAGGCCACACTTCTCCTTGGCTCTCCCATTGCTGCTTTTGGTGCTGCCTACCTGCCCATTTCTTCTACTTTTCTTCAGATCCCCACTGTACTCCACCCCCAGCCCTGCAAATGGTGGCATCTGAACACAGCTGCAAAATTCTGGTTTCTTTACTAAACAAGGGAAAATCTGGCACTTGTTGGGTTAATCCACACCCAGCGGCTCAGTAGCCTTGCTTTTGGTTGGCATAAGAACATGAATTACATCTCCCTATCCAGTGATGGAGCATGCCAATTTCTTTACATTAAAGACAAAGTAGTGTTTTTAACTAACATTTTCCTTCTTCTCCTCCTACCTCTCCTCAAATATGGTCAATGTGTTTAATAGGGTGAAAGGAATAAAGGGCCATTGGAGTATGTCCCCATGTCATAGCTCAGCCAGTAGCAGCAGGGTGTGGTAAATTGCTAGTGGGTCTCCTGTTGGATTTATTATCTTTGCCCTGGGAGCAGCTAACTGATTGTGGGTGGTTATAGTATCTGAGTAGATAACTTAGAGGACATCATAGATTTGATGATTCAAGACCTCAGTTCAATGTGACCTGAGAGGATTCCCAAATATAAAGGAAAATGATGTTTTCAGTGGCTTTAGCTTTGTGAGTATGACCTTCTGTTATCGAGAGGCACTGTCCATCCTTGGGGTTCTGGGTTGCACGACCTCATACCTGAGCCTTTTCTGCTTCTTGTTCCTGTGTGCTGGTTGGTGTTTAGCTGTTGAAAATATCTTCTCATATATAAGTGTACAGGATGTGCTGTGAGTGGGTGGGGCCTCAGTACTGGGCACACAGATGCCAATGACTTTCCCAAGTTAGTTAACAGAAGTTAGTAAATGGAAGGGCACTTTATAGACCTCTAGAGATTTATTTTTGGCCTCGTCTTGTCCTGAATCAACCATCGGACTTAACTTTTCTCTCTTGGTACTTCTGGAGCCACTGAGAGTTAAGTCTCTTACCCTCAGCCTCCAATCATTATCAAGTTGCTCACCATGACACATAGGATTCTGCCCTGTTGACTTTAGTAACATACTCAGTTCTTAAGGATGGACAGACCCACTGTTTGGAAACTTATGTGTGTGGTTCTGTCCACTTTCTGGACAAAGTGGTTAAATGTGTGAGAGGAATTGGTGAAAGCACTGAGAGAAAACAAATTTTGTGGTAGACTCACGCTTGTTTGCAGAACAAATGGCACAACAAAATCAAATCAAAATCATCAAAGCAAAACCAAACTCCAGAGTTTTCCTAAACCTATCGCCTTTATGGTAAATACGGTTTGTTTTTCAGTGTTGGATCATTGAATTATGTACGTGCTTCCTTTCTGGAGTTTTGAATGCACTGTTTAAAGCTTGGGTCAGTTGTTTTTCTTAAAACTATTGCACTCCTGCCTTTATGTACTTTTCTAGCTCACTAGAAGTCTTAGTCCTGCTGAATATTCCTGCTCTTACCACACCATGGAGGATGCCTATAGAGCATCATCATACCCAGGGAGGCATGCAGTAACTGCTTATTAAGTTTTAGAGGAATTTATAGACATTTAGGTTTATTTAGAGCAATGAAAATCATCTCACAGTTGGTCCTAGAAAAGGCAACATGGATTTCTTATGGTCTCGAGGTGAAGAGCCTCAGAGGGAAGGAACCCTTGTTTTTTTTGTGATTTCAATGTTCAACCTGTGGAAGCCTAGCCAGTACTCTGGAAAACGTCCCATCAAATATTGACAAGCTTTGATTCTACTGGCATCGTGATAACCCCGAAGGCTTCTTTTGTTATTGCCGTTTTTAGTCAGGTCCAAGTTTAAACTGAGAATCTGAGTTTCAGCAACTGAGATGCACAAAAGCTGGACCTAACTTCAGGTCCCATGGTTCCCACATGTTGTTCTTTACTCTTTCAGCCTCCTCAATAAAATCAGCCAGATCACACGGCACACCCCTACTGCGTGAAAAGAAAAGTTGCATCATAAGTTAAAGAGGAAGGCAGGAATTGGTGGTGCTGCACTAATAAAACTAGGGGGTCTTAAAAGGGTTCAAGGATTCAATATCATGGCCCATGTTGCTCTCCCCTTCTTGGTTATCTTTCTCATTAGGGAAACATGAACTGGGACTCCACATCATCAATCCAATGACTCAACATTTTTTTGGGAGCAAATTCTACAAGAAACAAGAAGACATTCAGTCAAAATGTAATTTTCTGGCCCAATTACTTATAACATTTTTCGTAGTTCCCACCTTGAATGACTCCCAGGAAGAAGTGGAATACAGGCATGCATCAAGGAAATATGCAGATCAGGATCAAGGAGCAGCACCCCAGGGTTGTCCTGTGGGAGTCCTCCTGCTCCTTGGTGGGAGCAGGTGTTTGAGTGAGGTGATGCTGCATCCAGGTATAGAAAATACCTTTCCACAGACATCACAATGGTCTCCCTAAGCAACCAGGGCTATCTGAGAAAGAAGTGACTGTGGGGATGAGTCTTGGTCTGCCAGACCATATGGTGTATGGAGGATGCAGGGAAGAGGAGAGCCTTCTCTGGTTATGGTATCATTTGGGACTGAAAGGTTGTATGTAAACATTCACCTTGCCACAGTTACAGAGAAGATGATGTGCAGCTCCAGTTTTATAAATTTCAAATGTGAAACATGGACAAACTACTTCTCTCTATAATATTGCTTGAAGTTCCTTTCCTCCTCCCCAAACAGTTCAAATACCTGATAATCTTATGACCACCTCTGTGAACCTTCTTAACCTTCATAACCAGATCTGTGGTAGTAGGTGGCAGAAGATGAGGGTGTCTAACTGGTCTGGGGGAGGAAAATGTGCTTGTGGTCAACATGTTAGAAAAATCTTTGCAAGGGCCTTTGCTGAAGGGACATGGGAGTAAGATCTAAGTTGTTGAATCAAATTATTTCATGGCACAATGTCAAAGACCACAGAAAGGAGGAGGAAGTGACTAGTCAAATATTATCAGAACTAGTTAAGAGGGTAGTCTATAGGCAGGTATATTCTTGTCTAGAATGTTCTTCTATGTGTGCTCTGTGGAGGACAGCATTGGTGAACTTCGCTGTGTTTATTCAGAGACAAAGTGAATCCTTAGCCCCATAACGCTTGGGTTTCCTTCTGTATGTTGATCACAGCAGGCTGCTCCTCCAGGGTTCCCTTGTGGGAGCGTATTGTGGAAGTGAGAAAAGAGGTTCCCAGAAACTAATTGTTTTGGCCTAGCTTCTTCTTGGTGGAAATAGCTACCAACATTGGTGATGGTTTTCATGGAGCTGCCGCTCCATGCTGGATTTGGGATCCAAATATGGGTCCCCAGAATTTGTAGAAAGTGAGCCAAGGACTGTTGAATATGGCGTTGGTGGAATCAAGGGAAGATACAGAAATATATTTGAAGCAAGGTTGACAAAAACTTGAAGGTCATTGGCTCCCTCAAATGGCTTCTGGTAATGGCCTTCCATTTTGGGCACAGAAAGTGGTGTGCCTGCAATTTTCCTTGGAGAGCCAGAAGATAACTCCAGTTTCTCTAGAAACAGTGGAGGTTAATAGTTTGATAATTCTCATGAGCATAGCTGGAAACCACAGACTGGTTTTTGCAAGAAAAAAGGAAGACATACAATTTTGGTGTATTTATGAGCCCCTTATTGCCTTCCCACAGGTCTGGACTTGAATGTCCGCCTTTCATCCCCTTTCCCATGCCTGAGGATGTAAGAATCCCATAAGGCATCATCTAGATTTTTTTCCTGGAATATGTGCCAGTTACCTGTGTTACATCTGCACTGTATCTCAAACAAAATTGAGGGCAAGACATCTCTGACTCCTCCAAAATCCTTAATACACACTAGATGCTAGGATGGGGATGTGCTGTCTGCAGTAAATGGATACTGGAGAAGTTTCTTTAAAACCATGTGGCAGGGACCATTGAAATCTTCATCAGCAAGGTAAACTTTACAGAAATAGGTAGAAGTAGAAGTACTTTTTACCGGGTCACATGACTGCCCTATGAATTAGGGGAGGCTTCAAAGCTGAGAAACACTCCGCCCTCCCCCAATATACTTAGACTCAGTCTCAGAATAAGAAAAGTGTCAGATTCCTGACTTGGAAAGATGAGCTGCTTTCCATCTTTTGATAATTCAGAGATCAGGGACTTGGATGAACTGACCAAAAAGGAAGAAGTACCATCCCAACATTCTCATCTGTGCTCCTACAAGTCATGCAAAGCTAGAGGGGTCCATTTAGATGCCATGGCTACATCCTATTAAAGATTAGATGCCAACTTTTAAAAAGAGGACTTTTGGGGTGTAAAATATGGTCTCCTTGGAGCTGTGAGTGACTTCACATAGCTGGGTGTCCAAGTCTCTTCCAGTCTCCCTTGTCTCAATATTGAGACTCTGTCTACCACCCAGTGCTCTGAGTGCTCTCAGACTCCTCTGTTTTCATACTTCCTCATTCTCCCCAGGTCCTTGGGCTTTGTGTGAAGTGTGAAGCTGTGGCTACAGACTCCCCTAAATCAAGGTCCTTTCTAATGGGATCCATTACTGCGCACCATAGTTTTTCTAAAACCCCTGGATCTGGGCACACAGAGTCCTGTTGTGTGTGTGAGAGAGGTGGTCAGATGAAATAGTTTGGATTAAAAGAAAGAGTGTGGAAATAGTTGCTTAGACAGCAGGACAAAATATTTGAAATCAGGACTGTTCTGGAAATTCCATCACAAAGGTGAAATCCTATATCATGGTTCAGGTGCCTTTCCAAAGACATTCATGTAGAATGAGTGGTCTCACCTCAACAAAGTGCCCCCATCTCTTATTCTGTAAGGTATAGGTTGTACTGAGTCAAAATGTATCAAGATATACTCACATCTGGCTAAAGAATGTGAGTTCCTTACCTGTTGTCAGTGTTATTCAATTTTAAGGTGCCTCTGCCACTGTACAAATCAGAACTTGGCAGTGTGAACAATTTATTCTTGCTGAGAAATGACCCAGGTAGGCAGTGGTCAGGTTTGAATGACCACCAGCATCACTATTATGGTGGAACAGACTGCAACTCACTCAGTTTAGCAACAGTTTCCAATTCTGGAATGGAAGGGAAGCAGATACAGCTGATCTGCCTTCTCTGGAGGCCAGACAAGATGGCCTTCAGTGGGGTGCAAGCTCTTGAAATTCAGGAGACAGAAGTCCAGGATGACTAGCTAATATTGATAAGGAAGCTTGGAGTGGTCAAATGGCCTAGGATGTCCCAATATATCATGCTGCCAGCATCAGCATCATTGGGAGTGCACAGCAGACCACTCAACTTGGCAGCTGATGGGGGATGTCCTTGTGTATATATTTTTCTCTTATTGGTTGATGAGTAAAACACTGTTTGACCGACAGAGGCAGGAAGATGAGCAGGGCAAGGAGAATTCTGGGAAAGGCAGAGAAGCACCTGAAAGGATGCCATGGAGGGAACGGGAGGACAGGACACTCCAGGTGTTCTCTGGCAAATTAAGGCTTTGTAGAAATACATAGATTAGTAGTTATGGGTTAATAATTAAGACAGACCTAGCCAGTGAGAAGCCCTAGCCATTGGCCAAAAGTTTAATAATTAATATATCATCTGTGTGTTTATTTGGGGCTGAAGTGGTGGGGCCTAGTGGGACAAGAATCTCCAACAACAGGCAGCAGTTTCCCATTCTGAATGGGAAGGAACTAGGTACAGTTAATACATCATTCCTAGAAAGGGCCTTGCTGCAAGCAAGTTCTCATCGTGAGGTTTGGCCAGGGGCAGTAGGTGCCAAGACATCTAAGCTCAATGACTGTCATCGATCAGAATGCTTCTCCTTCCTAAACTCTTTGTGTTTTGTTCCTTTTCTGTGTTTGACATGGTATTTGTATTACTGTAGAAACAGTCAAGACTTGACCCTCTTCTGTGAGCTCACAGCCTGCTAGAGAAGGCAATCTGGTTGAAGCAGACCTAGAACAGAATTTAAAAAGGAAATAATTGATAACAAGGCATAGGGGCCTCGGCAACCTCACATTGAGAGACCTTTCCCTGCTGGGCAGAGTCACGAAGGTTACCCCGAAAGGTTGTTTCTGCCCCAAATCTGTACCTGGCCCCAGGAAATGCATGCAGAAGAGAATTGAGCCAGTCATGTTGGCAGGGCGTGTCACCAATGTGTTATACAGCTGTTCAATCCCTGGTGGTGAGTGCTGGGGTAAGGAGGTGGGGGGTGCTGGGGGGCTGGAAATCATATTTTGGAAAAACACATTGAAGAATCAGAACAGGACCTTATAATGCTGTATATAAAGTATGAACCCAAGCCTATGACTTGGGACAACAGAGACTATTACTGTGGAACTCTTCGTGGTGCAGGAGCTACACATGCACACGGGAGGTTGTAAACCATAGCCCTCTCCAGGGCACAGACAGGAGCTCAAGGATCAGTTCTGGGGCCCACACACAATGATGGAGTCTAGATACCATGCCTATTAGCATCTGAACATGGGTCTTAAAGCTAAGAGGGAGACAGGAGGAAGCTTGGTTTGGAGCTAGACGTGGTGTGACGTGCTGGCCTCTGATAAGTCTAGTTATGCTTGGGTGGGCGTGGGGTTGGGGTGGGGGAAGGGGAGGGTGGCAAGTGGATGTGGTGGTGTGAATGTACTGAGAAATTATTGACACTAATGCTTTGGAAAGCTGGGAGCTTTTCTGGCTGTAGAAGACTCCATCATGTGTGAATCAGGGCTTAATGAGGACTAATAATAAAGTTGAGCCAGCATGGAAGGGAAACTTTCCAAGGTTTACCCAATCAGTTTGCATCAGAAGCATTATAATACCAGAATGTTCCTGACCCTTGCTGCATGTCACTTGTCTACTCGGGACATCTCCTGGGAGATGATGGCAGCTAGTGGGCTAGCTTGGATTCTGCTCTTTTGTCTTGGTTCCCCTCAACCTGCAACCTACCCAATTCAGTCAGTCCATTTCTGTCTGTATTTAGGGTCTCAATATTCTGGTCCTGGCTTTCTGCCTTAAGAGAGTCTTTGTTTTCAATACTGACTGCTCTTCAATCCATTTCAAAATCCCTGCCCCAACAAGTCACTTAGTCCTGGAAGCCAGCTTTGCCAAACTTAGCTCTAACCTGAACTGCATGGTTGGCCACAGTTTTACTGATCTTATGTCTCTGTGCCAAGGTCAAGCCACTACCTAGAGCAAGGCATAGAATGCTGAGAACGAGGCACCTGCTGCTACCTGGCCTCATTTACATAAGAGTAACTTCTGATGAAGGAAGAGCCTGAAGAATAATGTCTTTGAGATAAAATTGAAGATTTGGGAGACACAATGGCATAAAGGCGAAACATAACTGTCAATAGAGCTACCAGGGTCTATCAGTCGGGATAGAATTTGGCCCATGGTAAGACAAAACTGGCATGGAATGGCACTCCTGCTTGTTCTAAGACTCCAGTGGCTTCATTTTTACCTACTTTTGCATGTTACCACTTCCTTGCTGGACTCAGACTATATATCCGCATATACATACATACATACCATTCACCTTTAGTCCTCAAACTTGAGCCCAAGACTCTTATTGGGTATCAGTAGTTTTATTCTGACTCTATTGGTCCAATGGCTCTCCTTTCAGATCAGAGATCCCTAAAGGTTACTAAATTATATGAGCAAGGGCGTCATCTCTGAAAAAGCAATTTAATGCCTCTAGAGAATGTTTGTAGCCTCTGGCTTTTTGTGGTGTTTTACCAGAAGGACTAAATGCAGTGTATATGAAGAGCTCAGCCTGAAGCTTCAAATGTGGTAGGACAGGGTAAAATGCATGTGTAGTTAAAATTGAAGCTTTATAATTAATTCCAGTAACTTGGCTGACATATATGCTATGAAGCCAATAGTCTAGTAAAGACTGTCAAGGAATTCATACATTTCTGGAGGGAAGAGGTATCTGGGTTCTAATATAATGGTGTCCAGACCAGATGGTTAGATGACTTCCTCTTCTCTGACTCTGTGGATACCTGTGATGCTGAATACTGCTGGGCCAATACTTGTCTGAAGCTGGTGGCCCCCTGGAATGTAAGGAAAGATAGCACATCTATAATCAGGTCACATTTAGGGTGACTCTAGACTAAAACAGAGCTGCTTGAGGAAGCACATTCACAATAATGGTGGTGTCACTTCGGGCTTCCAAACACCTCTGGTGGGCTTTCATTTCCAGAAAACGGCCGAACGTCTTAACCATGACAGCAATTTAAATAAACTGGCTTTGCCTCCTGAAATAGGATTTATATTTGGAAATCTGTATTTAATGCCCCCCAACCCTCACTGGACCCCAGTGATTTGTGAGAGGCAGAGTCCTGTGTCAGTCAGCTCTGTGTCACTATGACAAAATGCCCAAGGTAGGTAGAAAGAAAGGTCTTTCTCATAATGGAGAAAGACTTATTTTGACTCACAGTTTCAGTGGCATTAACACATTGCCAGTTGGTTTCATTGCTTTTGAGCTTGTGGTAAGGCACACAACTTGGTGGGGAATCTGTGTCAGAGCAAAACTTCTTCCATCACCATAGCCAGGGAGCAAATAGATGGGGTCCGCAGGTTCTATAGTCTTCTAAAAGACATACACACAGTGGTCCCACTCTCTTCTACCAGCCCAGTTTGCTAAAAGTTTGACTCCTTCCTAGTGACAGCTCAGGCTGGTGACCAAACTTTTAACACATGGGCCTTTGCAGGATACTTCAGATCCAAACTGCAGCATTTCACCGTTAGTCCTCAAAATGGGCCACTTAATGAAAAAAAATGCATTTAGCAGATTCCCAAGTTTCCACAAAAGATAAATAGTTCCAAACTTTGCTCTAAGATCCTAATCCATAGACTCCTATGAGACTCAAGGCAAAATTTGGAACATGAGCCTTACAAAGATCTAAAAGCTACATGTCTCCAACAATCAAGACCCAGGGTAAGCATTACCATCCCCACAGAGGGGGAAAGGTAGATATAAAGATTAGACCAAAGGAAGATCAAACCAAACATAGGTTTTAGTAAGCCTAATAGCTTCATTCCAAGGTCCATGACACAGAGTGGGATAATAGGAACTTCAAAGGGCTTTCCACATTGTTGACCACAGTACAAATAACCTCTCTTAGTTATCTTTACTTGATGCTTACAACGCCCCCAGCAGGTATTTCACTGTTCTGACATCTCTGACTTTCTGGGGTCTCCATTGCATCTTTGGCTTGACTCTTACAGCATCACATATTGCTCTGTTAGGGATTGCTTTTTAGAAGTCTGACCCTGTCACACAATTCATGGACTCCCAAGCCATTCTCTGCAATTTTGGTGTCATCTTGGATGAGCCTATAACTCTTGTATCTGCACCCCTGTAAAAACTAATGCCACATGTATGATGCCAAGGTCTGCTACTGGTTTGAGTAGTAGCTGGGCTTCCATGGCCTATGGCTGTGAATGTTGCTGAATACTCCAATATTGGAACTACAACTCAGGGAAATAACTCCGTTAGTTATCCTGTGTGAACAGGGCACCCAGGAGTTTCATCTCAAAAGAAATTTCTTAGCCTGTAATGGGTTCTTGTTGATTCCCAAGATGTACTCAAGTCATCTTTCCTATGATTCTGGTGCAAAGCAGTTGGCTTCCTTTAATTGATACTAATTATTTTTGAATCAGCCCTTCTTTGGTCGCAACTTTACATGTGCTTGCCTTCAAATTTTCCTGCTTTGCTACTTGGCAAAGTACTATAAATATCCACAAAAGTGGCCAGTGATACCCATGCTACCGCCTGAATGCTGTGTGCTTTGAGATTTCCTCCATTAGATTAAGTAGTCTGAGTTCAGCTCAACCTCCCACAAAGTCTTGATGCATGGAAAAAAGTAGATGAGTTGCTTGTCAGAATGGCTTCTGGTCCTATTCCAATTGTCTCTGCTCTCACTTGAGTCTTTATATGTACAGTCTTTTCGGTTCGCACCCCCATCAGTGTTGTGTCTTCTCAGTTCCAATCAGATTGGTCATTAAGCTCCACTCAACATTCTAAACTTTCTTTAATCTGCTTCTCTTAACTTTTCCAATTACCTTGCCAAACCAGTTCCACTGGTGTCTAATGCACAGTGTCAATGACCACACTTCTCAGTTTCAGTTTTCTGTGTTAATCAGCCTTGTGTCACTTCCACAAAATATCTTGACACCTTCCCACTCTAAGATATATTTTTCGTTACTCATCATTTCAGAAATGGCAATTCATGGTCACATGACTCCATCACTTTGGGTCTGTGGTGAGTCAGCACATCATGGCAGGAAGCACGTGGCAGAGAAAAGCTGCTCACTTCATGGCAGCCAGGAAGCAAACAGAAAGAGAAGAGGCCAGAGTCCCATTGACCCATTGAAGGTCATGCCCTGGATGATCTCACATCTTTCTACCAGCTCTGCCTCCTAAAAGTTGCATCCCTTTGCAATAGCAAAACAGGATGGAACCAAGTCTTCACCAAAAGGGCCTTTGGGAGAGGATATTTCATGTCTAAATCACACAATGAACTTATTTGGGGGTGTGATATAATAGTCATGAAGACTATTATTGATGATATAGAAGAAGCTCCTAGTTCAGAAAGATGCATTCTCTTGAAACTTCCTCATTGCTCTGTGGTAGGATGGTAACCAGGTATGGGCTTATCTTTCAGGAAAAGCACCAGTTAGGAAAATATAATTGAAGCTAAAATGTTAAAATATGGAGATGCATACTTATGAGGGTGTGTAAAGTATTTAAAAACAAAGGTCAACTTGCCTTAAAACCTAAACATGTAGCTAGAATGCTTATTTCTAAAGAGATGGATCTGTCATCTGGGACTAAGAGACTCAGCCAAATGAGCTGCACTTGGAGATAGTTGGGAGAAGGATGTCATCCCTAAGCGCAGAAATCACTGATCCCAAATATAGAGTTCAGTTGCTTCATGTGTTCTTCAGGGCTCATATCAAGCAAATGAGCACCTGTCCTTATAGCCTTCTGTAGGAATTTGTTGTACCCATTTGTGCCTATGTTGCACAGGTTGTTAAATATTTTTGAACATCAGCTCTACCTAGTCTAGAATAGAACTGGGAGAACTGTAGCATTTTGAAGGATGTGAATGGGTACTGTCCCCAAGGAAAAGTCTGAGTTCAGACAGCAGTCAAGAGGAGGGAAGATAGGATGGTGAGGGGGAATTGACTGAGTGGCACAAACTGAGCACCAAAGGTTCCAGTGTGACACATCAGCATGTGAATTTTCAGGGATGTGGAGCAGGCTAGAAAGTGAGGTAAAGCCAGGGTTTAGAAGCTGATGGAAATGTGAGACTGAAGTCAGGTAGCTGCCTGAGTGAGCATGGCGAACAGAGCGGACGTGTGAATAACTCTATGACTGGCCACCAATGATATGGTGGATGCAGCTGGCTGCTCTGGCATGCTCTGGAGCCATGAGGTGATGGCTAGCACAGCTGAAGTATTCTATTTTCATTCCTGTTGTTTCTGCATACCTTTGCACATATTCCTGAGGGCTGATGCATAATGGATACTGTCCCATGGTATGCTCTGGCTGAAACTCAAGACATTTCCCTTTTCTTATACTATCTCTCTAATGGCTTCCTGGCCTGTTGCTGTTTTCAAAATGTACCCTAGAATGCTGAAAAGGAAAAGTTCAGTTTTGCCTTATTTCGTGATTATTATTATGTTGTTATCCATTCAACTTCAACAGTTGTCATAAGTAAAAATCAGAATGCTTAATTTTTCCCCTAGCAGTTTTACTATGTGGCCTACAGAAAATATGATAGAATTCCTAGAAGTGACAGGCATTTGACTTTAAGATTTTTCACTGGACCATTTGTCCTTGAGACAATTAACTGCCTACTCCTTTATGAGGTGTGATGGTAAGTGGGATTTCATCTTTGCTATCACACATCACTATGAGGGGTATTGAGCCAGCTGGGCACAAGCTGAAGTTGACCTTGTTGAATGTTTTTCTTCCTATAAATTACATGGGTATAACAGAAAGTGGTTTCTCTTTATAAAATTTCACTCATTTTTTATCTCTTGATTGCTTCTGATACCTTTTGGTATTAGGGAGAACAGTTTGTGTTTAATGAGCTACTGCTGTCTGCTGATTAAGGATTTTTGATTTGTAGTATGTATGTGGTTAATTTTTATAATATGCTTCCTAGAGACATGTAAAAGAGGAGGCTAAAGACTCACTCGGGTCAGCTAGTAGTTGGTGCTCCTTTGGGGAAATGATGCCCAACCTGTTGTTGAAGGATCAGGTATGTGGTGCTGGAGCAACACACAACCCTTTGTACAGAGAGAGTCCGTACTAGTGACTTCTCACTCCCCAACTTACCCAGCAGAGAGAAGTGGAGGGAACTATGAAAGCCAGATGCTTCACCGCATCATCTAATACTGTGATCTTCCTGCCCTCACTGGCCATTCACAGAGGGAGAATCTGCAACGACACTTGAAAAGGAACTTTCTACACTGGAACTTTACTTGACTCCTTAAATCTGTGGCCAATGAGCCAAACAGAGCTGGGCATTCATTTCTAGGCCAAACAGACTTGTGTTTGGAACAATTTTGCCCACTGTCAAAGTCTACTTCATGGACTGAAAGGCTGCAATTCAGTAGGCTAATTATTTTGATGGAGATTTGTCAGAGGATAACCAGGGAGGAGACAAAAGATGACTGAGACCTGTATTGCCTTTTTTTTTGCTTTCATTCATTACTCAGATGAAGCTGAGTTAGCATGACTCATGGCCTGGGGTTATCTTTTCTAAGGTGGGGAACATTTTAAATATTCTAGATGAATGCCTTCTGGGGTTTAGAAACTCATTAGTTTGCCTAGGGTTGCTATAAGAACACAGAGTTCATTAGAAAGGTATGACAGGTATCCCTTGAGAGGAGACGAAGTTGAGAGGCAAACAGTTAGGGCATGCTGAGCAGAGCTGGGTGTTTTGTTTTAAGAGATGAGAGTATATCTCATAAGGCATCAGACAATTATGGGGAGGATCCAAGATCAAGCTATCTCAAAAGATCCATCTGTACAGGGAAGAGGTTCCTATTGGCAAGCTGTCTGGTCTGGAATCACAAGGGCTCGGCTGACGGAAGCGTTTTATCTAGAGCTTATCACTGGAGGACCCCTAGATGGTTTTTGGCACCCAATAGCTTCTTTTCTTAATTAAAGACAGCATTTTCCTGACTGACACAAGAGAATTCCTTGCCTCATATATGTAACATTTCATTTTTTCTCTCATTCCTTGTGTATCCGAGAAACTACACAGTGTTTTGGGAAGAGTGGAGTATAGTAGGCTGAGGAACAGTGGTCCTCTCCAGAGGCAGATTCCCAGATCTGAAAACTAGACTGGACTGGGTAGAGGAAAAAAGTTTTAATTGACTGTGTGTGTGTGTGTGTGTGTGTGTGTGTGTGTGTGTGTGTGTGTGGTGTGAGTGTGGCTAAAAGGATTTAAAAGGTATGGAATCTGTTGCAGGCATTGTTGAGGGGAAACCATTTTGTTAAACTATGCACAAACGTGACTGCAGTCTGCACCCAAAGCTTCACAGTGCCACTTGCATACTTCTCTGGCTGTTTTCTGAGGACATACCATGATAATGGTGGCTTCAGACAAAGAAGCATCTATTCCACTCTATCCAAAGGTAGGCAAGAATTCACTTGAAGGGGACAGAGGCATATCTTCCAAGGAAAAAGTGTCACAAGGAAGACACACCCTAGACTATTTTATCCTCTCCCAAACCAGAAGAAGACTCTTTGGACTCTGGTGTGTTTTTTCTAAGATGTTTATTATTCCTTTCCCAAAGAGTTTTGTAGTCGCCCCTTCTTCTCTATTGGGGATGATAAATCAAATGGGGCAAGGAGTTGCGAAGTTGGAAGAAGACATCACAGGAGAAGCTTAAAATTTTAAATCTAGCTTTTCAGAAATGATTCCCTTTTTTTTTTGGTCAGTCATGTTTTGTTCTATCCTAGGTTTCTAGGCCATCCAGCCTCTGGTCCCTGGACATCCAGGCAATGTCAGGCCCCGGCTTCCTCTTGCCATGTGGGTCTCAAGTTGGATCAGTCATTGGTTGGTTGGCCACTTCCACAAGCTCTGTACCACCTTTACCCAAGCACATCTTGTAGGCAGGACAAATTGTAGGTTGAAGGTTTTGTGTCTGGATTGGTGTCCCAGTCCCTCCAGTGGAAGCCTTGTCTGGTTATAGAAGATGGCCAGTTCAGACTATGTATCCCCTATTTCTAGGAGTCTTCACTAGAGTCACTCTCATAGATTTCAGGGAGTTTCCAATGTACTAGGTTTCTACCTTGTCCCCAAAATGTGTCCCCAATTCCTGTCATCTCTGCCAATACTCTCTCCTCCCCTCTGATCCTTCATGTTTCCATCCCCACAAGCTCCCAGTCCACCCGTGAAATCTAGTCTATGTCCCCATCCCAGGAACAGCTGTGCACCCCTCTGTGGTGATACATTATTTATGATTTATTAAAGCGTGCCTGATAAACAGTATACTACCTACCCTCATTGAGCTCTCCTTGTTACTTAGCCTCCTTGGGTCTGCAGATTGTAGCATGATTATCCTTTACGTTATAGCTATTTATCCACCTAAAAGTGAGTACATACCATGCTTGCCCAGAAATGATTAAGCTGCTTGTCATTATTTAGGTAAAAATGTGCTAACAAATAAGTTTGGGCTTATGACTGTAGAGTTAATGATGAGCCAATAGTGGGTGGCTTTCAGCTAGCTCAAAAAAAAAGCCCACTAGTAACAAAAAACAACAACAGTAGATGCAGTTACCTCTTTCCTCTCCCAAACATTCACCTTAGATGTTGGGCCACATGGAGCAGCTCCTCACTGACTACAAACTTAAACTAATAGTAATAGCATTATGGCTAATTATTTCTTCATTCATTGGCCCCAAAGACAGGAGCCTAGGTTTCATGGGCAAACATGGTTTGCAGGCAGAAGTCTGTTTGCCCCTTTCCAATTTAACCTGCAATGTAATCCTCAAAGAACAAAGACGTGAGACAGCTAGTTCTTTGTTCTGCTCCTGGCTTAGCCACTTTGCCCTGTGTAGGGTGCTCTAGCCTTCCTCTCTCTTTTGCTGTCTTTAAAAGTTCTTTTAACATCGCTACTGATTTCCATTTCATTTTTTTGTCAGGGTATGTAAACTAAGAGAGGTGTGTCTCACCTAAGGTCTTCCCACCCTAAGATTGAGGAGCCTTTTCCAGTTCTCTGGTAACAAAAAAACCAATGTTTTCTGAACTTGCAATATCAGAAAGACTTTGAAATGAAGGACTGAGCTCCTGATGGAAACATAGTCAACTGTAAACAGATTATCACTTTCGGAACATTCCACAAACAGTGTATCAGTATCTGTATTCATACTAAGAAGGAAAAGCAGGCAGGGGTTTGCTTCATCTGCTCCAGAAGCATTTTCTTTTTTCGCAGAGTTCTCAATTGGTGACCTGATAGCAGACTCAGATTAATGAGAAGCAAGGATGGTCCACCAGCTTTCTTTGTGAACGAAAGGTCACCAGTCATTTATGCCCATAGTTCTGATTGAGTCTCTTCCTCTCCCACAAATAGCTTGAAGTGGTCACATATAAACCTGAGGATCATTTGCTTTGGTTTTATGACGGCAGATCTACCTTAAATGTCACAGGGGTACATTTCTAAGAATAGGAAGGCATTTTTGATGTCTACAAGGACTTACTGGAGCTCTTCTTTGGTAGTCCTTTCATCTGTAGACTACATCTGTAGCTTGAATCATGCTTCCTCTTGGCAGAGGCAGAGAGGCAGAGGCAGGGGCAGGGGCAGAGAGGGGAGCATGATGTCAGAAATGCAGAATCATGGCTTGTCTTTCTGGGCCACCATGAATGTCAAATGAGGCCTAAGGCTCAAATTTAAAACGTTGTTGAACAACTTAAAGGCAAGAATGCTGCTTTATAATATTTTCAGCTCTTCTAGAAGTTGTCCTTACACTGTCTTTTGTCTGGGGGAGGGGAAATCAACCCCTAATGCCTACACTCTAGCCTGTATGATCTTCCCTCTTACTTCTAAGCTCGAGCTCCAAACTTTATCTATTCATCTTTTCTTTTAGAGCAGGTCAGATTTCCCATTACTAGTCAAACATTTTATATTACTTTTAGTTTGAGTCAAACATTTCACAGTTTTGATGGTATAAGGAGAGTATAAGGACATGCTCTCATTTCTCAAAGGCAGAAACTGTAGGAACCAGTGCCCAGAAAACACTAGTGGAGGAAGATAGATTGGTGGGCATCTTCTAGTTTTGCAGAAACCATTGGATGAAATTCATGAAACTCTCTTTAAAAAAGAACAATGTTTTGCTTGTTTGGTTTTTGGAAGTACTAGGGTTTGAACCTAGGTTCTCAGGCATGCTAGACAAGTGCTCTACCACTGTGCTACATCCTCAACCTCTTAAAGTTGGCATTTTAAGACTTAGGATGTCAGTCTCTTTTTATCTAATCTTGACAAAATCTCAACCTCAGTTGAGAGACTGGGTAGCCAACTCAGACAGGCAGTAGGGTTTCATCAAAGGTCTTCTGTTCAGTCCAAACTCATAGCTTCCCTCTAAGGTTAAAGCCAAGGGAATTGGGTGGGTTTCCACTATGTTAAGCAATGGAGAAGGGAAGGATACTGATATACTGAATTAGTCTCTTGTATAGGCACTTCTTAATAATCAAGGAAAAGGGGGCCGAGGTCTAGGAAGGCAGGGATCAGCCTGAATTCACAATAAGTTTCCTTTCCCTGTCTCCTTGCTGGGAAAGGCATCTCACATGGAGTCTGCAGTTTTCTTGGGTAATATATTGCTTTCCTGGGTAATTTTTATCCTTCTGGAGAAGGTACAGGTGCACAACATATCTGAAATTCTGGTGGAGGTAGCTCATGCCTGGATCAATAGACAATCTGTATTCATAGCACTGCTGTCTTCCTGAATTCCAATTATAATGCTATCTGGGGACTTTTTCCCCTGATTGCTCCCAAGAAGAAGAGTAATCCAGGGCCTCCAGGCTTAACAGCTCTGAGAATAAATACTGCTGAAACCGTTCCTGGATTGAACATGGTTTTCTGTGGACGATCTTAGCTGTTGGTTAAGGATGTGCTGACCATTACATCTTAGTTTCTCTATTCAGAGTGTCAGCTTCCACTCTGTCTTGACGCTAGCTTTCAACAGAAAGTACAGAGTATACATTGATGTCACTTCCAATAGACCAAATAGAGACACACACATTTGGAAGGAAGCACACCACTGTGACTAAGTGTCATTTAAGGCATCTTATAAGCTGCAATCATCTTGAGTGGAGAATAAGGCAGAAATGGTGTGCTTCTGGATAGGGTGGTAAGTGGCCATGCATGCCTGTTCTTGTTCCTTCTTGAAACACAGCAAAGTTATTTTTCAGTTTATACAGCTATAAAGATGGGCGCACATTAGGCCTAATATTTGCCGTGCTCTTGGGCAGAAGCATACATATTTGAAAGTTACAAATTAAGCTAACAAGCTGTTACAGTTTGTCCTTCCACCTTGACAAATATCCTCTCAATACAAAGGGGAATGATGTGTGAATATTTGCTTCAGCTGACAGCAAATAACTGCAGAGACTACAGCTTCAAGGCTAATTTTATTGCTGTTAAAGCTGTGACTTGCCATGGAGAGAGATTAGGGTGCAATCTTTCCACCCTTACCTCAGCACATTATAAGTCACTCTATGCTCCAGGTCTAGGGTGCACATGTTGGTGATGCAGACGGGTGCACTGGTGCATGAGTCAATATCTGAAAGCACTGAAGATATCTTGGAAAGGGAATCTGGGATTCTGTTCCAGGGGACCGTGAAGACTTCGTTAAGTGCAGCCCCTGATTTAAGCAATCTGTGGCATTCAGGAGGAGGGCAAGGAGAAGCTTGCAGTCATATTCTCTTGTTCGTAGATCCTGGTTGACATGTATGGAGTAACCGGAAGCCTGAAATCACAATGTCTGAAACTGGAAAACAGATTAAAGAGTAAATGATCCAGAAGATGCAAGAAGGGCTAACTTGTCAAATGTAGAGAGAGAAGAACCGACCTTTTTCATACTACAGTCTTCCCAAAGCACCCAAGTTCAGTGTGTTAGCTCAGGAACTTCTAGAAAGATGGTCTCAAATACAAAGAATTGAGAGCTGTTGACATGGTAAGATCCTTTGATCTGTTTTCTTACTGTGAGTCTTCTTCTCCCTCTCAGTAAGTCTGTGTGTTCAAAGCATCAGAGCACGACTCAAGAGGTGTGCCTAATGTAAATGTGGGGTTTCCATCACAGAAAGTGGAAAAGGCACACCTACCTCTAGCCATCTTCTACTACAGAATCTGGATACCAAGAAAGAAATTTCAATCTCCTCTGAGTTAACAGGATCCTCCGTCTGGTTAGAATATCCTGCTAACTCTCCAGTGTTTCATGAGAATACTCAGCTGACTAAACGATGATCTAAGGGCTTTAAAGAAGGAAAGCAACAAGCGAGAGCACTCCGGAGGAAAACAGTATACATGGAGAATGAAACAAAACACTACAAAACAAAAAACCCCGGAAGAGAAAAATGTCCCAAAAGCAACAACAACAAAAATTTCAAAACACTTTTAAAAAATTATAGCACCTGTGGCTGAGAAAAAGGATGACATATAGAAAGGTGTTGAGGCCATAACACAGCTTTAAAAACTAGATAAACGAGGTAACCCAGTCACAAAAAGAGAAACATGGCATGTACTCTCTCATATATGGATTTTAGACATAGATCTGAGGAGTGCCAGCCTACAATCCCATGGCCAGAGAGCCAGAGAATCAGAACCTTCATTCAGCGGCTGATGGAAGAAGAGGCAGACTCCTACGGCTAAGCACTGAGCTGAACTGAAGAAAGCCAGTAACAGAGAGGAAGGACTGATGACCAAAGGGATTAAGACTGGGCTGGTTTAACCCCCAGAAACAGCTGACCTGACAAGGGTTAACTCTTGAACCCCAGGCTGATGCCTGGGAATCCAACATGGGACCGATCAAGACCCCCTGAATGGGGGTGTCAATGAGGAGGCCTAGGTAATCTATTGAGCCTTGGGCAGTAGATCAGTATTTATCCCAGGTATACAAATGGACTTTGGACTCCCATCCAACAATGAGAGATGCACTTTCACCCTGAACTCTTGGGGGAGGGTCTAGGCCCTGCCCTGGATGAAATGACAGACTATGGACACCCCCATGGAGGGCCTCACCCTCCCTGGGGAAATGAATGAGGTGATATTGGGGGGTTGGGAGGGCACAGGAGGAGGGGAGGGAAATGGAGAGGGACCTGGAACTGACTTGTGAAGCAACCTTGTTTCTAATTTAAATTTAAATTTAAAAACTAAAGAAATATTAGAATATATTATTGAAGAAATTTCTCAATAAATTTAGCAAAATACCAAATATAAAAAAGCTAGGAAGCAAAATCATAAAAAGTAGTCCAGGTACTCTAGTGTCTAAATATCAAGCATTCAGCAAGCAAACTAACCACAGCAATCATGCTGATGGGAGACTATAATCCATACAGAAAGATATGAGTTCTCATGCTACAAAGCTTAACTGTTATAAAAAGAATTACTATCCCCACATGGATAAGATAAAGACACACACACACAGCCAAAATTGAAAAGGGAACACAAAAGAATAAAAACAGAACTTTTGACTCCATCATGGAGACACAGAAGTTGAAAGGTGTTATAGCAATGACCATAGAATTCTGAAGGACTCCATATTTTCCAGCTAATACTCTCAGACATGTAATTAATGACTGTAAGACACAGCATTTAATTTAAAGTTTAATTTAAATTTAAGACAATTTAAAGTTTTAAGGACTCCATATTTTACCTAGATAAAATCATTTCCAAGAAGGTTCTGGCAGTTATGCACCATCATATAAAAGGAGAAAGCCAAGAAGCCATCGAATTTCAGAGAACCCAAGTGCTTGCCATACCATCATCCTTGTAGGATGCTGGAGGATGCAAACCCCAGTGACCCTGAGAGACATGTTGTAATTATCATAATGGGATCATATAACTCCTTCTTGGTCTGGTATATCCTTCAGGGTTACTATGAGATGAAGAACTACCTGCCACACACTGGACTGTGACATGAGTGAGAAATAAGAAATTATTAAATGTAGTCTTTATTTGGGGATTTTCTTTTGATAACAATCAGCACTTTGGTACACAGGCACAGGAACATGAGTTATGTGGCATATGCTGATTCAGTAGGAGGTACAAAAGAATCAAATATCAGAAACTTGGAAGATAGAGCTCCACATAATCCCATAGCAAGCAGCTAATTGTTACTTAACTGGTGTAGACTAAGAATCAGTTCTGGGCAAGGATTTCTGCCAGCTGGTTATTCTTGGTGCCATTTGGTTCCTTGTTAGAAGAAAGAGATGGTCCTAGAAGATAACTGATTCATCTATAAGAAGAAATAAGAGCACACCAAACATCTGAGCCTATTTATGCTTGCAAACCACAAGAGAGAAGAGATGTAAAACTGACAACAGAGCTTCTTACTAAGATAAAGTAACTTGAGCAGGATGTTCCATTCTACCTGGTGGCCCGTGTTTGCCGCTAATTTGGAGAAAGATGCACCATGAGGAGTTGATAATGAGTGCAGTCTATGCCCGGAAAGTAGAAATCTGTCCAGCACTCCAGGTATGGCTATGACATCTGATTTTGTCTACAAAACTCTGGGCCCCCAAGGAATCATCCTGCTGAAGAAACCATGAATCTGGCCAAGAGAACCTCAAATTCTTAGAGAAAGGTTGCCATGACCCAACTCTGTAGACAGTTTCAAGGCTTCCAGGGCTTCCTAAGGCTCCCTCCCACTGCAGCATGACTGACAACACTCATGTCAGACATGAAAGAGAATGGAGCATAAGTCAGTGCAGAGCAGAGCCAAGGAGTCACACAGCACAGTCCAAGTGCTTTTGCTATTCTCATTGTTATACCCAAATATCTGACCGAAGCAGCTTAGAGGAGGGAAGATTTGGTTTAGTTCATGGTTTCAGAGGGACAAGTGCAACATGTGGACAAACTACCTGCACTGACTCTGCCCGTAGTGATGGGAACACATAGAGACGGATCACTATATCTTGTCAGAGAGACAAGGACTGAGAGTAGGGCTTGGTGATAGCCTCAAAGACCCTTCATTATTGCCCTTGATGACCTATCTCCATCATCCAGGTCCCATAACCTCCAAAGGTAGAGAACCTCCACCAGGTGGAGAACAGGTGTTCAAATATGCGAGTCTATGAGGGACATTTTAGATCCAACCAATAAGCTCCAGCAAGCAAGAATTGGGGTCAATCTGGGAACTACCTCTGCCTTCCAGCATTCAGTGGGACCTCAGAATTTTGCTACAAGGTGCAATTCTTTAGGCATTTTACTCGTCACCTTTTGAAGAGTTGTCCCTAAGCTGCACTTTACTTTGGGACTGTGCCAGTGAATATTTTGCATTCTGTAGTTTATAGGTGGCTGAACCCAGGGAGTAAAACACTATCGTGGGTATTGGCTAACAACGTAGGCCCCAGGTTGTTCTTTTGTGTACATAGTAGACAAAATGGTTTGATGATCAGATTTGCGGGCTTGGCGGGTGGTGCTCCCTCCTGCAATTTTTCTCCTTAGCATGCAGTGAAAACATACCCCTAATGTCCCCTGCTAGCATGATGACCTTTATGACTGAGTTCTGACCGATAGGAAGTGGGATTGTATATGAGTCGTTTTCCTTAAGAATACAAAGCATCTCCCAGTTCTTTCTTCCCTGCATGGAAAACTTTGGAGACACCTGTTTCAGATGACTTGGTCAAAAAGTAAGGGCACACACATACACATACACACACACACACACACACACACACACACACACACACACACACACTGTACCTGTTGCAGCCTTACAAGTTTCTAGGTTCAAAGGTTTGTGTCACTTGAGACCTCTTACTTTGAGATTCTTTGAAGATACAATGTGCTGTTAACACATGTAAAGTCCCTGGGGTAAATTGACTGTGCCAAGTGTTTTAGGGTCACTGATCTGGGGTGAACCAGATCTGAAAGCTCTGAAGGCATCTTCCAAAACAAGAAACTGATAAGCATATGATTTGAAATACTGATTGTTTTTGGATGAGGCTTCGTGTATCCCAGTCTGGCCTCAGCCTAACTGTGTGTGTAACTGAGGCCATCCTTTACCTCTGGATCTTCTCACCCTCACCTCCAAAATGCTGGGATTACAGGCATGCACGACTATGCCTGGATGAATGGGTGTCATAGAAAACTGCTAGAAAGTTTGAATTAGAAAATAACTAAGCATTAACGATAAGAAAAAGCAAAATGTGTTTCCAAAAAAAATAGTAGTTTGCTCATGTTTCACTTGTGAAATCCAGAATAATTTATCGCATTGACATTACCATACGGAGCAGAAGGAGTTGAGGTAGAAATGATTAGAACACGATAAGGACAGACTGAAAGACCCCTTTCTTGTGGTCTTTCATTGCAGAGGAGGAGAAATGATTTTAAAATCCCTTTCAATGGGCCGGGCGTTGGTGGCACACGCCTTTAATCCCAGCACTCGGGAGGCAGAGGCAGGCGGATCTCTGTGAGTTCGAGACCAGCCTGGTCTACAGAGCTAGTTCCAGGACAGCCTCCAAACCAATACAGAGAAATCCTGTCTCAAAAAACAAAAAAAAATCCCTTTCAATGGTTATGTTCGTGCCAGTGGTCTTGATGGTAGTTATTCTTCAGGCAGCCCATGAAGAAAAATGAGATGTGTTGGAGATACAGAAAACACCCTGGCAATCCAATGACTCTGCTCATCTAGCCCTGTCCTGTTTTCCTATATGTGCTCAGATCATGTCCTTGTCAATGGTTTCTCCTTAGATAAACCCCAAATCCTAGTTGCCCTTTGCAAGCGATGTTGTAAGACCCAGTCTTGTCCCATCAACACACACAAATGGCAGTCATGGCAGCATCTGTTTCTCTGGTTTTCCTCCTCATTCCACTTTGATGCAGCCAGGGGTCAGCAAATCTGGGACATAGGCTAAGTCTGGCCCATCCCATCTTTTAAAGAATAGTTTTTCTTTAGTCTCTCTTCATTTAGGTAGTAATGGTTTTTTTGAGACAGAGTTTCTCTGTGTCTTTGGAGGCTGTCCTGGAACTAGCTCTTATAGACCAGGCTGGTCTCAAACTCACAGAGATCCATCTGCCTCTGCCTCCCAAGTGCTGGTGCCACCACCGCCTGGCCATATATATATGAATATATATGTATTTGCTAATCAATTAACTTGTCAAAGAATCAGTTTTGTTACTTATCCATTGCTGGTGCAGTATCTGTACAAAACACGTGACAGTAGATGTTCATAAAGTTTGCCTTCTCAGTAGCTGGTGCATAGCAGGTCCTTGGTGAATGAATAAATGATTAGATGTATAATAGGCATGATGGTGAGCCTATTACATATGAAACATGGGATAAAAGAAGTGGTCCTCAAATTTAATCATCTTAAAATATAGATGAAACATCTTATGATGGTGGCATCTGCAGGCAATTTTTACTTTAGTTGGTATAGAACATTACCTTCAAAATGGGGTATTAAGATCTCTGTGTCTCCCCTGGTATTACATAATTGTCCATTCTAATTTTCTCCTTTTCTTAGTCTGCCTCTCACTTCTTCTAATAAAGTCAAACACTTCCTCTTTCGTAGTTCTTATTGTGGCATGTTGCTTTGTGTTATGAAAACTCCCGGGCTTGACCGGAGAGTCTTTTAGTTGATAGAACCAATAACCTCATCAATTGTTCGTTTCTCTGGCATGGATTTCTATAACAGATGAAGCATAGTCTAAGAAATGACAATATTTGGCCTTTGCTGCATTTACTTTCTTTAGTTCAGAAAGATCACTAACTTTGGGCCATCATTTTAATGATTTACTCTTTTGCCCTTCACTGTTATCAAGAAGTACATAGATCTTCAGAATCCAATGAAAGTGAAACAGAGTGCTGATGAGAGATAATGACATCCAAAAATGGCCCTACCTCTTTGTACCATCCTCTCAAATGTGTTCCACATAAGTGAGTCCTCTAGTTATTCTCAGTGACCTATCCCCAAGATAAAAAGAGAAGCACCTGTGAACAACTTAAGAAGACAAGGTCAGTGAAGGTTGATACTAAACTGTAAAGAGACTATTTCAAGTTACCTTGAGTAAAACTTATGAATGCATTATGATTTTCTTTTAGTTTTGATATACTTTATATCATAACTGTAATATGTATTTGAATATACTGTTCATTCTGATTTACTTTGAAAAGGAATCTACTGTTCTCTATTTTTTGGATGTAAGATTAAAGACATAAGGACAAAATTTGGTCAAGTTACGTACCATTTGATTCTCCTGGATGTAATTATTTAAAACCAAGTGAAATCACAATTTCTAATAGAATTGGTGGTGTTTTATATTTTTCTTGACTGCGTACATTACTTTTAAATTTCCTGCAATTTGAGCTTGCTGTCTCAGACAACTCAGTTCTTCTGTAACTGGCAAGAAAATGAATGGGATGCATAAAGCTAAGAACAAGTAGCAAGGAGGCTGACTTGATACAGGGCCCCTTAATAGGACCTTTTTTTAAAGATAGATGCTAGACAAATAAATCAGACAGAATCCCTAAGAGAGTGCAAGGTAGATAACATGCCCTGTAAGATATGCTAAAGATGCTATAAATAGAACACATGATGGAACAAGAGTGCTTGCCACTGGAATAAAGGCTGCAAAGAACAAGTCATAAAACTTGATGATGATACTAGGCTTAAACTGGCCATCTGTCGGTGACCCCCAGTGCTATTCTATCATGCCCTATGACTGAGAAGCTTAACCAAAACCTGCAGTTATTGAACAGACTGATTTCCAAGTGACTGCTGTGGACAGGCACCAAACACTAATGCTTGCTGTGATCCACACACTTTCTGTCTGCTCACTCCTGTCCGCACTTTGGCTCCGGACTTTCCAACCCTCCTGTGTTAGTCAGGGTTCTTTAACAGAACAGAACCGATGGAACAGATATATGCATCAATGTGGTATCTATTAGATTGGTTTGATGAAGAATCTAATGAAGGTAAGAGAGAATTTATAAGAATTAATGAAATCTAAAAATGCCCCCCCATCCTCTCCAACATGTTCCATATAAGTAAGTCCTGTTGCTATTTTCAGGATTTGGTCTGTATAGTCTGACACTGTCCATCTTACACTAGATAGGCTGGGGATCTGGTAGCTGTTCAGTCTGCAAGGCTGACTGTCTCAGCAGTCCCTGGATTGGTCTCTGAAAGCTTAGAGGGTTCCTGGAGAGCTGCTGCTCATCTTGTATCTACATTGGAATCCCAAAGAAGTCGGGAATGATGGTGAAGGAGCCCCGCAGCAACAGGATGGATGAACTTGCCAATGAGAGTGAGGAGAGCGCGGGTAAACAGCAGCTTCCTTCTTCCATGTCCTTTTACCTGTGGGGCCAACGGAAGGTGCTGACCGCTTTTAGGGGAGGTCTTCCTGCTTTCTACAGTGTGAGCAAGAACATGCCTCACGGGAGTGCCTGCCTCCAGCTTGTGTTTTAGCTGGCTCCAAGTTTAGCTATCACACTCACCATCCAGGTTAAGTCACCATGTGGGCACCATGCGACTCTAAGTCTTACATAGTATCAGCAGCTTTTCTTCTGTGTCTTACTTTTCTGGTGCACTGCAGCCTTCCTGGGGCTGGCCCTCCATTGAAAAGAAAATACTCAAGACTGTTGTACCCACTTGGAGTAAAGATAAATGCAACCAGGCCAAATCACACCTCTTTTTTTTTTAAAAGCAGTTTTATGTGTTCTTAAAGTGTGTGGGTCTGATTTCTATTGGGTCGAAACAGGTAAATCAATCCCAATTACATTTGTGTATATATACCCTTATGTGAAGCGCATTCACTTAACCACAACCCTTTGCTTGACTTTTACTTTGTTTAAAATTGGAGACCAGTGTGCTCGAAATGTTTTATTTTGGCTGCTGAGCATTTCTGTCCTGTAATCTTTGAGATAAGACATTAGACATTTTCTGGCTATGATGAAGTAAATGACACAGGGAGGAGAGATGTTTTTTTGATTATTGTTTCAGAACTTCCAGTATGCAGTTAGCTCGCTCCATTTCTTTGGGGCAAAGGTGAAATGTCTGGAGGAGGAAACTGCTTACCTCATAGCAGTGCGAAAGAGAGCGAGAGCAAGACAGCACGTGTATGCGTGAGAGACAGAGAGAGAGAGAGAGAGAGGAGAGAGAGACAGAGACCTGTGACAGCTCCCAAGAATATGGCCCCAGTGATCTAATTCCTATAGCTAGGCCCCACCTCCCAAAGCCTCTGGAGCCTCCTAATGTCACGTACTGGAGACTAAGCCTTCAATACACTACCTTGTGGGAAATACTTCATATCTGAATCATAAGGACCGTCTTGCCTGGGAGTACAATGGAGGGAAACAGCGTCAGAGAGGTTCCTTGTGACAGTTCTCAAAACCACATGTTTGCACAACCATCTGGCAAAAAACTTATCTCAACTTTCTTTTTGCTTTTTTAAAATTTAAGTTAGAAAAAGCTGGGTTTTACATGTCAATCCCAGTTCCTTCTCCCTCCTTTCCTCCCCTTACCCCACTGACTTCCCCTATCTCATCCCCTTTCTGCTCCCCAGGCAGGGTGAGGCCTTCCATGGGGGAAATCTTCAAAGTCATATCATTTGGAGCAGGGCCTAGACCGCCCCCCTCCGCCATGTGTCTAGGCTGAGAGAATGTCCCTCTATGTGGATTGGACTCCGAAAGCCCATTCTTAAACTAGGGATAAATATATAAATATTGATCCACTCCCAGAGGCCCCATAGATTGCCCAGTCCTCCCAACTGCCACCCACGTTCATGGGGTCTGAATTGGTCCTATGCTGGTTTCCCAGATACCAGTCTGGGGTCCATGAGCTCCCCCTTGTTCAGGTCAGCTGTTTCTGTGGGTAGGATTGCTCATCACTCCTCCTTCTCTGCAACTGGATTCCAGGAGTTCAGCTCAGTGTTTAACTGTGGGTGTCTGCTTCTGCTTCCATCAGCTACTGGATGAAGGCTCTAGGATGGCATATAAGGTAGTCATCAATCTCATTATCGGGAAGTTCCCTCAACTTTTATCCTTGCAAAGAGAGGATATAATTTTTAATTCCAATACTGAACTTTTTATTGTTAGAAGTTAATAACTGGAAAATAGCAAGTTTATCTTTGATTGTCTAACATAGAACTTCATAATTACACAATGGTTTACATTATAACAATTGACTGCATGTGTGTAATCTTGATAGCTTTTAGCAATTTAGGTTAAGGGTTTATGAGCAATACTGTGATTCAGAATTTTGTTATCATATTTTATGATGAATATGCTTATTTGGCTAACATATTTGACTGATTAATGACTTGAGATAACTTTCTATGTTCATTAGATCCATATTTTTAATAAACTGAAGTGAGCTAAATATGTTACACCTCTTTCTTTACTGTATATTCACACATATATGTATCATGTATTTATGCATGTAATTATCCATAAAGTCGAAGTTAGCAGTACTATGGTGCAATGTTATTTAGTTTCTGTGGCTTAGTAGCATAATTTGAGATCAAGCATTTGGTTATCTCCAGTATTCCTCTTTCTTGTTAAGATCATTTTCTGCTCCCATATACGTTTTAGAATTTTCCCTAGATCTTTGAATGTTATTAAAATTTAGATGAGGGTTTCATTGGATTTGTAGATTGCTTTTGGCACTAGAGTCAATTTTGCAATATTCTGTATAGTGAATTGTAACCTGTCAATTTGGATATCTCTGTCAGTTTTACTTTGAGAGGTTCTCATCAAGCAATCTACTCTTCAAGGTCCAATCCCCAGTACCTGTCAGAAGTGATAAAGCAAACTGTTGTAACTGCAATGACACTACATAAACACACATTAAATAAACACACTTTAGATGAATTGAAGCTGACTAAATCAATGCATGACTGTAAAACAGAAAATGACAAAACTAATGTAGAGTGTGATGAAGTTAAAAGTTATTTATGGTACATGTAGAAATAATAGATAAAGGAAAAAGTCAGGGACGTGGGACACAGGAGAAGACTGGTTAAATGAAAGACAGGAAAGGAGAAGAGGGATGGAGGAGAGTGTTACAGAGAGGCAGAGGAAAAAAAGAGATAAAAACAAAACATATTCAGGAAGAAACCATCCTGAGTGAGGTAACCCAGTTCCAAAAAGACAAAAATGATATGTACTCTCTCATATATGGCTTTTAGGCATAGAGAAAAGGATTACCACCCTACAATCCACACCACTAGAAGAGCTAGAAAACAAGGAGGACCCCAAGAGAAAAACTCATGGCCCCCTTAAGAAGGGAAGGGGCACAAGAAACCCCTGAGCAAATTGGGAGCACTGAGGGAGAGAAGAGGGAAATGGAAAGAAGAGAAGGGGAGAAGGGGGGGGGAGAAGAACAGGAGGATGGAGACAGGGGAAGGAATAGAAGAGGGCAAGAAAAGAGATGCCTTTATAAAGGGAGCCACTATAGGTTTGGAGAGAGGTCTGGCACAGAGGAAATAGTAAGGGATCCACAGGGATAACCCCAGCTAAGAGTCTAGGCATTGGTGGAGAGGCTGCCTTTGATGCCCTTTCCCTATAACGAGACTGATGACTACCTTGGTTACCATTCCCAGTGCCTTGATACAGCAGCTGATCGAAGCAGAAGCAGGCACCCACAGCTGAGCACTGAGCCATGCTCCTGGAATCCAGTTGCTGAGAGGGAGGAGAGATGACCAAATGAACCAAGACATAACTGTAGATACCTGTAGAAACAATTGACCTGACCTAATGAGAGCACGCAGACCCTAGTTGTAAAGCAGGGAAACCAGCATTGGCCCAAACCAAGCCCTCTGAATGTGGGTACCAGCTAAGAGGCCAAGACAGTCTATGGAGCCTCTTAACAGTGGAGCCAGGGTTTATTCCTACACCACAAGTGGACTTGGGGCGCCCATTCCCTATGGAGGGATACTAATGCAGCCCAGATACGCAAAGGAGGGCCTGGGTCCTCCCCCAAATGATGTGATGGATTTTGAATATCCCCCGTGGAGGGTCTCACTATCCCTGGGGAGTGAGTGGTGGGTGGGTTGGGGGGGTTCAGTGGGAAGCTAGAAAGGATGGGAGGGGGAGGAAAGAGGGTAGGGATATGTAAATAAAAGTGTTTCTAAAAATAAAAAACCATTTTAAAACACTTTCTTAATGAAAACAATTCAAATACATGCATGCATGTGCATGCATGTGTGTGTGCATGTGTGTGTGTGTGTGTGTGTGTGTGTGTGTGTGTGTGTGAGAGAGAGAGAGAGAGAGAGAGAGAGAGAGAGAGAGAGCTTCTATGGTAAAAGGTTTCTGTATATCGTTTTCAAAAGGTCTTTAATGTTTATCCCTCTTTGTATTTCTTCTACCCTGACATCCTGTTGCTATCCCAATTCAACACTTCCTATTCCATTATTCCCCTTTAACACTTGATACCAGTACAATTAATGGCAGGGACATTATGGGAGTAACTAACTACTTTGCAATCAGATTTACAAGGTGAAACCTGGCATGATTATCAGGCAGGGAACCTGTGGCTAGGCAGGTTATTATTCCCTTGAGCGACAAAACTCACCTTGTTATGAGTTGGATGGTTGGGGGAAAAGCACAGGGCTACAACCATCCAGAGTCTATGGATCTCATCCCTGTAGTAACCAGGCTTTTCCCCAATAAGCCTGACTGGGGGTTGCCCCAGGGGAGTAACAGCCATAGCGAGGAACAAAAAGAGGTGGCGGATTCCTTAACAAGCAGTCCTGCAGGGACAGGTGGAGAACCAACCACGGGTTGCAGCAGGGGCCAGGACAATAAGGTGTGAGAAACCCAGTTCTTCTACAGCTGGGCCAGGAGCCCAAATCCCTAGAAACAGCTGCCGGCTTCACCAGGTGCCCTGCGTCCTCAGGCTAGCCCTCTACAGCGTTCTCTGTGGACCCTGCCCAGACCCCCAGGGATTGTTGTCCTCATCATCTCACCAACACGTTTCCATCAGGAAACTAGCTGAACCCTTCGGACGTAAGACAGCGATCTTCAACCTTCTGAATGTTGTGACCCTATAATGTAAGTTGTTCATGTTGTGGTGTATCCACAACCATAAAATTATACTGTAGCTACTTCATAACTAATTTTTCTGTACTGTTGTGAATTGTCATGTAAATGCTTTGGGAGAAGCATGTTGGCAAGAGGATAGAGACCTACAGATTTTGAACCTAGGTGTCAGTAAGGAAGATAAAACTGGGCTAAGTTTCTTCTGGATATCAAGCCCACGCCCCTCAGATATTTGTCATCAAGATCATGTAAAATGTGACTGACTCTAGCAAGGGCAGCTGGGGCTTCTGGATAGCCTTGCCCTTGGCCTGCAGTGTGACTCCAAGGGGCCATCTCCTTAGCCCATCTCCTCACTTTTCTGAGGCCACAGCAGGGCAGTCACAAAGCAGCCCTGTGAGGACAGCACCTGTGCCCTGAAGACCGGCTCTGTGTGTCCTTTTCCTTTTTGAGAACCTCAGGCCAGATTCTTTTCATCCCACCCAGATCATGGGGAACACCTGTGCCTGTCACCATTTCCCCCCCACTCCCCTCCCTCATCCTTCCTTTTTCTCTCAGAAGTGTCATGGAGCCCAGGTTGTCCTCAGACCCAATTGTAGTTGAGGATGACCCTGAATTCCTGGTCCTCTGCCTCAACTCCTCTAGTGTTGGGATTACATCACCATGCCCAGTTCTCTGTGGGGCTAGAGACCCAACACAGGGCTTTGCACAGGCTAGCCCAGAATTCCACCATCTGAGACCCACCCCCAGCTGCATGGAGACCCCAAGGCCCATGCAGGCATTTCCTGCTTGCTTTATGTCAACTGGACAGAGCCTAGAGTATCTGAAGGAGGGAGGCTCAACTAAGAAACTGACTCTATAAGACTGGGCTGAGGGAAGACTGTGGTGCACTTTCTTAATTAGGGATTGATGGGGAGGAGAGACTCAGTCCCCGGTAGGTGGGGCCAGCCATGGGCAGGTTACCTGGTTTCCATAAGAACATAAACTGACCAATCACGAAGACGTAACCAGTAAGCAGCGCCCCACCAGGATATCTGTTTCAGTTCCTTCCTGGAGTTTCCGCCTAGAGCTCCACCCTGATTTCTGCCAACAATGGAGTGTGCCCTGTAAGCCAATAGACCCTTCCCTTCCCCCAAGAGTGTTTTGGTCAGTCTTTTTGTGACACTAGTGTAAAGAAATTGGGGACAGTCCCTGAGCCAGAGAGAACCTTCAGTGGCACAGCCTTCACAGTGGACACTCACCATCCGCCATCTTGAGTCTGGCTGGCCCACTGCAGGTTTGGACTTGCTCTATCATCGTGTGCCAACTCCAATCTCAAATCCTCCTGCAGGCACACATGTCCCATTGGCTCTGTTTCTCTGGAGTGTGCTGACTATTCAAGATAGCCTCTACCCTGAGCATTTCCAAATAAAATTAGAGTTGTCACATTAACCACCTTACGCCAGTCCCAAAGCCTGATGGGATTCAGATTTGCATAATCAGAATCTGAGTTTGTGTGAAAAGAATTAAGAGGTCCCCCATGTTGGAACCAACAATCCACATGTCTCTCTGAGTTCTAGGCTGTCTTTGATATCATTCTGTGGTTTTCTGTTGTCTAATTTTAGGTTTTTAGAGTCAGGCCCTTTAAATGTTACAATTTAAAATTCTGTGTTATGTGTGCTTGCTGACAAGATGGATGTGGTCTGAATGAGAATGGTGCACAAAGCCTTGTGCCTTTGATGTTGAAATGGACCAGCAACCAAACTCACAGTGACGAAATGTCCAGAAGATGTCACACAGTGCTCCTGTAATGTTTGGGGGTCAACTTCCACTTTATGCTTTAGAACCTAGATATAGACAGACCAGGCCAGCACAGAACTTAAGTAAAAGCAGTGAAGTTTAATTAGTTAAAAACAAGTTTGGGGCAGGCGTTAGGGTCAGCATCACTTCTGGGAACCAAGTCCTGAGCATGTGGGAGAAGTGACCAGATGCTCCCTGTGCACATCCTATTGTGCCTTCAAGCACGGAACACAGAGTTCTCTGCACAGCACCAGGTCAACTTCCAGACAGCATTGGTAGCTCAGAGATCCACAGGGCATGGAGTCCCCATCCATACCAGCTCCACAGGCACCTCCAGATCAGAGTCACCCGAGGGGCATGCTGCACTGGGAGCCCAGGGGGGAGGGGTTCAAAGGGATGAGAGGTCTTTAGAAGGACAATCTGTAAGGTCAGCATCACAGGCAAAAGAAAGTCACAGCTTGTACCCAGGAAGGGAGAAGGCTTAGGATACAGACAGCCAGGCTCATGAAAGCAGTTTATCTGACGTTCAGGGCTGCCATGCCGGAGGCACTGCTAGACTGGAGACCTAGGGAACAAGTAGAGAAGTAGATGTATAAATTCTTCACTGAGGGTTCAAGGCTCAGGGACCTGAAGGGCTACCAATACCTAGAGAGGACCAAGGAGAGACTGCTTAGTGAATCCCTGCAGAATTGGAAGCTGAACCCAAAGTCTGTGCTCCATCCAGTCCAGCTTCATTCCTGCCTCTGACCAATCTCTCCTCAACCAGTTAGTGCTGCCTCCAAGCTGGGGGAGATGCCCAGTGTAGGTTCTCTTAGGCCAATACCACACAGCACTCCAGTGTGATTAAACTGGAGAGACAAGGTCACTAGGTTCTAGTCCCATCACTGCTATCCCAGGGCTCTGTGGTCTCAGGACCTGCATTCTGATGCCCAGAATCTGTTTCCTTAGCTGTGACAGGGAGCACTGGACATATGCAATTGTTTCCAGGACTGAGGGTGACTATGTGCTTACTGTGTGATTAGTTGACAGCACTTATACCCAAAGGTGAAGGGTGACCACACAAGGAAAGCTCAGGGAGAGCCCCCAACACTCTCTTCCTATACTGAGAGAAAGATTTCTGGTGCCATCTCACCAAGTTCGGGCTCCTTCAGTAGGACGATATTTGCTCTGTTTTCAATCTGCAGGAGAGGGAACAGCCATCAGAATCCTGGATGACACAATCTAGGCAACTCTAAGACAATGACCATTCAGACTTGAGGCAGCACAGAGGGGAAAGGAGCAGAAGGGGATCTGGGGTGAAGATTCTATAGCCAGAAGGAAGCATTACTTCCACATTGCCCAGGTGTGCCCAGGTACCCACATGTGTGTTCGGATACATTCTCCCTTTCCATCCTGTTCCTCCTCTATTGTGTTTATAGCCTCCTGAAGTAGAGAAGTCAACAACAATATCTTCAAGAACTCCCTGAAACTAACCAAGATGAGGTTGGTGATATCTGCACTTTGGTCTGTTATAAGTTCCATATCTGGGATGAGGAGATGAGTATATTTCATATTCTCAGAAACAACTTTGTCACATAACACAACTCCCCAAATTGTACATGGAAAAAGACCCTGTTAGAGCCCCTGTACGAAGAGTGAATGAAGGAGAGGTGAGAATCTTCCTGGGGAGAGCTGTTCCTGCCCCTCATCAGCTGACGCTCTCAGGAGAGTGTCCCCTCTGCCACACCTGGACAACACTGTGCAGCCTTGGAGATCTGACCCTGAAAAATTAAGCCAGGACAACTGGCCCCGTCCTTTGCTCATCACTGCAAGAGGCGAGTTTTCCAGGGCAATGCTGGAGGGCTCAGCCTATGAGGGAGGACAAGGCAGAGCTGGCAGGCTGAGCAACCCTGCCCTTACCCAGGCCCAGATCCAGGGTTTCTTGTTGGTCCTCCCCACCATCACCACCATCTGTGATCTGCCATTGCATGTGAAGGGAGTGAACCTGCAGACCCAAAGACGCACAGTTTCCACTACAGGTACCAGCAGATAACCAAGAGGAGTTCCAGTGAGAGCCCAGCATGAACAGTGTAGCAGAAACCAAAGACCTTGAACCAGATCAATGAATCTCTGCAATAAAGTTTTTCAAGTAAACATATATGGATAAGAGTGTTTATTACATGACTCCCTGTGTCATACAAGAGTTTCCATGATGAGGTTTATTTTTCCTCATCCCCCATTTCTTCTTTTTTCTCTTAAATTGTATTTTTGGGTGAAGAGGGGTTGCAATGCATTGGATAGATAGGAGGGGGCAGGGAAATGAAGGGGATGGGAATATAAGAATAAGAAAAAACCTTCCTAGGGGTGGGAGAGTATGAAAAACATTTGCATCTGACACCTCATCTGCTGAAGCTTTCAATGGGAGGTATCAAACACTTACGTAGTAATGGTCCACTAATTTCCAGACGCTTAAGTCTGCCCCAGAGTATATAAACATAGAATGTGTCTGCCACCCACTGGGGAGACATGTAAAACTTGGGAAGAAGCGGGTCAGGAGTTCCTTGCAGCATTCGCCCACATGCCACAACTTGACAATGATAGAGTCTCGAGGCTGAAGGGAGTAGAGGGGAGAGGTACATTAGGGACAGATACCTTTAGTCATACCTGGGTGCTGGCCTAGACTTTTTTGCAAAGGTCAAGATGAGAGGTTCCAACAGACATAAACACATCCTTGTTCCAACACCTGTGTCTTCCCCAGGGCCTGGGATGTCTGCTGCTCTTCTGCCTGGTCTGACCCTGTCCTCCCTCTGCCCATCCCTGCTCATCCCCAGCTTCTCCCACACAGTAGCCACAGTCTCCAGACACACAGCACCTTTCACGGATGCTGGATTGGCCCCTAGGGCTCTCTCTCAGTCATTTCCAAAACCGAGACAGATTCTGGAGAGACGGCTCCATAGCTTCACAGACATGAGGACCTAAGTTTGACTTTCCAACTCCCATGTAAAAAAGTCACAGTCATACATGTGCCAGGGCCATGGAAAACTGAGATGGGAGGACCACTGGGGTTTCCTGACTGCAGTCTAGCTCCAGATTTAGTGGAAGATGCTGTCTCAGGACATAAGGTCGAGAGTGACAGAGCCGGTCACCCGAACATTCATCAAGCATAACACACGTATGCACACACACACACACACACACACACACACACACACACACACAGGGCACAGGGCAATGGTTTTAACAATAGAAATGCAATGTGGTGTTGATGGTGAGCTTCATGTGCCTTTGATAAATGCGAAACAGAAACCTTAGCCAGCACAGAAAGTCACAAGGTGAAAAAGTTTCCATAGCCAATCATGATGTTGCCTGCCTTTAATCCCAGCACTCAGGAGAGAGAGGCAGGCTAATATGAGTTCGAGATCAGCCTTGTCTACATAGTAAGTTCCAGGAGAGCCAGGAGTGTTACCCAGAGAAACCCTGTCTCGAAAAACCAACCAACCAGCCAACCAACCAACCAACCAACCAAAGGAATCAGCCACTATAAACTATAACCAAATGTCAGTTGTGACCACAGAGTAGAAAGCATGTCACAGACTTCCTATCTGTGTCCTCCTGTCTTCCTGTGAATGCTTAGATTTCTTTTCACCTGTCACACTGTGGCAGGTCACTTTACTGATTTTTGCCCTAATGTTTTTTTGTGAGAGCCTGTCCCTCTGTGGGTATTCTGACTTTATATTGATATGCCACCTGGTTTTTTGTAAATGATAATATATTTAAAACTCCCATTGCCTCTGGATGCTTTGCACCAAGGTAGACCAGGGAGTGTTCCCAAGTCCTCAGAGCCTACAAAATGAAAAGCTTCTCTGTGAGGTCTCTAATTGATAAAACCTCCTGATCTTTGCCAAGTTCACACTGAGAAGGTCCTGTCCCAGCCTACAACTTCATGAGGGAAATAAGACATTACATACACACACACATAGTCACACTAACACTCTAACACAAAAACTGACACACACAATCTCCCACACACGCTAATACATATCACACGCACACACACACATCAGAGACACACAATCACACACAGTAACACTAATTCATACTCACACTCCCTCTCACCCACACTCCGACACACACATTCTCACACTCACATGCACACACTACTACAGTGTGAGAGAGTGAGTTGTGAGAAGGTGTGAGAGAGTTAGTTGTGAGTATGAGAGTTGTGAGCATGAGAGTTGTGAGAGTATGTGAGTGTGTGATAGCATGATTATGTGTGTACAAGTGGTAGAGTGAGAATGTGTGAGAGAGTCAGTGTCTGTGAGGTGGAGTTTGTGTGATTTGCCAAAAGCAGTCTACAGATTCAGTGCAATCCCTATCAAAATTCTGGCACAGTTCTTCACAGACCTTAAAAGAACAATAATCAACTTTATATGGAAAAACAAAAAACCCAGGGTAGCCAAAACAACCCTATACAATAACTTCAGGAGGCATTACAATACCTGATTTCAAGCTTTATTATAGAGCTATAGTCCTGAAAACAGCTTGGTATTGGCACAAAAATAGACACGTAGACCAATGGAACCGAATTGAAAACCCTGATTTTAACCTAGACACCTATGAACACTCTGATTTTTGACAAAGAAGATAAAATTATACAATGGAAAAAAGAAAGCATCTTCAACAAATGATGCTGGCATAACTGGGTATTGGCATGCAGAAGACTGCAGACAGATCCATGTCTATCGCCTTGGACAAAACTTAAGTCCAAATGGATCAAAGACCTCAACATAAATCCAACCACACTGAAACTCTTAGAAGAGAAAGTGGGAGATACTCTTCAACGAGTTGGTACAGGAGACTGCTTCCTGAACATAACACCAGTAGCACAGACACTGAGATCGACAATTAACAAATGGGACCTCCTAAAACTAAGAAGTTTCTGTAAGGCAAAGGACACAGCCAACAAGACAAAAAGGCAGTCCACAGAATGGGAAAAGATATTCACTAACTCCACATCTGACAGAGGGCTGATCTCCAAAGAACTCAAGAAGCAAGTTTCCAAAACACCAAAGGATCCAACTAAAAAGTGGGGTACAGAACTAAATAGAGAATTCTCAATAGGGGAGTCTAAAATGGCTGAGAGACACTTGAGAAAGTGCTCAACATCCTTAGCCATCAGGGAAATGCAAATCAAAACAGCTCTGAGATACCATCTTACTCCTGTCAGAATGGCTAAAATCAAAAACACCGAAGACAATTTATGCTGTGGAGGATGTGGAGAGAGGGGAACACTACTCCACTGCTGGTGGGAGTGCTAACTTGTACAGCCACTTTGGAGATCAGTGTGGAGATACCTCAGGAAAATTGGAATCAATCTACCACAAGATCCAGCAATTCCATTCTTAGGCATATATCCAAAAGATGCAAATCCATACAAGGACATCTGCTCCACTATGTTCATAGCAGCATTATTTGTAATAGCCAAAACCTGAAAGCAACCTAGATGCCCCTCAACTGAAGAGTGGATAGAGAAAATGTGGTACATTTACACAATAGAGTACTACTCAGCAGAAAAAAAAATGGAATCTTGAAATTCACAGGTAAATAGATAGCACTGGAAGAAATCATCCTGAGTGAGGTAACCCAGTCACAAAAAGACAAACATGGTATGTACTCACTCGTATATGGATTTTAGACATGGATCAGGATAGTGCCAGTCTGCACTTCCATTGACAGAGAGTCTGGGGAACAGGAAAGAACCTAAGAGAGATATGCATGGTACTCCAGAGAAGAGGAATGACAAAATCTTCTGAACAGATTGGGAACACGCAAAGGGTGGGGGAGGGAGTGGGAACTAGGAAGAAGAGAGGGGGAGAAGAGGAAGAGAGAGTAAGTCATGGGGGAACAGGAAGGTTGAGTGGGGGGGTAGGATAGGGGGGAGGGCAGATTGAGAAATATCATAATAGAGGGATTCATAGTTTAGAAGACAGATCTGGCACCAGTGAGACCTCTAGTGATCTAAAGGGATGATACCAACTGGCAAGCTAAGCAATAGTGGAGAGACCACCTTAAATGCCCATTCCTGATAATGAACTTGACGTCTACACTATATGCTATCCTAGAACCTTCATCCAGTGACTGATGGAAGCAGAGGCAAACACTCACAGTTAAACACTGAACTGAATACCCATGGAACCCAGTGACAGAGAGAGAGGAGCAAATTGGCAAGGAATGGGCTGGCAAAACCAGCAGAGACAGCTGATCTGAACAAGGGGGAGCTCTTGGACCCTAGACCGACAGCTGGGAGGCCAGCATGGGACTGATCCAGACCCCATTAGTATGAGAGTCGGTGAGGAGGCCTGGGCAACCTATGGGGCCCTGGGCAGTAAATCAGTGTATATCTCTGGCATACAAACGGACTTCATGTGTCCATAACACAAAGAGGGATGCTCTCTCAGCCTGGACTCTTAGGGGCGTGCCTGGACCCTGCCCTAAGTGAAATGACAGACTCTAGATATCCCCTATGTGGAAGGAAGTGGGGATAGGATGGGAGGCTGGGGGGAATGTTGGGGTGGGTGCAAGAGGAGGGGAGGGAGAGGGATCTGGGATTGACATGTGAAGCAAGCTATTTAAAATTAAAGTAATAAAAAAGCTAAGAATTTAAACGTCAAAAAAAAAGAACTCAGGAAACTAGACATCAACAAAACAAATAAATCCAATTTAAAAATAGGACACATATCTAAACAGAATTTTCAACAGAGGAATCTCTGATGGCTGACAAACACTTAAATAAATGTTCAACATCCTTAACCATCAGGGAAATGCAAATCAAAATGACTCTGAGATTCCATCTTAGACCTGTCAGAATGACTTAGATAAAAAACACAAGTGACAGCTCATGGTGGTGAGGATATGAATCAAGGGGAACACTCCTCCATTGATGGTGGGAGTGCAAACTTACAACCTACTTTGGAATTCAATATGGTAGTTTCTCAGAAAATTGGCAATCAATCTACCTCAAGTCTCAGCTGTAGCACTCCTTTATACCCAAAGGATGCTCCAACATAACCCAAGAAGTCTTACTCAACTGGATTCACCACAGCTTTATTTGTAATAGCCGTAATCTGGCAAAACCTAGATGCCTCTCAAATGGAGAACAGACAAAGAAAATGTGATATATTTGCATTTGCACAAGAGTATTACTCAGCTGTTTAAAACAATGATATCATGAAATCTGCAGGCAAATGAATGGAACTAGAAAAAATCATCCCGAGTGAGGTGACCCAGATCCAAAAAGACAAATATGGTATATTTGCACTATCTATGTATGCACTCAGTTGTAGGTGGACATTAGCTGTGAAGAAAAGAATAGTCATGCTACAACCACAGACGTAGAGAGCTAAATAACATGGAGAGCTCAAGGATGGGACACAGTGATCTCTCTGGGAAGGGTGCCTTTGCCTATCTTATTGTAACATGTTTTTCCTGGTCTTTTCTTTTGAAGGGAAAAGGAAAAAGAGTGGATGGATGAGAGATGAAGAGGGGGAGGGACTGGGAGGAGTTGAGGAAGGAGAAACTGAGGACAGAATATAATGTATGAGAGAAGAATAAAAGTTTAAAAAACAAAACAAAACAAAACAGAACATAGACTATTTCTTGGCATACTTACCAAGAGAGTGAAACAGAGACAGACAGACAGACAGACAGAGAGAGAGAGAGACAGAGAGAGAGAGAGAGACAGAGAGAGAGAGAGACAGAGAGAGAGAGAGAGAGAGAGAGAGAGAGAGAGAGAGAGAGAGAGAGAGAGAGAGAGAGAGGAGGGAATAAAGGAAGAAGATGGACAATGTTGGGCCTGTTATTACACCTGGAATCCCAAAGGACTCAAGAGGCTGTGTCAGAAGAACACAAGCCTCACTCCCTCCTGGACTACAAGCAAGTTCAAATGTCACTCCATGGAACATCTAGTGTATGTATCCCTTAGCAACACCGTTGTCTGCGAGACTCAGGTTGATTCTTTTACAGGAGCCATCAGATTCTCCTTGCCCCCTTTAGCTCAGTTGCCCAAGAAGCTGTTCTGCATGCTGCATCTGCCCCTCTAGGCACACGTGGATCCAACAGCTACTTTAACCCAAGGCTGCCCAGAAGAATGATGCTGGGAGACATGTGGCTCTAATGAATTTATTGACTGCACAAACTTTCTCATGGAAGCTGTTTTGTTTACCTCCTCACTAACAGAATTCTTTTCTGAGTTTTTTTTTAAACTAAAAATATTTGGTGCTAAAACTTTCCATATTTGATTTGGTGTAGGTTTGAAGAAAAACATATCGACTTGAGGATTTTATTTTTATGGTGCTATCGATGAATTATCCCTTTGCTAGTTTTCCAAACAGGGACAAACTGAGATCCGATAACATATCAAAGTTGGCCCCAGATAAAGGGGGAAAAAGGATGAAAAAGGAAGGATGTGACTGCTTCTAGGTATGGAGGAGAAGGTTTATTGTAGATAAAAGGGAGAGCACAGGCAGGGTGAGTTTGAAATGAACATGACTGTGAGCCTGACCATGTGAGGAGAGGGGGCGAGGGAAGAGGAGATGACAACCAAGTGGGGTGGCCTGGGCCAAGAGACTGGCATAGACAAAGTGGCTGAGTTATATAGGAAAGGACCAGAGTAGGTGGGCTGTGATGGGAAAGTTGGTTGTTGGGGCTCAGGCCTTGGGCTGCACAGTACAGGGTAGAGGGCAAGCAAGTCTGCCATTCCCTGAAACAGGATGGGAATGAGGGATGCTGGGAGAACTTGATGTCCAGAGGCCACTTTGATATGTTAACTGGCACCTCAGTCATTTATCCCAGGTGTCTCAGGCAGGCAACAGGCAGAGAACACATATTATCTACCACACCTACACTAGATCTTTGCCCTTAAGTAACATCTCAGGGGCCTTGGGGAGCATTCTTGATACCTAGAAACTTTTTACTTGCAGAATCACAGAGTAGTATAGAGTCCCAGGATCCATTGTAGCCTAAAGCCACAGCCTAGAGAAGTATTCAGGGTGATTATCTACCCCAACACACATAACCTAGCACACCAAGGCTACCAACAAGGTCAAGATACAGACTCCCTGGAGCTCAAAACTCACCATGATATGACTTGGATGATCGGGAGAAATTCCCAGGCCTACAACCATCCAGAGTCTCTGGTTCTCATCCCTGTAGTAACCAGGTAATTCCGAGGTAAGCATGGAAGGGTGAACCAGGGGAGCAGCAGCCATAGTGAGGAGCCCAAGGAGCTGGTGGTTTCCTTAAAATGAGTCCTGCAGGATCAAGGGGGGAACTAACCATGGGTTGCAGCAGGGGCTGGGATGATAAGGCATGAGAAACCCAGTTCTTCTACAGCTGGGCCAGGAGCACAAATCCCTAGAAACAGCTGTGAGCTTCACCAGGTGCCCTGGATCCTCAGGCTAGCCCTCTACAGGGCTCTCTGTGGACCCTGCCCAGACCCGCAGGAATTGTTGTCTTCACCAACTCTCCAACACATTTCCACCAGGAAACTTGCTGAACCCCCTGGATCTAGGACACTGGTGCTCAGCCTACCTAATGCTGGGAACTTTTAATACAGTTCCTCATGTTGTGGTATATCCCCAACCATGAAATTGTTTTTGTAGCTACTTCATAACTGTAATTTTGCTACTGTTGTGAATTGTCATGCAAATGATTTGGGGGATGCATTTTGGCAGGGTGATGGAGAACCATGGATTTAGAGCTGAGGCTTTGGGGGTTTCTGAGGAAGACACACCTGGACTAAGTTTCTTCTGGATTTCAAGCCTTTGCCTCTCACATGTTTGTGATCAAGGCCATGTAAAATGAGACTGACTCTGCCAAGGGCAGCTTGGTTTCATGCTAACCTTGTCCTTGACCTGGAGTGTGACTGCCCAAGGGGCCATCTCCTCAGCCCATCTCCTCACTTTACTGAGGCCACAGCAGGGCAGTCACAAAGCAGCCCTGTGAGGGCAGCACCTGTGTCCTGAAGACCAGCTCTGTGTGTCCTTTTCCTTTTTGAGAACCTCAGGCCAGATTCTTTTCATTCCACCCAGATCTTGGGGAACACCTGTGTCCTGTCAGCATTTCCCTCCTTTTCCCTCCCTCTCATCCTTCCTTCCTTTCTTTTTCTCTCAGAAGGGTCTCATGTAGCCCAAGTTATCGTCAGACCCAATTGTAGTTGATGATGACCCTGAATTCCTGGTCCCCCTACCTCAGCTCCATGCCCAGTTCTCTGTGGGGCTGGAGATCCAACCCAGAGCTTAGCAGAGGCTAGCCCAGCATTCTGCCACCTGAGACCCATAGCTGCATGGAGACCCCTAGCCCCACGGCAGTCATTTCCTGCTTGTTTTATGCAACTTGACAGAACTTAGGGTCATCTGAATGTAGAGAGGCAAAAGTAAGAAAGTGACTCCCTTAGTTTGGTTTAGGCAAGGTTGCACTGTATTTTCCTAATTACTGATTGATAGGGAGGGGAGAGTTCAGCTGGTGTAGGTGTGGCCAGCCTGTGCTGGTGCTCTGGGTTCTGTAGCATGAAGATTTAACCACTAAGCAGCGCCCTTCAGTGACCTCTACTCCATATCCTGCCTTCAGGTTCTGGCCCTGCTTGAGTTCCATTTATATTTTTCTTCAGAGATCAACTACAGTGTGGGAGTGTAAGACAAGAGAACCTCCCCCAACATACATGTGGTCAAGGTGTTTCTTTGCAGCAATAGTGACCCTAAGACACTAGGTACTGCATCTTTAGACTAGAGACAGCAGACCCCATTCCACAGAGGAAGAAACTGAGGCATGAATGGTGTGGCCTATGGTGGTTGGCAGTGGGATCCTGTGACTCACCTATTCTTGGCTCTGACGCTTTGCTGCCAGTCTTAGCTGAGCCCCTAGAATTACTGGGTCACAGGGAGAGGCTGAGAATGTATCTCTGGAAGGAATGATGTTCATGGAAGGTGGTCCTTTTGTCCTCTGTCTAGTCATTGTCCCCACCATGGCTGACAGGAGGTAATGTATCCTGGCCAACTGGCCCCTCTCTGCTACCTGGCATGGAGAGATGTTGAGATGCAGCATAGTCTGCATTTAATTTCTCTTCCCCATCCATGAGCTCTGCCCAGCAATGCTGACCTCTCCCTGCAGAGGGAGCCCTTCTCAAGTCCCAGGAACTGAGTACAGGTGCATCAGCTGGAGTGGGGGTGATTCCAGACCACAGGCACAGGCAAGGGCACTATGCTGGCCTTGGGGGACTAAGGGAAGAGCACTGTGCTGTTGGCACACCTCTCTCTGACACTCCAGGGTACTGGGCTAGACATGAGGTAGAGAACCTACCACATCAGGGCATGGTTGGACTTGGAAATGAAGAACCATGATTTGAGATGCAGATAGGGAACTCAACACATTAAGAGACCACACAATGATGGGTGTCCTCAACTCCTGGGACAAAGGTTCAGACAATGACCTGGTGCTCTTTCTCAAGGGAAGGAAATGCTAATTCAAGCAGAGGTAGGGGCATACCCATGTCTGTCTCTGGACTCTATTTCTGTTGCAGGCAATTATTGTGCCTACGTTTGAGCTGAACCTTTTGTCTGTAAAAACAATAGAAATAAAATGGGTCTTCACAACTTACAGTGTCATCTGTTACCCCAAAGCTTTGCTTTTCTGATCATCTGTTGTGGTGGCCAGATTTACCTCTCAATTAGAGCTCATGTTTACTTCAGTGACTTGGGGTAAAGTAGATTGGCTTCTTTATTGTGTGTGAGCTTCATCCCATCAGTTGAAGGATCTCACCAGAACAAAAAGACCATCTTTAGGCTGGGGAGATGAGTCATCCAGCAAAGGTGTTTGCCACTCATCATGAAGACTCAAGTTAGATTCCTGGGCATCACATGGTAGTGAAGACAAACTCCCACAAGTTGTCATCTGGCCCATATATATATATATATATATATATATATATATATATATATATATATATACACATATATATATCATGATGCATACACACACACACAGACACACACACACATGCATGCACACACAACAGACTATATGACCTTTTAATTAAAAAAATGACTAAATTTAAAGAACAATTTCCCAGAGCTGAGTAGTTTTTGTCAACTTGACACAAGCCAGGATTGGTGTGACAGGATCCAGCTGACTGTGGATTATGACACCCATGATCTGGTGGTCCTGAGTGCAGGCTGAGCAAGACAAGAGGAGTAGACTGGAAGCAGCTACCTCCTAGCCTCTGCTTCAGTTCCTGCTTCCAGGTTCCTGCCTAGAGCTCCAGCCTGGCTTCTCTCAGCAATGGAGTGAGTCCTGTAAGCCAATAGACCCTTCACTTCCCCAAGAGTGTTTTGGCCAGTCTTTTTGTGACATTAGTGTAAAGAAATTGGGGACAGTCCCTGAGCCAGAGAGAATCTTCAGTGGCACAGCCTTCACAGTGGACACTCACCATCCGCCGTCTTGAGTCTGGATGGCCCACTGCAGGTTTGGACTTGCTCTATCATCGTGTGTGCCAACTCCAATCTCAAATCCTCCTGTAGGCACACATGTCCCATAGGTTCTGTTTCTCTAGAGATTCCTAACTGATCAAGAAAGACTCTAACCTGAGCATATCCAAGTAAATTTAGAGTTGTCACATTAACCACCTTATCCCAAGCCCAAATCCTGATGGAAATCTGATTTGTGTAATCAGAATCTCTGAATCTATGTGAAAAGATTTAAGGTCTCCCCCATGTTGGAACTGACAATCCACATGACTCTCTGTATTTTAGACTGTCTTTACTTTTATTCTGAGCTTTATTACTGCCTATTTTTAGAATAGGTTTTTAGAATCAGGCCCTTTAAATGTTACATTTTAAAATTCTGTGTTTGTGTGTGCTTGCTAACAAGATGGATGTATCTGACATCAAAAAAAATCATCGGCCATGATCAAGTAGGTTTCATCCCAGGGATGCATGGATGGTTCAACATACAAAAATCCATCAATTTAATCCACCACATAAACAAGCTGAGAAAAAAATCACATGATCATCTCACTAGATGCTGAAAAAGCCTTTGACAAAATTCAACACTCCTTCATGATAAAGGTCTTGGAGAGATCTGGGATAACAAAAACATACATAAACATAATAAAAGCTATATACAGCAAACCAACAGCAAGCCTCAAACTGAATGGAGAGAAACTCAATTTCCTCTAAAATCAGGAACAAGACAAGGCTGTCCCTTCTCCCCATACCTCTTCAATATTGTCCTTGAAGTTCTATCTAGAGCAATAAGACAACAAAAGGCCATCAAGGGGATACAAATTGGAAAGGAAAAGGACAATCTTTCACTATTTGCAGATGATATGACAGTTTACATAAGTGACCCAAAAAACTCTATTAGAGAACTCCTACAGCTGATAAACACCTTCAGCAAAGTGACAGGATACAAGATCAACTCAAGAAAATCAGTAGCCCTACTATATACAGACCATAAAACATTACCCTTTACAATTGCCATAGCAACATAAAATACTTTGGGGTAACACTAACCAAAAAAGTAAAAGACCTATATCACAAGAACTTTGAGTCATTAATGAAAGAAATGAAAGAAGACACCAGAAAACGGAAAGATCTACCATGCTATTGGATAGGTAGAATAAATGTAGTAAAAATGGCAATTCTGCCAAAAGCAATCTTCAGACTCAATGCAATCCCACTCAAAATTCTAGCACAATTCTTCACAGACTTTGAAAGATCATTTCTCAACTTTACATGGAAAAACAAAAGACCAAGGATAGCCAAGACAACTTTGCTCAACAAAGCAATGTCCAGAGGCATCACCATTCCTGACTTCAATCTCTACTATAGAGCTATAGTCCTGAAAACAGCTTGGTATTGGCACAAAAATATACAGGTATACCAATGGGATCGATTCAAACACCCTGATATTAACCCACACACCTAAGAACACATGATTTTTGACAAAGAAGCTAAAATTATACAATGGAAAAAGGATACCATCTTCAACAAATTGTGCTGGCATAACTGGATATTGGCATGTAGAAGACTGCAGATAGATCCATGTCTATCGCCATGCACAAAACTTAAGTCCAAATGGATCAAAGACCTCAACATAAATATAGCCACACTGAACCTCTTAGAAGAGAAAGTGGGAGGTACCCTTGAACAAATTGGTACAGGAGACCCCTTCCTGAACATAACTCCAGTAGCACAGACACTAATATCGACAATTAATAAATGGGACCTCCTGAAACTGAGAAGCTACTGTAAGGCAAAGGAAACAGTCAACAAGACAATAAGGTAGCCCATAAAATGGGAAAAGATATTCACTAGCCCCACATCTGAAATAGGGCTGATCTCCAAAATTTAAAAAGAACTCAAGAAGCAAGTCTCCAAAACACCAAAGGGTCCAATTAAAAAGTGGGCTACAGACTAAATAGAGAATTCTCAATAGGGGAGTCTAAAATGGCTGAGAGACACTTGAGAAAATGCTCAACATCCCTAGCCATCAGGGAAATGCAAATCAAAACAACTCTGAGATACCATTTTATTTTACTAAAATAAAAACTCCAATGACAGTTTATGCTGGAGAAGATGTGGAGAAATGGGAACACTTGTCCACTGCTGATGGGAGTGCCAACTCATACAGTCACTTTGGAAATCAGTATGGAGATTCCTCAGAAAAATGGGACTCAGTCTACCACAAGACCCAGCAATTCTACTCTTAGGAATATACCCAAAGATGCACATTCACACAACAAGGATGTCTGTTCCACTATGTTCACAGCAGCATTATTTGTAATAGCCAGAACCTGGAAGCAACCTAGATGCCCCTCAACCAAAGAGTGGATAGAGAAAATGTGGTACATTTATACAATGGAGTACTATTCAGCAGAAAAAAATGGAATCCTGGAATTTGCAGGCAAATGGATGGCACTAGAAGAAAGCATCCTGCGTGAGGTAACCCAGTCACAAAAAGAGAAACATGGTATATACTCTCTTATATATGGATTTTAGACATAGATCTGGGGAGTGCCAGCCTACAATCCCATGGCTGGAGAGTCTGGGAATCAGAAACTTCATTTAGTGGCTGATCGAAGAAGAGGCAGACTCCCTCGGTTAAGTACTGAGCTGAACTCAAGAAAGCCAGTAACAGAGAGGGAGGACTGGTGATCAAAGGGATTAAGACTGGGCTGGTTTAACCCCCAGAAACAGCTGACCAGACAAAGGTTAGCTCTTGAATCCCAGGCATCAGCCTGGGAATCCAGCATGGGACTGATCAAGACCCCCTGAATGTGGGTGTCAGTGAGGAGGCCTAGTAATCTATTGAGTCTTGGGTAGTAGATCAGTATTTACCCTGGGTATACAAATGGACTTTGGGCTCCCATCCAACAATGAGAGATGCACTCTCACCCTGAACTCTTGGGGGAGGTTCTAGGTCCTGCTCTGGATGAAATGATAGACTATGGACACCCCCATGGAGGGCCTCACCCTCCCTGGGGAAATGAGGGGATATTGGGGGGTTGGTGGGAGGGCATGGGAGGTGGGGAGGGAAACGGAGAGGGACCTAGAATTGACATGTGAAACAACCTTATTTCTAATTTAAATTTAAATTTTTTAAAAAAATATATAATATTCATCCTTTGACAAAAACATTGTACTCCATCGCAATGTTAATTAGAGTTTTACAACCAAATATTTACTAGTTATATGAAAATACTGCTTTTAGAGAAATAGGACAAGTATCCAAATGACACAGGAGACAGAATATTAAGGTCTTCTGTATTCCACAGATCTCATATCTTAAGTTTTACAATCCAATGCTTTATTATCCCTTTTATCAATAGAACAGTGCACTGCCCTGCCACGTTTGGATTTTAGAAGAGCAGTGAACACCCAAGTGAGGGTTGCATTTATTAACTTTGCTTGAATTTATATATGAACACCTGAATAAGAACAATCCAAAGAAATGAAAACAGAAGTGATATGACAATTTCTGTGTCACTTCTATGGCAGGAACTTACTTATTGCATGTTCTTGTTTGCCTCCTGTTGGAAGGCAGGGAGGATGCCAAATGAGTTTTTCATATGGGATATCTGATCCGATGGAAAGTCATGCTTTAGGAGGTAGAACAGCAGGGTGGAAAAATCTGGGACTTCACGTGACCTTGTGGAGTAGAGCTCACGTACTTTAGGCAGTGAAGCAGAACTGGACAGCATGTTGAGTACATGAAATTAGTTTTTTTTATTTAAGTTAGAAACAAGCTTGCTTCACATGTCAATCCCAGCTCCCTCTCCCATATTGTGGCATGGGTGCTCAAAGTCTATTTGTATGCCAAGGATAAGTACTACCCATGGTCCCATAAATTACCTAGGCCTCCTCACTGACACCCATATTCAGGGGGTCTGGGTCAGTCCCATGCTTTCCACATAGCCATCAATCTGGAGTCCAAGAACTCCCCCTTGTTCAGGTTTCTATGGGATAAACCAGCCAGTCTTAACTCCTTTGCCATCAGTTCTCTCTTTCTGACACTGGATTTCAGGAGTTGAGCTCAGTGTTTGTCTGTGGGTATCTGCCTCTGCTTTCATCAGTCGCTGGATGAAGGTTCTGTTTCATAGACTCTCTGGCAGTGGAATTGTATGCTGGCACTCCCCTGATTCATGTCTAAAATCCATAGATGAGTGAGTACATACCATGTTTCTCTTTTTGTGACTGGGTTACCTCACTCAGGATGCTTTCTTCTAGTGCCATCCATTTGCCTGCAAATCTCAAGATTCCATTGTTTATTTTTCCGATGAGTAGTACTCCATTGTGTAAATATACCACATTTTCTCTATCCATTCTTCAGTTGAGGGGCATCTAGGTTGCTTCCAGGTTCTGGCTATTACAAATAATGCCGCTATGAACACGGTGGAACAGATGTCCTTGTTGTATGAATTTGCATTTTTTGGGTATACGCCTAAGAGTGTAATTGCTGGGTCTTGTGGTAGACTGATTCCCATTTTCCTGAGTAATCTCCATAATGATTTTCAAAGTGGTTGTACAAGTCAGCACTCCCACCAGCAGTGTAGGAGTGCTCCCGTTTCTCCACATCCTTTCTAGCATAAACTGTTGTTGGAGTTTTTGATTTTAATCATTCTAATAGGAGTGAGATGGTATCTCAGAGTTGATTTGCATTTCCCAGATGGCTAGGGATGTTGAGCACTTTCTCAAGTGTCTCTCAGCTATTTTAGACTCCTGTACTGAGAATTCTCTATTTAGTTCTGTACCCCATTTTTTGATTGGACCCTTTGGTGTTTTGGAGACTTGCTTCTCCAGTTCTTTGTAAATTTTGGAGATCAGCCCTTTGTCAGATGTGGAGTTAGTGAATATCTTTTCCCAATCTGTGGGTTGCCTTTTTGTCTTGCTGGCTGTGTCCTTTGTCTTACAGAAGCTTCTCAGTTTCAGGAGGTCCTGTTTATTAATTGTCGATCTTAGTGTCTGTGCTACTGGAGTTATGTTCAGGAAGCTGTCTCCTGTACCAATTCATTCAAGGGTGCCTCCCACTTTCTCTTCTAAGTGGCTCAGTATGGCTGGATTTATGTTGAGGTCTTTGATCCATTTGGACTTAAGTTTTGTGCATGGCGATAGACATGGATCGATCCAAATTCTTCTACATGCCGGCATCCAGTTATGCCAGCACCATTTGTTAAGGTGCTTTCATTTTTCCATTATGTATTTTTAGCTTCTTTGTCGAAAATCAGATGTTCATACATGTATGGGTTAATATCAGGGTGCTCAATTCAATTCCATTGGTCTATATGTCTATTTTTGTGTCAATACCAAACTGTTTTCAGGACTACAGCTCTATAATAGAGCTTGAGTCAGGGATGTTGATGCCTCCAGATGTTGCTTTGTTGATTAAGGTTGTTTTGTCTATCCTGGGTCTTTTTTTCCATTTAAAGTTGATTATTGTTCTTTTAAGGTCTGTGAAGAATTGTGCCAGAATTTTGATAGGGATTGCATTGAATCTTTATATTGTTTTCAGTAAGATTGCCATCTTTACAATGTTGATCCTACCTATCCAAGAGCATGGGAGATCTTTCCACCTTCTGGTGTCTTCTTTAATTTCTTTCTTTAAAGACTCAAAGTTCTTGTGATACAGGTCTTTCACTTGTTTGGTTAGTGTTACCCCAAGGTATTTTATGTTGTTTGTAAAGGCTATTGTAAAGGGTGATGGTTCTCTGATTTCTTTCTTAGCTCTTTTATTGTATGTATATAGTAGGGCTATGTCCCGCGCTACCGTCTCGCCAGCAAGAACGACGCAGAACACTCGGATCCTTCTGCAGTAAAGCTTTAATGCATCTTGAGAGATAGATGATCAGCTTCTTAGAGGGAGACCCCAAGCTAAGAAACCCAGCCCCTTATATAAGCCTAGGAGCTCCGAGTGAGACGTGTAGAGCCGGGATTGGTGGTTTGCACATCACCCCAGATGACGCCACGGGAGAGGCACAGCTTAAACGGTTAACTCCAACTGACAGCAGATGTCAGCGCCATCTTCTAACGGTTAACTCCAACTGACAGCAGATGTCAGCGCCATCTTCTAACGGCAATAGCGATAGCGAGGGCGGCTCCTCACATCTCCCCCTATTCATTTATTTTTGAAGCAATAGGACACCCACAACTTTGGAGTGGAGATAGAGGTCAAATCCCCATGTGCAAATTCGGAACATGTACAAAGCTCCTCTCCAGGGTCTTATCCCCAGAGGAAGTCCTGACCAGTCCGATGTCTTTTTTCTGGGGGAAGGAGATCATGACATAGAACCTTCATGCAAGATGACTTATCTCCCAGGAGAAAGTCGTTATACCGCAGACCTCTCCTGTGCAGTGCTTAGCCTTGCAACTCCTTGGGCTGCTGAAGCCTACCCACTCTATCCCGTGCAATGAGACTAGCCTCGTGGGGTGCAAGAGCTGGGAGGCCAGCGACCTATTGCTTTAACATGGTTAACCAAATGTCAGGGGATGCTCCGTGTTCTAAGGCAGCAAGTGCTTGTGCCACCACCACTTTCTCCTTTTGTTTGGGCTCTGAGCGTACACACCATCCAAAGCATCAACACTATTCCACAGCAGAGAACTAGGCTAAATGATCCTACCCCCACCCATTCCTTAAAATAAGAAAATGCAGATGAAATCCAGGGGAGAGGTCTTCCATCAGAGAAAGATCCAGATGCGTCGAATTCACTTGCAGGATCGCCATTCTCAACTCACGGAGTGTCTGCTCAAACTCAAAAGTCCAATTCTGTAATAAATGTTGAGACAGAGCTTTTGACAGGTTAGCTGCTCTTGTAAAATTCTCATATTGTACTAAGTGACACAAAGGCCAGGCAACTTTGTTCACATCCCAATTTGGCCATCTGCCACAATATATCCAATTGTTCCTGAACCAAATTAATCTGTTGGTTTACCAACATCAGGCCTCCTTGTATCTGAGAATTGGCAGTGGCCTGTTTATCTAGGACCATGGTCACAGTGGCCTATAGTTCATTAATGGTTTGAGTTGTCTGCACAGTGGCAGAAAGTGCAAGGGCCGAGGCGGTAACCGAAGCAGTAACCGCGGCGGTGGCTATCAGGCCCACAATAATAGCAGAGATCCCAAAAATCTCGCTTTTCCCTAAACAAACTCAAATTACTTGGCGCCTCAACAGGAGCTGGAATAAATCGAGGCATGCGCATTACCAAAGCAAAAGGGTGCTTAATAGCATCCCAGCATAATGCATAAAAACAATTCTAAGCAGAACAATTTATTTCTTTCTGATTCTTACCTAAGGTATCATTACTCACAACCCAAATAAAGGGCAGCTGAATAATTAGTTCTCTTAAAAGGGGTATACTTAACATTGGAGGAGGACCAATCAGATGATCCAGAGCTCGGTCCCTCACTCAGACTGTTGCCTAATGCCCCTTTCCAATCTGTCCCTTCTCACTATCATAGGAGAAAGATCAGTACAGCTTCCATTAATTCAAAAGGATTAGCATTAGATCTTTCTGGATCCATATGAATAAAATTATCCTTTAATGAAGAAATCACAGTAAAGCACAAGCTTCCTACTAATGACAAGGTTCTCTCATCCTGAAAACTCTGTATCTGAGGATCTAAAGGCAAAAAGGCAAGCCCCAACTCTCTATTATTTGTGAAAAATCTAGGGAACACCTGGGCATTCTGCATCACTGGCATCGGTAGGGGGAAGGTAGACATGATGGCCCACCGTAACTCTCCCATCATACTAGGAACCATCATCCCGAGTAGGAGAGTCTTCATCACCCACTTGGCCTCCATCCTTCTTATTCTGGAGTTGTGAAGGAGCTCTTCGAGTGAGTCTTTCAGGGATCCACAGGGGGTTTTCTTCCTCCTGTGGAAAAACACACACAGCTCCCCTGGATCTTATAAGAATAGGATCCGGGCCTTTCCAGAGATCAGTCAAGACATCTTTCCATTTTACCATTTCTTTTGGCCTATCAGGCTCTAAACTGTGGCGATCAGCCGCAGTGTGGCCTTGGGCATCACAGTTCAAGAAATTAAGGGTAAAAAGTGCCATGGATACAGCAACTCTTGGTACCGAGGGTAGAACATCCTCAATACTCCCCTTTTGTTTAATCAGATATGATTTGAGTGTACGATGGGCACGTTCCACAATGCCCTGTCCTTGAGGGTTATAAGGTAGGCCAGTTAGATGGGTAACATCCATTTGCCGACAAAACTGTCGGAATTTTTGAGAGGTATATGCTGGTCCATTGTCTGTTTTTAAAATTCTGGGTTTTCCCCAAGCACTCCAGGCCTCAAGGCAATGTTGAATCACATATGAGGCCTTTTCCCCTGTTAGGGGTGTGGCAAACATTACGCCAGAACAGGTGTCAACAGAAACATGAACATATTGAAGCCTTCCAAAAGAGGGAATATGAGTAACATCCATCTGCCACATCTGCAATGGTCTAATGCCACGTGGGTTTATTCCCATGTGGGGAGTAGGTAAGAATTCGCAGCAATTCTGGCATTGAGTAACAATTTCCCTAGCCTCTTTCCTGGATAGAGCAAAACGACGGCGCAAGGTCTCAGCCGTCACATGAAAGCGCTTATGGAATTCTTTTGCTGCTTGTGCATGGGTAGACAAGGCAGCTTGTATCTTCTGAAAGATGTTAGCAACTCTGCTGGAGGATCTTATTATTCCAGCTATCTCAAGGAGATTAACTGCATTAACCACATAAGAGGAATCTGATACAATATTGAGGGGTCCTGGAAAAGCCTCAAGAACCTCCAGTACTATCAGACATTCTACAACTTGAGGTGAAGTTTCATTATATTGTTTAGATATAACCCTATCCTTGACCACATAAGCTCCCATACCAGTTTTTGATCCATCAGTGTACACCACAGTCCCATCTGGGAGTGGGTCTTTAGCTGTCACTTGTGGAAACACTATAGCCTGGTTTAGGGCAAACTGTAAAATTGGATGCTTTGGAAAATGATTATCAATTTGTCCTGAAAAGGAAGTAACTAAAACTGCCCAATCACTAGATGTGGCTGCCAAGGTCTGAACTTGTGCAGCAGTATAAGGCACAATCAAGGAATCAGGATCCCTGCCAAAATGTGTAACAGCTGCTTTTATTCCGCGAAGCGCGAGCTGTGCAACAGCATCAGGGTACCAGTCAATAATCTTAGCAGGGGAAGCATTTGGATGAATCCAAAGTAATGGTCCATGTTGCCACAGGACTGCAGTTGGCAATTGAGCTGTCTTAAAAACACACAGATTAAAAGGTAGTGACTCCTCAATTCGTTGTAATTGTGCTTCCTGTAAGGCCTCTTCCACCATCTGTAAGGCTCGGTGGGCGGCAGGGGTAAATTTTCTGGGTGAGGAGATATGAGGCTCACCCTCCAGGAGATCGAAGAGGGGTTTTAGATCAGCAGATGGAATTTTTAAAAAGGGCCTCAACCAATTTATATCTCCCAGAAGTTTCTGAAAATCATTTAATGTTTGTAAGTGGTCTTTGCGAATTTCTATTTTCTGAGGAACTATATTTTTGGGAGTAATCTTTGAGCCCAAAAAGAGCCTGTATCTGCAATTTGAACCTTTTCTGAGGCAATCTCTAATCCCCACTGTTTTAATTCAGCCACCAGCATGGGAAAAGCCTTTTGTAAAACATCTAACTCTTTGTGACAAATAAGAATATCGTCCATATAATGGATAACGATTAAAGATGTAAATTGCTTCCTAATTGGCTCCAAAGCCTCCTGCACATACAGCTGACATATTGTTGGGCTATTGGCCATGCCTTGCGGCAGTACCTTCCACTGAAATCTCTTGTCTGGTTCCATATGATTAAGAGAAGGGATAGTGAAGGCAAACCTTGGTCTATCCCGTGGGTAAAGTGGAATAGAGAAGAAACAATCCTTAATATCTATAATAATAAGCTTCCAATCTTGAGGAAGTGCAGAAAGCAAAGGAAGGCCTCTTTGAACAGGGCCAAAAAGATGCATCTGATTGTTAATGGCCCGCAGGTCGTGGAGTAATCTCCACTTCCCAGATTTCTTCTTAATAACAAAAATTGGTGTATTCCATGGGGAGGTAGAAGGCTCTAGATGCCCCAGCCGTTCCTGTTCTTGCACTAATCTTGTGACAGCCTCTAATTTTTCAGAGGATAGAGGCCATTGAGAGACCCATAACGGCTCCTCTGTTTTCCATGGTATGGGTCGTGAAGCCTCAACGGCCCCTAAATAAAACCCAGTCCTTTTCTACCCCGATTTCCGTGTTGTGTAATGGGTTTTATTCTGCCTTGTTCTTGCCTACCCAAGCCTCTACCATTTGTATACCCCATCTTTGCCATAATGGCTGATGCCTGGGGGAGTATTCATTAGTTAGGGTCATGCCCATGGCTTGTAACACATCTCGTCCCCATAAATTTACAGGGAGTGGCAACACATAGGGGGTAAAACATCCCTGTTTGCCCTCAGCATCCCGCCAGGTTAAGGCTGAGGCACTGATGGCAGGAGAGGACTGGTATCCAAGACCTTGTAGAGAATGAGATGAAACAACAGTGGGCCAAGACTTCGGCCACCAATGGAGTGAAATAATGCTTTTGTCTGCTCCCGAATCCATTATCCCTTCAAATTCTTTTCCATTAATTAACAATTTTATTGTAGGTCTCTCATTTAGGGGTATAGCCAGATAGGCTGAATCACTTCCAGAAGATCCCATAGCCCTTTTTTTAAAGTGTAGGTTTCTCCATCCCCGAGGGAGGGCAGCAACACCAGTTGTGCAATTCTATCTCCCTGCTTTATAGAAAATACACCCCGAGGGCTAGAACAGAGAACTTGAATCTCCTCTTTATGATATGGGTCAACAATCCCAGGATATATAATGAGTCCCTGTAAAGTTAAGGAGCCACGGCCCAGAATAAGCCCAATGGTGGCAGGGGGCAAAGGTCCAGGGGAATGGACTGGGACCGGTTGAACATTCATTTGGGGCATGAGTAAGAAGTCGGAGGCGGCACGCAAGTCCATTCCGGAGGTTCCTCGGAAACCTCTACTTCCTCTTGATTGCTTTTCTGAAATTGGTTCCCATATTTCTGAGGGCCCTGGGACCATGGGCCCCGTGACCCGTTTTTTGATTGGGGTACCTTGGATTCTTCAATAGGGGGCAGAAGCCTCCCTTTTACATCCCGGACTGACCTGCATTCGCTAGCCCTATGATAACCTTTACCACAACGATAGCAAAGCTTCGATTCTCTTGTTCTTTCAGGGGCTTGACAATCTTTCTTAAGGTGCCCCATTCTCCCACAATTAAAACAAGCTTTTCGATTAGATAAATCTCTATACCTGTGCGTTTGTAAAATGGCGGCAGCTAGTCCTGCATTGGTTAGGGGTCCCCCAGCTCCCTGCACACTCTGAGCCAATCTTGTAAACCTTTGCTTTTGCGAGGGCGATAGCCGCTCGACATTCCTGGGTTGCTTGTTCATAGACAAGTTGCTCAATCAGGGGCATAGCTTGTTCTGAATCACCAAAGATGCGACTGGCGGCCTCTGTCATTCTGGCCACAAAGTCTGAAAATGGCTCTTGGGGTCCTTGGACAATCTTTGTAAGGTGTCCACTGGACTCTCCCCTTTTGTGAGGGCCTTCCATGCTTTAATAGCGGCGCCGACACCTGACCATAGACGCCCCAGATGTAGTTGGTTTGATTAAGGGCATGTTGACCCTGACCTGTCAGCATTTCAAATGTCCACTGCCTCTGATTCTCATCTTCAGCCGTGGCATTAACTCTAGCTTGTGCCTGGGCTGCATCATACCAGAGAGCCTTCCATTCCATGTATTGTCCCATGTTGGGAAGCACTGCTTTCACTGTCGTTTGCCAGTCAGTGGGAGTCATGGCAAAATTAGCAAGCCTTTCCACCTGTAATGTGGTAAAGTTAGCATTGACCCCATAATTACGAACGGATTCGGCCAATTCTTTAATTTGATTGTAATCTACGGGGTATGTACTCTTCCGCCTTCCACATTCTCGAATACTGGAAAAGCCATTTGTATTTTTCTCCGTTCCTCTAAAGGTAAAAAGGAGTCAGTACCAGTATTCAGCCGAAGCTCATACTGCGGAGGCGCTGAGGGGCGTGAGCCCGCCGGATTTATAGGCGGTGGCCTCACATTCATTTTTGTTTTCAGTGGCCGGTGTCTATCAGGGTGATATCTTTTTCCTCATACCGTGCCACCTCCTCCTCTAGACCACCTTCTTCGCTAGAATCCAGAGTGTCAGAATCAGAATTATCTAGCTCCAAGGCTTCTAGCTCTACTGCAGGGTATAGACTAGATTCTGGCTTTTTCTTTTTCTTAGATTTGTTAAGGGGTGAATGATAACTCCCTTCTTTCTCTCCCCCTTTCTTAACTTCCTGGGGAGGGCCTTTTTTCTTAGACATGTCTTTTCTTTTGCGAGCTCCCATTCTCTCACTCCGTTCAGTTTCTGACATGCTATCCTGAACTTCCTCTAAGGTTCCCTGACTTTCTATTATAGCAGGGTGACAGGCCTCATCCTCCAAGCAGTTTTTAACTAGCTTCCAAATGGCTTTGGTACCTAAGCAGAGATCTCCTTCTGCATGCTTCCTGTCTAGTTCTTTACCTAGCTTGTTCCATGAGGCCACAGTGAGGGACCCGGAACAAGCATACCATGGTGCCACTCTATCTACCTCCTTCACAAAATTTTGAAGTGTTCGTGGTGCAATTTTAAGATCTCTTTGTTTTAGCACAGTCTGTAAGGCTGTAACCACTGACTGTGACGACCCCATCGCGCTGACAGCTTATCTAAAAACGCGCTCAACTCCGTTACCAGACTGACAGCACCAGACTGACAGCACCAGACTGACAGCACCAGACTGACAGCGCCAGATGGACAGCGCCAGATGGACAGCGCCAGATGGACAGCGCCGTTCTGTCAGCACCAGCCACGATGAAGGAGAAGGACAAACAGGACTAGCACCAAAGCCTCCACTGACCCGTCCCACGGTGATGACAAACTAAGGCCAAAGTCGAGAAAAGGGTTGTTCAGGATAAAGCATACCTCTCTGAACCTACGTCCCTGCAGTTCTGAATCCGCCCCGTCTTCCGAGGGGTCTCCCGCGGCGCCGGCGATGTTGAAGAGTTCCCGGGTTTCGGCACCAGATGTCCCGCGCTACCGTCTCGCCAGCAAGAACGACGCAGAACACTCGGATCCTTCTGCAGTAAAGCTTTAATGCATCTTGAGAGATAGATGATCAGCTTCTTAGAGGGAGACCCCAAGCTAAGAAACCCAGCCCCTTATATAAGCCTAGGAGCTCCGAGTGAGACGTGTAGAGCCGGGATTGGTGGTTTGCACATCACCCCAGATGACGCCACGGGAGAGGCACAGCTTAAACGGTTAACTCCAACTGACAGCAGATGTCAGCGCCATCTTCTAACGGTTAACTCCAACTGACAGCAGATGTCAGCGCCATCTTCTAACGGCAATAGCGATAGCGAGGGCGGCTCCTCACAGGGCTATTGATTTTCTTGAATTGATCTTGTATCCTGCCACTTTGCGGAAAGTATTTATCAGCTGCAGGAGTTCCTTGGTGGAGTATTTTGAGCCACTATATCATCTGCAAATAGTGAGACCTCTTCTTTTCCAATTTGTGTCCCCTTGATCTACTTTTGTTGTCTTATTGTTGTAGCTAGAACTTCAAGCACAATATTGCCGAGGTAGGGAGAGAGTGGACAGCCTTGTCTTGTTCCTGATCTTAGTGGAATTGTATTGAGTTCCTGTCCATTTAGCTTGATGTTGGCTGTTGGTTTGCTGTATATAGCTTTTATTATGTTGAGGTAAGTTCCTGTTATCCCAGATCTCTCCAAGACCTTTATCATTAAGGAGTGTTGGATATTGTCAAAGGCTTTTCCAGCATTCAGTGAGATGATCATGTGGTTTTTGTTTTTCAGTTTGTTTATATGGTGGATTATATTGATAGATTTTCATATGTTGAACCATCCTTGCATCCCTGGAATGAAGCCTACTTGATCATGGTGAATGAGTTTTCTAATATGTTCTTGGATCTTATTTGCCAGTATTTTATTGAGTATTTTTGCATCAATGTTCATGTGGGATATTAGTCTGAAGTTCTCTTTCTTAGTTGTGTCTTTGTGTGGCTTGGGGATAAAGGTTATTGAAGCCTCGTAGAAAGAGTTTGGCAAAGACCCTTCTGTTTCTATTGTGTAGAATACTTTGAGAAAAATTGGTATATGCCGTTCTTTGAATTTCTGGTAGAATTCTGCACTGAGGCCATCTGGCCCTTGGCTTTTTTTGGTTGGGAGACTTTTGATGACTGCTTGTATTTCCTTAGGGGTTATAGGTCTATTTAAATTGCTTATCTGTTCTTGATTTAATTTTGGCAAGTGATGTTTATCCAGAAAATTGTTCATTTCCTTTAGATTTTCAAATTGTGTGGAGTACAGCTTTTCAAAGTATGCCCTGATGATTCTGTGGATTTCCCCAGTGTCCATTGTTATGTCCCCCTTTTCATTTCTGATTTTGTTAATTTGCATGTTCACTCTCTGCTGTTTGGTAAGTTTGGATAAAGGTTTGTCTATCTTGTTGATTTTATCAAAGAACCAACTCTTTGTTACATTGCTTTTTTTTGTATTGTTTTCCAATTTCTGCTTTATTGATTTAAGCCCTCAATTTTTATTATTTCTTGGCGTCTACTCCTCCTGGGTGAATTTGCTTCTTTGTGTTCTAGAACTTTCAGCTGTGCTGTTAATTCTCTAGTGTAACTATCCTCCAGTTTCTTCATGTGAGCACTTAATGCTATGAACTTCCCTCGTAGTAGTGCTTTCAAAGTGTCCCATAAGTTTGGGTATGTTGTGTCCTCATTCTCATTGAATTCTAGGAAGTCTTTAATTTCTTTTTTATTTGTTTTTGACTCAGGAATGGTGCAATTGTGCATTATTCAACTTCCATGAGTTTGTAGGTTTTCTTCAATTTGTGTTGTTGCTGAATTCTAATTTTAACGCATGGTGCTCTGATAAGGTGCATGGAGTTATTGCAATTTTTTTGTACCTGTTGAGGTTTGATATGCTGCCAAGTATGTGGTCGATTTTTGAGAATCTTCCATGTGGCACTGAGAAGAAGGTATATTTTTTTATTTGGGTGGAATGTTCTATAGATGTCTGTTAATCCCAATTGGGTCATAACTTCTATTAGTTCCTTTGCTTCTTTGTTAAGTTTCTGTCTGGTAGTCCTGTTTAGAGGTAAGAGTGGGGTGTTGAAGTCTCCCAATATAAGTGTGTGGGGCTTTATATGTGATTTGAGTTTTAGTAATGTTTCTTTTATGAATGTAGGTGTCTTTGTATTTGGGGTATAGATGTTCAAAATTGAAACTTCATCTTGGTGGATTTATCCTGTGATGAATATGAAGTGCCCTCCCTCATCTCTTTTGATTGATTTTATTTTAAAATCTAATTTGTTAGATATTAGGATTGCTACCCTGGCTTGTTTCTTGGCTCCATTTGATTAGAAAATCTTTTCCCAACCCTTAACTCTGAGGTAATGTCTGACTTTGAGGCTGAGGTGTGTTTTTTTGTATGCAGCAGAAGGACGGGTTCTCTCTTCAAATCTATTCTGTTAGTCTGTGTCTTTTTAAGGGCGAGTTAAGACCATTAATATTGAGGGATATTAATGACCATTGATTGCTCATTCTTGTTTGTTTTGGAATAGTTTATGATGGTGGAATTATATGTGAATTTCCACCTCTTTTCTTTTGGCTGTTGGTAAGGTGGGATTACCTATTGCCTATGTTTTTCTGGTTGTAGTTAACTCCTTTGGGTTGGCGTTTTCCTTCCAGAACTTTCTGTAGGGCTGAGTTAGTGAATATGTATTGTTTAAATCTGGATTTGTCATGGAATATCTTGTTTTCTCCATCTATAGGGATTGAAAACTTTGCTGGGTATAACAGTCTGGGCTGGCATCCATAGTCTCTTAGTGTTGGTAGAATATCTATCCAGGACCTTCTGGCTCTCAGATTTACCATGGAGAAGTCAGGTGTGATTCTGATAGGTTTGCCTTTGTATGTTACTTGGCCTTTTTCCGTTGCTGCTCTTAATATTCTTTATTCTCTATGTTTGGGGTTTTTACTATTATGTGGTGAGGGAATTTCCTTTTGTGGTCCACTCTATTTGGTATTCTGTAGGCTTCTTGTATTTTCATTGGCATGTCTTTTTTTAAGTTGGGAAAGTTTTCTTCTATGATTTTGTTGAATATGTTTTCTGGCCCTTTGAGGCATATTTCTTCATGGTGTCCCATATTTCCTGGATATTTTATGTTAGGGATTTGTTGGACTTAAGATTTTCTTTGGTCGATGAATCTATTTCCTCTAGTGTATCTTCAAGACCTGAGATTCTGTCTTCCATCTCTTTTATTCTGTTAGTTATGCTTGTATTTGTAGTACCTGACCGTTTTGCCCAGCTTTTCTATTTCCAGTATTCCTTCAGACTGTGTTTTTTAGTTGTCTCTGTTTCAGCTTTCAATCCTTGCACTGTTTGAATTGTTTCTTGTAATTTTTGTTTTGTCTTTTCCTCTCTTTCTTGCATTTGTTGAAGTATTTGGTTTGTCTTTTTTTCCATTTCTTGCATTTTTTGGATTTCTTTTTCCTCCATTTCTTGTATTTTTTGGTTTGTTTTTTCTTCCATGATTTTAAGGGCTTTTCCCATATCTTCTTTGAGGGCCTCTATCATTTTCATGAAGTTGTTTTTAAGGTCTTTCTCAGCAATGGATTGTTCAGGTCTTGTGGGTGTAGATTCTCTAGTTTCTGGTAATGCCATATTGGTTTTTCTGTTGGTGGGTGTGTTTTTGTATTGTCTCCTTCCCATTATTTCTTCCTGTGGGTGCAGAAGGTGTCTCTTCCTCCCCTTGGTGGGTATGTTCCCAAGATTCCTTCCCAGTGGGTGGGAGCAGGTCCAATGCCCTAGTGGCTTTCCTCTTGTATGGATGGAGGCCGTCCTAGTATCAGGACCTTAGGAAACTCTGGGTAGGCTGGACCCTCACCTTGCCTGTCCTGTGGGTGGAGAATGGGACTTGGAAGCTGGCAGTCTCTGGGAGGGCTGAATCCCGTTGGGCGAAATTAGGTTTTCTTTAAGATTTATTTGTGAGTGGTGTGTGTGTTTGTTCATGTACAGGTGTGTATGTTTGCGTACATATTTGCATGTGTTGTATGTGTGTACTCATGTGCAATATTTTTTGTGTGCCTGTGTTTGTACACATATGCTTGTATGTGCGTATGGTTGTGTCTTGTCTGTATGTACACATGTGTATGTGTGTGTTTTGTGTGTATGTATACATGTGCATGTGTGTTTGTATATGTATACATGTGCATGTGTATGCATGTTTGCGTACCTGTGTATTTATGTTCACATGTGCATGTGTGTGTGCCTGTGTATTTATGTACACATGTGCATGTGTGTGTGCCTGTGTATTTATGGACACATGTGCATGTGTGTGTGTCTGTGTATTTATGGACACGTGTGTGTGTGTCTGATTACTTATGGACACATGTGCATGTGTGTGTGCCTGTGTATTTAGGCACACATGTGCATGTGTGTGTGCACCTGTGTATTTAGGCACACATGTGTGTGTGCCTGATTACTTATGTACACATGTGCATGTGTGTGTGTCTGTGTACTTATTTTCATATGTGCATGTGTGTGTGCCTGTGTATTTATGGACACGTGCATGTGTGTGTACCTGTGTATTTATGCACACATGTGCATATGTGTGTGCACCTGTGTATTTATGGACATGTATGTGTGTGTATGCACACTTACGAATTTCAAGGAGAGCATCAAATTCCCTAGTGCTGGAGCCATAGGTGGTTGTGAGTTGCCTGATGTGGATGCTGGGAACATAATCCTGCTGTTCTCCAAGAGCAGCGAGAGTTCTTAACTGCTGAGCCATATCCCCAGCCCCATGGAATTAGGATTAATTTCATGGGCAAATTATGTTGCAATCGCATCTGAAAGGACTCTGAATGCCAGGATGAAGAACTTTGAGTTGATGCTAAAGGCATTGGGGAATATTTGACAATCAATAAGAGGTGGCTTAGTCATCAGAGATCAGAAAGCAGTACTGGAATGACAAAGATGGATTTGAGTTGAAGCATAGGATTAACCAAGAGCTCAGTACATCCTGAATGTCACAAAATACTGAGAAAATACCTTTGAGTATTCAAAAATAGCTTCTACAACAATAGAGTTGTTCACTTCAGTAATTCACTGAAATTCTCACACAAAACTTTGATATCTCAATCTATCTCGAAAATTGGTAAATGTTTCCAACAAATTTAAGATTGGAACTGCAGTAGATCATAATAATTAGTTGGCTATGAATATAAAAATTCAGCAGAAATAAAGGGAAACAAAAGAATTTCTTCTATGGAATTTGCCATAGATATTAGCTATGCCCTACTAGAAGATTACCCATCTATTAATACCATTTATTTAAGTTATCTACAATAAAATAAAAATATCCATAGTTACAGGAAGTAGGTTGTCTATCTAAATCTACTTAGCATTTTATTCAATATATTCACAGTTGTGAAACTGTCAACATAATCTAATTTTGGAACCTCTTCAGTTCCCTAAAAGGAAACCCTATGATCACCAAGAGTCATTACTCATTCCTACTCCATAATTCTACTACAGATGCAGGGAAACTGATTATTTAGTACATTCCCATAGCACAGTGTTATAAATATGTTTACAATACTTTTAATTTTATTTATAAATCATGACACTTATTCTCTGTAATTATAATAGTTGAGTAAGGCACAAACACAGTATGAGGAAAAGACAGTTAAATATTTATGTGCACAAAATTAGAGGTATACAGGCTTAAATGACAAACAATTATATTCCTATCACTTTTCTAAGTCACAGTATCCACATCTGGAATCAACTACAAGTTGCTAATATTTTCTACTATTGCAAAATAAAACTCTAATGCAAAAAGGAAGATAGTACACATCTCTGAACCATATGGTTTCTGTCACAATTACCTCTGCTACTGGAGCATATAAATATACTAAGCTAATACATAAGTTAGTGGACTTGGACACGTTCTAATAAAACTAACAAGAATCAGGTTGCATTTGATTAATGAGCCATATTTTGTTGAACTTTTCCAACTATTGTGTAACACTGTTGCTGAGTGACAGGACAAATGTCTACTCACCCCTGCTAGGGTACTGATGACGGAACAAATAACAGATATTGTTGAAACACAGCCTGTTGAGCCAGTGACTTTTTATTGGGGTTGCTAGCAGGAATGGTATGGGGGAAGGGTGACAGGAACAGGGGTGACTCAAAAGCAACTGAAATGCTGGAAGACTACCTCATCACAGTTCCAACTCACAAAGGTTCACTGCACACTTTCAGGCAGCTCAATAGGTCAGAGAGAGTCTCGCCCATGCAGCTCAGCTGGTCTGACTCTTCTGTGTTTATTGTACATAAGCTGGGGGAGGAAGGGGCTTTGTGCACCCGGTCAGTTCTAGGGACTTCCTGAGTTGTTTGCTTCCTAGTCTTAATGGTCCCCTTTAAAAAATTTCCAAGTCTTAACAAGCTTCCCTCCAAGGTGTAATTCTTTTTAACTTGGAGGAAGTTCTTCTTGAGAGTAAGAGTGTTGCAAGATCTTATAGAGTGGTATCCTTAGAACACGGCACTGTTTGTAGAACCCATAGCAAGAAAATATTAGTTGTTAAACTGTGATTATGAGACAGTAACAAAAATGAATAAATTAGTGCCATTTGAAGAACATGGCTAATACAGTGTTTAGCATAGAAAGCTTAAGGCAAAAGAGTACATACTATAGAGATAACTTTTTATGAGTTTTAAAAATTATGAAAAAAGTTGATTTTCTTTTAGTATTGATATAGCAGAGGCTAAATTTACTTTCCCACATCAAAGTGTATGTATATATGTATAAATGTATAATTATACATAATATATTATGCATTATATATATTATACACAAACTATTTTATGTATGTATTATATGCACAACTTACACACGCACACACACACACACACACACAACTATCATCAGGTAGTATTGGCCTGTGAACTCTTGGGAGAAATGAAGCTATGCCCATGATCAATGCAGTGAGACTTCCTGCAGGAAGGAGGATGCCCAACACACCTTGGCGGCTGTGATGAGAAGGACATAGGAATACCTGATCAACTAGAGCGTGGCGAGCATGGTTGTGGCAGGCCTTGTCCTTCTCCCATTCTCCCTGCCTTGCTAAGGCCAGTGTATTATATTCCTAAAGCTAGCCACCAAGGCCTATTTCCTTATTTGGCTACTTCCTCCTCTTGATGTCTACTACCTAGGTCCAGCTATCAAAGTATTGAAATCCAACAATCAGAAGCCCCCTTTTTGGATCATGTAATTAACATGCCCAATTACAATTAAACACCTCATCCTAACACAAGGTTTCCCCCTTTACGTTTATAAATCTCATTTGCCCATGTGCCATGTCTGTCTCCTCTCTATCCGGAGGCAGTCCTTTATCCTTCTGGGACAAATACCCCTTCTCCCTTTCTCTGGTCACCTTCTCCTTTGTTTCCTATCTCCTTTGCCACCGCATCCTAGCCCATTCTAACACAGACCTCCCATTTTGCTCTTCTTAAAAATGACGCCTGTAATGTCATTTGCTGCTGTTTTCTGACTGAATCAGAAAGTGGCCGCTTTAGCTTTTTCTTCCCATCTTAATAAAGGATCTTTCTGTGAAAACAGGTGTTTGGATATGGTTTATGCTTAACCCGGGTCCAGGAGAAAGCTCCCACTATGTGGCAATCTTCTTCAATACTGATTATGAAAAATCAATGTGGCTAGAATTTTGAGACAGGGGAGACAAATGGCTCCTTGTAGAGAAGACCCCGGCTGTGTACTAATCTACAGAAGAGGAAACTCCTGAGCTAGGTAAAGAAACACACCAGCCAGGCAGCACTAAAGAAAACAACTTCCATTATCCACACAGGGCAAACAGAGGCCTATGGTATGAGTGATGGAAGGAGACAGCATCAAAAATAAGGTTTGGGGTTCAGTCCTTAAAAGAATGTAAGACTAGGGGTGGAGCTGAAATTTAAGACAGTGCTTGATAAAAAGTCTTGAAAAGACGAAAGTGATTTAAAATAAGCAAGTACCAGAATAGAGTCCAACACAATTTGAAAGGATACTTTAAAGTTGTGCACTTCAAAGCATAAAATAATGTCTGCCTGCCAATTAAAAATTATCAGGCATTTCAAGAGGTGTGACATTCTGGTCCTCAATACAGAGCAAAGGTAATAAAGCAGGCTCCCAAATTATTGAGTCTAAAATTGACATTAAAAAATGAAATGACTTTTCTAAACAGGTTGCAGTCATATGCTAAAGGAAGAAGAATAAAGCATAAGCACACCGAGGAGATAAAGTAATAACAGAGACCAAAGAGAGTTCACCGTGGTGAGAAATTCAATACCAGAAATGAAAGATTCTCCATATTACCAACAGAAAATTAGACACCATAGAAAAAAGGTAAGTAACTTAAAAATGCGCCAAGACAGACTTAAACTACAAGAGCAATGTTGTGGGGAATCACAGAGGTGTCTTGGGAGTCGGGGAAAGGAACACATAGGTGAGGAATGAGTAGAGGGTATGCTTTTGTAAATGCTGAAACTTCGAACTCAATCCTAGAAGATCAATAAATACTACACAATAAATTTAAAGACCATAAAGGCAGTCTAAAACCATGTGCAAATCACGATAACGAGAAAACTCAATAAGCAGCCAAAGAAAAATACACAGTTCAAACCAGATGAGACTGGCAGCAGGAGACTGACATCAGACTTTGGATCAGGAATTATTATAAACTAAAGGGAAATTGAGCAACAATTTTACCTCACCAGAAGGTGGTGGGTGAGAAACAAAAAACCAAAAACACTATGAACAACTATCTAACAGTATGTAATATCTTTCAAAATAGAAAAAAAATAAATGTTTTTCACAGAAAAATCGCTTGTAAAATTTAACATTGGCAAACCACCAGTTCAGGGGATTATAAAAAGATCTTCAAGCAAAAAGAAATGATAACAGAAATTTGGATCTCACAAATGGAAGTGCTGAAATTGTCACATATAAGGGTAGATAGAGATACAAGAATTTTCTTCATCTGAAACCCTTTTAGAGAGACAATTAACTTTTAAAAATTATCACAATACACACAAAAAACATTTAATAAAATACCCGGTACCTGAACAGCAACATCTCAGAACCAAATAGGAGGAAGGGCTGCATCGCTCCTGCTCTGGGTGTGCAACTCAAGCTGTGGGAAGACAGAGCATCTGCGGGTGCAATCCCAATGTGGCCTTAGTCCCCAGTGTTATACAATGGCACACTTTCTTAATGAATGGGGTCTACCATATGAGAACATAGATGTACCCCAATATGTGAATGAACTAGAGACTATATTGCAACCCCCAAAAGTGATGGGATCACTGGCAGGCTGTGACATCAGTCACATGACCTTTGCAAGGAGTTGAGAAGACGTGAAACTGGGGCTAGGAGGATGGCAGTGGATGAAATGCACACAGACTCGAGTTTGGGTTCTCACACCCACATAATTACCAGGCATGGCGGCATATGTGATGACAGAGACAGATAGCTCTCAGGGTCTCACCTGGGATCTCAGACTTGTTCAAGTAGCAAGCTCCAAGAGCACACAGACTCGAGTTTGGATTCTCACACCCACACAATTGCCAGGCATGGGGGCATATGTGATGACAGAGACAGATGGATCTCAGGGTCTCACCTGGGATCTCAGACTTGTTCAAGTAAGCAAGCTCCAAGAGCACATAGACTCGAGTTTGGATTCTCATACCCACACAATTGCCAGGCATGGCGGCATATGTGATGACAGAGACAGATAGATCTCAGGGTCTCACCTGGGATCTCAGATTAGCAAGCTCCAAGCACACAGGCTTGAGTTTGGATTCTCACACCCACACAATTGCCAGGCATGGTGGCATATGTGATAACAGAGACAGATGGATCTCAGGGTCTCACCTGGGATCTCAGACTAGTTGAAGTAGCAAGCTCCAAGCTCAGTGGAGCCTTGTGTCAAGAATGAGGAATATAGCAATAGAGGAAGACACCCCCAATCCACCTCTGGCCCCCAGAAGTGCAAACTGATACACACATGCGCGTGCACCCATTCGCCTCTCACAAGGCATGGAGTTAAGGCTACCATTTACCCAAGAGCTTGCCCACGCAGAGGAGATTTCACATAAGGAAATAGATGATGTGGGTAGCATATTCCATGTTAGCCACTGATTTATACAAGGTAAATTGCTCACAAGAGAGGTTGAGATGGTACTATTTATGACTGGGAGAGGAGATTTGTTCTTGGAATAAGAAGTTAACATTGACCATATCCTCTAATTTATGACAAATAGTGGACTTTGTGATTCGTGGGCTAATTCTGCAGAAGGTTACCAAACATCATCTCTGTCCAGTTTGAAGGCCCCAAAGAACGACGGGCAGTGGGACAGTTACCTCCTAGGCCCTCACTCCTGCCATTTCATTTTTACATTCATATGCCAAACAGGCCTTTTGTAGTCTTGATGGCCCTCCTGATGAATGTTTTCTTACTTAGAATAATCAAATTTAGAGATTGTGCTGGAGGAAAAAGCTGCCACGTTGCATTATATTATAACTGTGACTTACCTGGCAACTGTACCGTAATTCAATCACTGAGGCTCAATCATTTACAGGCATAGTTTAGTTCACTTATGATTAAGAGGAGGATAGAATAATAAAATGTCCCATTTGGTATTGTTGAAGGCAAACAAAGAACTGGTCCATTTGACGGCTTGAGGGAGCCAGAGCAACTGACTGCCAAGAGTAGGGAAAAGTATTGGAGTACTGATCAGTCATCAGAGGAATGCTCATGGTTAGTGGGGTTGCACACTGGGTACCATTCACAATGCCTGAGGACAGTTGCATAAGAAAGTAGTCTTATATCCATAGAAAAATGAAGATCCTGAGTGCTGTGGCTTGTTTGAATTGTCAGATCACAGGAGGTGGCAGACCTTCAGGTTTTCTGGCCTGATCCCATTACCTTCCTGTTTACTCTCTGCTTTGTGATTACATAAGAATTATGTCCAGGCATCTCCCACACCCTGCCATGATGTACCATATCCCCTTAAACTGTATGCTACCTTAAATTGCTGCTGATCATGCATTTGGTCACAGTAATGAGAAAAGCAAAGAATCCGGGGAGGATCAGAGGCAGTGCCTCATTCAAGGTCACTTGGCTGGTTGTAACAGAACTGGGAGGAGAAGCCGAAGGCAAACCGTATCCTTCCTCAACTCCTGCATAAAGAAATGCCCAAATGGTAATTCCTAGTACCTCAGAATAAGACCTTTTTGGAAAGTCTTATGAATATATCTTAAGTTATGTCATATTGGTGCATGGATGGTGTCTTTAGAAGAAGAAGAGACATAGAAGTGAGAAAACCATGGGAGATACAGAGATGTAAGAACAAAGCCATGTGACTATGAGAGCAAAGAGGGGGGTGTATCTATAAGTCAAGGAACACTGTCACCAGAACACAGAAGAGTCACAAAGTACATTATTCCTCAGAAGTGATAGCCTGAATTTGTATTTCTAACCTCAAGGACTGTGAGCAATAAGTAAGTGTTCCCTTGCACCACCCAGCTTGTGGTCTTTGTTACAGAACTCCTAGGGGACCAATAACAACCTCTAAAAGCAAGACAAGCTTCCATTTATATGGAGTTGGTGATGAGCCAAGTCCTTTACATACATTACCACAAAATCTTTCAGAAAGCTCTGAATATATTCTCAACATCAGCATTTGCAATGTTTACCTTAGGTCAAATTACCAATAAATGCTAGATCTGGGATCCTAACTGCAGGCCTGAGTGTAAATCTATGTCATTTATACTATGTGCTTAAGACATGGTGGTGTTCCAAATGTTTGAGGCAGCGTTAAGCAGAGTGACCTACAACCCTTTTGAATTCATCTTTTCTTTTAAGTCCCCAGGGTAACTACTAACCCACTTTTAACTTACCAATGCAAATTCACTTGCATTTGTTAGATTATGGTCTTGAGAAGATCATCCAAATAATTCTAAAAGTGGTTACAAAGCATGTATTCTCTTTATTCGTTTCAGAAATAATTGCTGATATTTCCTGAAGAGTGCAATGAACTATTTAAGCTCTTTTCCTCCTTTGGTACTGCTGTAGAATATTATTTTAACTATGTAAAGGTGTGTTATATTTGTTTATACTGTAGAATATTACTTTAACTGTGTAAAGATGTGTTGTGTTTTTTATGCTGAATTTGTTTAACTATGTAAGAATGTGTGTTTAATTATATAAAGATGTGTTTGTTGTTTCTGTTTCATCTCACCTGCCTTAGGCACCTGACTGGTCTAATGAAGAGCTGAATGACCAAATAGCGAGGCAGAGAAAAGACAGGCGAGGTTGGTGGGCAGACAGAATAAATAGGAGGAGAAATCTAGGCTCCAGAAATAAAGATGAATGAGAAAGAAGGAGGAGGAGAGAACCAAGGAGAGATGCAGAGGGCCAGAAGCCAGGCAGCTGCCAGCCAGCCAGAGACACAGACAGCAAGAAAGTAAGAAGTGGTAAAAAGCCTGAAGACAAAAGGTAGATAAAGAGAAACAGGTTAATTTCAGTTAGAAGAGCTAGCCAGAAGTGTGCCTAAGCTAGGATTAGCATTCAAAACTAACAATAAGTCTCTGTGTCATGATTCGGAAGCTGGTTGGTGATCCAAAAGAAAAAGCCTCCACACGGTGCATTCTGGAGTAAGTACTAACATCTCTCATCTTTACTCTATCAGACCCAAGGACAGGAAGGGATCAGCTTTCCCTTTTAGTCCTTCATAGCTCCTGTACATAAGGAAGGGGCGAAATCTCTCCCCAGAACATCCATTTGGGTTCACACTGTCTTTTCTAGGGTCCAGGACAGGCTGCAGACATGCTCTTATCTGTTACAAGGTTTGAGTGTCTATGAAGACTGTATTTCTTGAAAATTCTAACATAAAATATCTTGGGGTGATGCTAACCAAACAAGTGAAAGACCTGTATTGCAAGAACTTTGAGTCTTTAAAGAAAGAAATTAAAGGAGACACCAGAAAATGAAAGGATTTCCCATGCTCTTGGATAGGTAGGATCAATGTAGTAAAAATGGCATTCTTGCCAAAAGCAATCTACAGACTCAATGCAATCCCCATCAAAATCCCAGCACATTTCTTCACAGACCTTGAAAGAACAATTCTCATGCTTAGTCTTTGAAGGTGCTTTTGTCTAATACATGCAGATTCCATAGGCAGCTTATTCCACCTCACGATAGGGCAGCCCGGTTGGCATATTCAGATTCTTAGTTATATGGGAAATATCCATAGGTGAGCATTAGCTGAAACAGCACATAAAAGCACTCACAGCTCTCCTTCTCTCCACTTCTGTCCCATGTGGACTTTGAACAAGATGCTTATACTTCCTGAGCCTCAGTGTCCTTAAACACTCACAGTAATGTGGCCATTTTGGGGTTAATGTATGGAGTAGAAACTAGTGTCTTCGATAGCCTTTACCTATGTTAACAGTTCAGAGCTTGTCTTCATCTGGCAGGGGAACATAACAAAGTGTGAATGGATGGGCGGTTTATTTCCTCAAAACTCTGGAGGCTAGGAGTCAGGAATCAAGTTGTGGACAAGGCTATCTCTTTGAGAGCTCCTGTCTTGGTTTGTACATTGATGTATTCTATGTCTTCATATGTTTTTTCTCCCTTGATACATTTCCTCGTGTCTTAAGGAGTCCATTCACATTGGATTGGGATATACCCTGGTGATCTCACTTAATCTTGATGAACTCTTTTAAGAAACTTTTCCCCCTGTAGTCCCATTCTAAAATATTGGGGCTTTGACTATAACCTGTGAGTTTGGGGAAAACATATTGCAGCAGATCAGCATACCTCATTTACTTCCCACAGCCCCCCCCCCACTCTGTATTATTCTTCCAACTCACACGGAAGCTGGTCTACTCTGTCTGCAGTGTTCCAGTACTCATGGAAGCTACTCAACTTTACCTGGAATTTCCCAGCTGCCTTCTCAACAGGCCATTTTCTCATTTACCAAGGCCTATGACATCTGTAGGAAGAATTCTTTTTTAATTCCTCAAAATTCAAAAGGAATTCGTCTCTTCTCCTAAGTTCCTAGTGGAGTTTGATTGTATCTGTATCAGTGAAACATATTTCACTCACTTCTACATCTCTATAACCCTTGGGCAGGATGTAGTACATAGTAGGAATTCAAGCAATAACCCTCTCGATTCACACTGCATGCCAATTAGGCCAACACTTTCTTCTGGTCAGAAATTCTTTCACCAGCAATGGAGTACCATTAAGGAACTTACCAAAGGCAGGCAAATTAATTTGATTTTCCTCTTGTACATTTTATACTTAAAATGTATATTTCAGGATAAGTTTGAGACAGCATAACTTTTATGAATACCAACATGAATGTTAATTGGCTTTTCTGATTTATAAATATAGAGTTTTTAATCAATATGAAAAAAAGCTATTCTCAGGAAGTTTGAAATAGCCTGTGTGGCAATGACCTAAGCTGTTCTTGTAGGAGGATAGACAGGGCTGGAATGAAGCCTATTGAGGAAGTGTGCAGAGAGGGGACAGACAGCGCTGTGCCTAGGAATGTATGAAATATATGTGCACATATTTTTAAAAATATTATTTTTATGTTACATGTATGGGATTTTTGACTTCACTTATGTCTATAGATAATATGTAGGCAGTGGCCACAGAGGCCAGAAAAGGGCATCAGATTCTCTGGAACTGGAGTTATAGCCAGTTGTTAGCTGTCATGTCAATGTGGGAACTGAACCCAGGTCTCCTGCAAGAGGAGCCAGTGCTCTTACCTGGGCTATCACTCCAGCCCCCATATACATATTTTTAACCTTATAATTTTATTTCCTAAGTATATTTGAAATTGTAGCACAAGTCCACAAGTAGCTATGTGAAATGATCCTCACTTGTGAACCCGTTTCCTATGTCACATTAACTGCAAACAAAGCAAAAATGTATGTTTCACACACACACACACACACACACACACACCTTATACTTGCTAGGTGCACGTGCAAAACTACAGAAACACTAAGCCAGAGAGGATAATATTCTGTTAGCAGCTCAGTAGTACAGGCTCTATATCCATATGCCACCTAGACAGTTACGTATCTTACCGTCTTTATTGCCCATGGTGTGTGTGTGTGTGTGTGTGTGTGTGTGTACATGTATGGAGACCAGAATTCCAAGACAAGCTAAACCCAATGGGTTATAATGTGAAACCAGAAACAAACCATGAAAGTGGGATGGGATGAAGTGGGGAAGAATGGTGGTGGGGGAGGTGGAGAGGGTGGAGAGGCGGATGTGTCCAGAAGCTATTATACATACTCGTGAAATTGTGATAGTAAACTAACAAAAATTTGTATTCTTATGAAAGAAAAAAGATTCTTGTGGAATCTTGTGGTGAGAAGTCACGTCTTTATCTGCTGATGACCCTGTTTCCTGCCTCATTGATTTGCACCTTTTCCTCAGTGCAAACCAAAGACAGCTAACCATGCTTCTCACTGTTCATATGCATTCAAAAGGCCCCTCACCAACTGCAGAAAGTGAGAACTGAACAGTCCTCGTGTTCTGATGGTCCAGGTCCCCACCCAGCTTACCTCCGGTATCTGTCTCCTTCGTGCCTTACTGCTTCTGTGGCTTTACCTATGCAATTCTGTCTTTGAGGGGATCGTCTTTCACCTGGCACTTGGTGGGTAGTTTGAAACCAAGCTCCGGAGTAGTTTCTGCAGGAAATGTTCATCAGATTTCCATCAGCCGGCCTTAACCAAGGGTTAATAGCTCATTGCTCAATGCCTCATATCTGTACTCCCTTGTTCTACTTTTGCCTTTAGTGTACCAGGTAGTCTTTTACCTGTTTACTTGTTGTTCTCAGCATAGTTCTTGGCCACCATCAGTTCAATGACTGCTCCTTAATCAGAAGTATGGATGAATGAATGAATGAGCAAGTGACAGAATGATGCCATTACATTCTCTTAATGCTTAATAAACATTCCACACTGAATCTTCCCTTTGTAAGCAATGTTAATGAGCACTTACTTTGATGCATACTTTCTTTGTATTTGGATATTATCATAATTGTCTAGTTCAATCTTAGCAACCCCGAGAGATGTATTACTATTCTCATTTTACATATGGAATAGCAAGACACAGAGAGCTAAATAATGCATCTCATTTCTTTTTTAGTTTTCTTGATTATAGAGAAAGTGGTGGTGGGAGAGAGGAGAGTTTTGTGTGTTATCATGTGTTTAGAAGTGCACCGGCCTGGCAATTGCTGGATTTATATGCAATGCTGGGTGACCAGGGACTTGCTGCTATTCATCTCTGGGCTTCAGTTTTCTCATCCACAACAGAAGGGGGTGTCTCAATCATATAAGTTGTTTTTTTTCCCCAGATCTCAGTGTGTTTTTCTTCCCTTTACAGCAACTTGCAATGTGGGCCTCCTCCACACCAATATGCTACAGTCACACAGCTGCGATTTTGCTAAAAATGGACAGTTTATAAATGTTAAAGCAGTACATGTTAGGGAATAGTCAGTTTTGATCCAAAAAGGGAAAACTCCACTCTGCTAGGAATAAACATTAGAGCCTTGGCTGCCACTCAGAATCAAACCATTTCAGAACAGAAGCTGTCCAGTGACACCATTTAAAAGACTGTGTCTACATACAGTTAGCTACAAAATCAAATTTAAGCTTGGGAGTATATTAACTGAAAGAGCACATCCACGCATCCTGGATTTTCTGTGACACGGCTTCAGATAGGATCACGGGCAGTTCTATGCAACACTCATGTGTGTCAGGGCACTCTATGAAGACTCCCTTCTTGAGTTATGTTGAGAATCTTGAGAGATCTCAGTAATGTCACCCTTTTTTCTTCACTTGGGTTCTGAAACAGTTGAAAATAGGGCAAAGTTGTTCAGCAGATGGAGATCAATATATCATCTTTGTTGGTGGTAAAGATAGTATTATTGGAGAATATGGTGTACATTTGTAGCCAAGGAAGCCTCCTAGTACTGAAAACTAGAATTAGTCGGATCCACCCAGCCCTAGTAGGCTAGGGTTATCTTGATCCCTAGTAAGCATACTAAGTAAGCATGTTCAGTTTCTCCTTTTAAATCCACTGTGGCAGAGACTGCGAGTTATCAATTCAAACATTTTTCCCTCTTCTTTGGGTATTCACTTTCATAATTTAGCAGAGCATAGTGGCTCCCAAGAAGAGAGACTGTGTCTCCATGCTTCCTTTGCAGCTGAAGGGTTGTGATTTTGTTACTGGGGGCAGGGGCAAGGGGAAGAATTGCTCTCGGTTTTTGAGAACAAAGGAAATCTGAGACTTAGTCCTCATTTTCTTCCTCCATTCTGGCAAAAAGAATGCAGGAGCTACAGGGCCCATTTTGGTTCATGAAATGGAATTCTTAGTTTTAATGATAGCAATTAAACTGTAAGGAGCCTGTTCAGAATACTACTTTAACTGGGCAAAGATGTGTTACATTTGTTTATGCTGCAGAATATTACTTTAACTGTGTAAAAGTGTGTTACATTTGTTTCTGCTACCTTAGTTAATGAGGTAAAGATGTGTTATATTTGCTTATGCTGCAGAATAGTACTTTTACTGTGTAAAGGCGTGTTGCATTTGTTTATACTACCATTGTTACCAAGGTAATGATGTGTAACATTTGTTTATGCTGTGAAATAGTACTTTAACTGCATAAAGGTGTGTTACATTTTATTATGCTGCCTTTGTTAATGAGGTAAAGATGTGTTACATTTGTTTAAGCTGCATTTGTTTAACTATGTAAAGATGTGTTGCATTTGTTTCACCTTACCTGCCTAAGGTACCTGATTGGTCTAATGAAAAGATGGACAGCCAATATTTAGGTAGGAGAGGGATAGGCAGGAATGGCAAGCAGAGAGAGTAAGTAGGAGGAGAAATTTAGGCTAGAAAGAAGACAGAGGAGAGAACAAGGGACAAAAAGAGAGGGACAATCCCAGGGCAAGAAGCTAGGCAGTCACCAGACAGACATGAGAAGCAATGAAAGTAAGATATATAAAAGGAAAGAAAAGTCAAAAGTCCTGAGGCAAAATGTAAATAAAGAGAAACAGATTACACTAAAAATGCTAGCCAGAAATGAGTATAAATAATGATAAGCCATGTGTTGATTTAGGAGCTGGTTGTGCCCCACCCCAAAAAAAAGCCATGGCCATGAGGACATCACTCTATCCTTGAATCACTAACTTTGGATTTTTCTTGTGTAGAACAACTTTTAGCTTGTTGAAGCCTCTACAAGTTAGACTCTCCTGTCACTCAGGACTAAAACATGCCCACAAGGATTGTGTTTGTTATGGAGTGATTAAGAAGCAGGTTGGCAGGCATGTTACACAGACTGATGTTCCTTCCCATGGAAGGGATGAGGAAAAGAAAGCTCCCTTCCTGACATGTTTAGTACTTCAGCAAACAACTGTGTCTACTTGCTATGTAGTAAGTATTGTCTTCATTTTAATTATTGATTCTCATAATAATCCCAGATACCATTAATATGCATATTTCACAGATGTGGAAATAGAGATAGACAGTTAGATAATTTGCCCCAGGCGTGAGTTTTACAAGTGAAGGATGTTATGATAAAGTGTGTGGGGGACCTTGGCAGAAGATTCCATGGCAGGCGAGGGTGACCCCAGCAGAAAGACAAACATGAGAGGCAGACAGAGCTTAGTGAGTTTTATTAGAAAGGGGAGAGAAGGGGGAAGGAAAGATAAAAAAGGTAAAGAGACCCAGAGACAGAGAGAGGACAGAAGAGAAGATGGAGACAGGAAAACTCCTGTCTTCCCCAGGGAAACAGGAGGAAAGAGAGAGGGAAAGAGAAGAGAGGGAGATGGGCCCTGAGAAGAGCCCACACTCACCTGGAGCAGAGGGCAGAGGGCAGAGGGCAGAGGGGGGGCCAAGACTGAGGTGTGGCCAGACCTCAGGGTGGTCTGTACTGCCAGGGTGGGTCCACTCTGCAAAGGGAGCAGGCCCAGGAAGACCCAAGGAGGGGATGTAGATCCATATCTATCACCATGCACAAAACTTAAGTCCAAATGGATCAAAGACTTCAACATAAATGCAGCCACACTGAACCTGTTAGAAGAGAAAGTGGGTGGTGCCCTTGAATGAATTGGTACAAGAGACTCCTTCCTGAACATAACACCAGTAGCACAGACACTGAGATCAACAATTAATAAATGGGACCTCCTGAAACTGAGAAGCTTCTGTAAGGCAAAGGAAGCAGTCAACAAGACAAAAAAGCAGCCCACAGAATGGGAAAAGATATTCACTAACCACATGTAATGGAGGACTGATTTCCAAAATATACAATGAACTCAGGAAGCTAGTCTCCAAAACACCAAATAATCCAATTAAAAAGTGGGGTGCAGAACTAAATAGATAATTCTCAATAGAGGAATCTAAAATGGCTGAAAGACACTTAATAAAGTGCTCAACATCCTTAGCCATCAGGGAAATGCAAATCAAAACAACTCTTGAGCTACCATCTTACACCAGCCAGAATGACTAAAATAAAAAACACCAATGACAGTCTATGCTGGAGAGGATGTAGAGAAAGAGGAACACTCTTCCATTACTGGTGGGAGTGTAAACTTGTACGACCACTTTGGACATTAGTATGGCGGTTTCTCAGGTAAATGGGAATCAGTCTCCCTCAAGATCCAGCAATTCCTCTTTTTAGCATATACCCAATGAATGCACATTCATACAACAAGGGCATATGTCCAACTGTGTTCATAGCAGCATTGTTTATAATAGCTAGAACCTGGAAGCAACTTAGATGCCCCTCAATTGAAGACTGGATGGAGAAAATGTGGTACATTTATACAATGGAGTATTACTCAGCAGAAAAAAAAATGGAATCTTGAAATTTGCAGACAAATGAATGGAACTGGAAGAAAACATCATGAGTGAGGTAACCCAATCACAGAAAGACAAGCAGTATATGTACTCACTCATATATGGATATTAGACATAGAGCAAAGGACTACCAGCCTACAATCCACACCACCAGAGAAACTAGGAAACAAGGAGGACCCCAAGAGAAGAATGCAAACTCCTCCAAAGAAGGGTAGAGGGACAAGAACCCCTGAGCAAATTGGGAGCATGGGGAGAGATTAGGGGATTGGGAAGGGGAAAGAGGGATAAGGAGAGAGGGGAGGAGAACAGGAGAGAACAGGTGGACTGATCCAGGGGAGGAATAGAGGAGAGAAAGAAAGAAGATACCTTGATAAAGGGAGTCAGTATAGGTTTGGAGAGAGGTATGGTACAGGGGAAATGTTAGGGGATCCTCAGGGAAGACCCCCACCTAAGAATCTAGGCAGTGGTGGAGAGGCTACCTTTGATGCTCTTCTCCTATAATGAGACTGATGACTACCTTATTTGCCATCCAAGATCCTTCATCCAATAGCTGATCAAAGCAGAAACAGGCACCCTTAGCTAAACACTGAGTCATACTCCTGGAATCCAGTTGCAGAGAGGGAGGAAGGATAAGCCAAGGAGCCAAGAAACCCACAGAAACAGTTGGCCTGACCTAGTGAGAGCACAGAGATTCCAGTTGTATAACCTGAGGAAACAGCATTGGACCTAACAAAGTCCTCTGAATGTGGGTGTCAGCTAGTAGGCCTGGACAGTCTATGGGACCTCTAACAGTGGAGCCAGTGATAAGTCCTAGTGCACAAATAGCCTTTGGGAGCCCATTCCCTATGGAGGAATACTATTGCAGCCCAGACATAAGAAAGAGGGCCTAGGTTCTCCCTCAAATGATGGGAATGACTCTGATAGTCCCCTATGGAGAGTGGGTGGTTCGGTAGGTTGGGTAGGTTAGGGAGATCGGTGGGGAGGGTGGGAGGTCGAGGGAATGGAGGAACTGACATGTAAAGTAAGAGTACTTCTAAAATAAAAAGAAAGGAAAAAGAGGAGAGGGAAAGAGAAAGCAGGAAAAGAGAGCTGAAAGAGAGCATAAGTGGGCAAAGGTTTTTCTTTTAAAGGGGTCTTTTGTACTTGGGCTGACCAGGGTACTGCCTGAGTGCATTCTGCCAGGTGACAGGGGCAGGCCAGCATAATGCCTGAATTCTTACAAATGAGTTTAGATGAAAGCCAGGAAACCTAAGTAGAGCTTACACTTCTCATAGAATCAGGCAATATCTTGTGAGGTACAGGATCAGAGATAGGCTGGTGGTATCCCAGGTAAGGGATGGCTACGTTTAGACTCAGTGGAGAAGCCTGACAAAGAAGGAATGTCTTTGTGATCACATAAGATGCCCTGGTGTCTGGTCATCTCAACATCTGTCTGTCCATCACTACTCTGGGGTCACCAACATGACGACTCATTACCCTGCAGTATTTCTAGTTACCACTATCCAGCATTCTGCTTTCCTACTGCATCAAACTACTGGCCTTTGCTTCCTAGCTCATGTCATTTGTTTATATGTGGTCCCTGCTACTTGCATCATCCTCATTTTGCCTTCTTTTAGGCACACATCTCTACCTACTTTGTTATTCCATAACACTCAAGCTTTCATAGGATAACTCAAATGTAACTGCTGGTTTCTAAACCCTCTGTGGGAGCTTTAAAATTTAAACTTGAAGAGAAGAAAGCTAGTTGTAAGGTTCCTCAGACATTGGAATAGCTGGGTCATGTGTGGTAGCTCTTTAGTTTCTGGAGAAACTTGTATATTGTTCTCTGTAGTAGCTGTACTAATTGAATAAACATGAATGCCTCGTAACAGATGAACTGAGACCCGAAATATGGTTTGCATATACAATGGGATATTATTCATCTGTAAGCAGAATGGTATCAGTTACAGAAAAATGCATAGAAGTGGAGGTACTGTACTAAGTAAGCTAAACTATACAAAGAAAGACAGACACCATACATTTCTCGTCCACATGGAGATGTAAAAAAAATGTCAACTAGAAAATGTGATGGTGTGTGTCAAAGGCTATGAATAATGTTCTTAACACATTGAGAAAGGGGCAATAAGTTCCAGTGTTCTATAACACCATACAGTTCACAAGAACCCATTATGTAGTTTACGAATGCTTAGAGGACAGAAGCCCGAAAGCTTCAAACTGTCAGCTAATTACCAAGACCTGAGAGCATTGTTCTTATTTGCTCATACATATTGTATACAAATCTTGAAGCACCATACCTTACCCTATTGAATGGGTATGTGCAATTATGATAGTCTGGAAAGAATGTAAGGGCTGGAGGTAAGGAGGAGTGCTGTGAAATGCTGTCTTGACATGTGGCCATTGCGCACAAGAACTCACAGCAGGGATGGTGGTTGCCTTCACAATACCTGCACCACATCAAGCCAGTGTGGATGGGGTCAGGGAAACACAAAGTCCCCATAGCTAGTGGAGGGGCTACTGGCACTTGCTGGCTGTGGTGGAGGTGGAGGGAGGGTGGCTGTTTTTAGAGGGTGTGGCTATTGGTAGGTTGTTCAGTGCCCCCAGTGGATGGGCCCACACTTGGATACACACACACACACACACACACACACACACACACACACACATTTTAAGGACATAAACCTATGAAGCAAATGTACTATGGGAGCCCCCAGATATTAGAATACTCTAGTGGAGCATTTATGATCAATATATGCTTTATACGTGTATGGGAATTTCAAAGAATAAATAAAAATATTATTCCAAAATCATGTTTAAGAAAATAGGAATGCTGCCTTGGTTTGATCATTGTATACCATAAACATGTATCAAATTACTGCACTGTTCCACATAATTTAATATAATTAAGTAGCAATATTAAGAGAAAGGATAGCACTTGGACTGGGAATTCTAATTTGTGCTTCTGGCTCAACGAGAGCAAACTCAAAGCCTTCTATATTTCTTTTCATTTTTAAAATCTCCTCCATTTTATTACAGGTGTAAATTATAGTCTTGAATCCTGATACAATCCATTAGTGTTTTATGGGGTCTTATTTTTATTTTATGCGTATGTGTGTTTTGTCTTGCATGTGTAGCTGAGCGCTGTGTGCACGCAGTTCCCGTGGAGGCCCTTGTGCTGGAGTTACACACTGCTGTTAGCCGCCTTGTGGATGCTGGGAATGGAACCCAGGTGTGACTTAAGTGTCTTCTGCTGCGCACGTCTCAAAGCAGTGCATGGTGTCTGGCAGGCTGTGACTTCTCCAGACTGGGCATGGAAGCTCCTGCAGGTGGTCAGTTTGCTTCCTTGAAGCTGTGAGTTTTGTAGACACAAGAGAGAGCAGGAGTCTGTTGGTGTCAGTGACCTCTCAGTCAGCTCTAAGGGCTCGGCTGATCTGATGAGGCCCTCCCGGGAAAGTCTCTCTTTTGATCCAAATCTGTGGTTGGGAACCTTACCTTTAAAAAGTATTTGTTTTAGTCTTTTAAATGATGTGTACTTTTGTGTGTATGAGCACACATGCGTGTGTGTATGTGTATGTATGTATGTATGTATGTATGTATGTATGTATGTATGTATGTATGCATGCATGTATGCGCACAGGCGTGTGGGTGCCCATGGAGGTGGTGGATCCAGGCTGTTGTGAGCTTCCTCATTTGGGTACTTGAAAAAGAACTCGGGTCCTCTTTAAGAGCAGCAAGTGCTCTTAACCACTGAGCCTTCTCTCCAGCCTCCCCATCCCTACTTCCTCAGTTGAAAACCCTGTATCTTTGCCATACAATATCACTTAATCACGTTTCACAGCCCATCCATTTTGTCCTGCTGTATTAGTTAGAATCAAGTTATAGGTCCCTCATGTCAGGTGATGGGATTGTATGAGTGTGTGTCACTGAAGCTTATTTTAGAAGTCTTCCTGCCCCTCCACCTGTATGGGATTCTTCTGATAACTGATGCAACCATCTCCCTTCCTCCCAAATATCTCTCCTCTCATTTTTCCATTTCCTGTAGGTATATTTATCTTGATATTTCCTTTCTGGTCACTTAGTATTTATGGTATTAGTGTTTGTCTATATTGATATATGCTTTGTAACCCATTCACTTTAATTGCTATCTAATAGTCCGTTGAGTGAATGTTTATATGATAGATTTATCCTGTCTCATGTTAATAGATGCTTGAAATGTTTCTAGAGTTTTTTGTTATCGTAAAACATGCTGATATGAACACTTTTATATATGTCTCTTTATATATGTCTCCTGTAGGTGGATAAGAATGTATTTTGGGACTATATGTAGGAATGAAATTTTCAGGTCATAGAATATATGAATTTAACTTAAATATAGAATGTCAAATGTTTCCAAATTCACATTCCATCAGCAGCAGATAGATCCTGTCTCTATTTTATCTCTAATTCTTGGCGTAGATGGAGTTTTACATTTTTTGCCTATAAAAGCATGAAAGTCGATACCCTATTCTGTCCTTAATTTGCATTTCCCTGCTCAGTGATAATTTTAAATATGTCTTCATATATTTGCTAGTCATGAACTTCTGTGAAAGATCTGTTTGTGGCTTTGCCCTCGCTTAGCTGAGTTGCTATTTTAATGTTTATTTGTAGGCATTCTTTTTGAAAATTAGTATTATTATTAACATCCTGATCACAGTTTCCCTCCCCTTCTAACCTCCCAGTTTCTCTCCCTACCTCTCCTCTGTCCCCCATCCATATCTCCTCAGTTTCTCCTCAGAAAAGGGCAGTTATCCCATGGATGTCAACAAAATATGGTGTATTTAGCTGCCGAAAGACTAGGCACCGCCCCTGATATTAAGGCTAGAAAGACTACCAGTGTGATGAATAGGGTCCTAAAAACAGGCAAAAGAGTCAAGACAGCCCCTGCTTCCACTTTTAGGAGTTCCACAAGAACACCAAACTACACAACTGTAACATGCAGAGTACCTAGGCCAGTCCCATGCAGGTTCCCTGGTTGACTGTCCAGTTTCTGTGAGCCCCTATGAGCTCAGGTCAGTTAATTCCGTGGGTTTCCCTGTAATTTCCTTGGCTTCTGCAATCCTTTCTCCCCCTCTTCCGTAGGATTCCCTGAGTTCTTCCTAAGGTTTGGCCGTGGGTCTGCATCTGCTCCCATCAGTTGCTGGTTGAAGCCTCTCTGATGACAACTGAGCTAGGCACCAATCTGTGAGTATAGCAGAATATCATTAGGAATCATTTAATTGGCATTTACATTTTTCTTTGCCAGTCCTCTTCGGTTCTATCCTAGGTCTCTGGGCTATTCATTCTCTGGGTCTTGGTGCGCCAAGCAGTATCAGGCATGGGCTCCCTCTTGTGGCATGGGTCGTCTCAGTCTGGACCAGTTCTTTGTTGACCACTCCCACAAATTCTTTACCCCAGCACATCCTGTAGGAAGGACAAATTGTAGGTCGAAGGTTATGTGGCTGGGTTGGTGGTCCAGTCTTTTCAGTGGAGGTCCTGCCTGGTTGTAGGAGATGGCCAGTTCAGGCTCCACATCCCCTACTCCTAGGAGTCTTATCTGGGGTCACCCTTGTTGATTCCTGGAAGCTTTCATTGCACTAGGTTTCCACTTCACCCCCAAATACCCTTCTTCCCCGTATTCTCTTCCAGTTCTCTCTCCACCTGATCCCTCTTGTCCTTGTCCACCCCCAGTCGACCTCACGATTTCCTCTTCCCAGAGAGATCCAAGCATCCCTCCCTGAGTTCTCTTTGTTCCTTAGCGTTTCTGGGGCTGTGGTTTGCAGCACAGTTATCCTTTGCCTTACAGCTAATATCCACCTATAATTGAGTACATATTGTGTTTGTCTTTCTGGGTCTGGATTACCTCACTCAAGATGATTTTTTTATGGTTTCATTCATTTGCCTGCAAGTTTCATGATGTCATTGTTTTTAACAGCTGAGTAATACCCCATTGTGTATATGTACCAAATTTTCTTTATCCATTCTTCAGGTGAGGGACATCTAAGTTGTGTACAGTTTCTGGCTATTACAATAAAGCTGCTATGAACATAGTTGAGCAAGTGTCCATTTGGTGTGACAGAGCATCCTTTGGGTATATGTAGGCATTCTTGATATACATAGTTTTCATTTTCTTATAAATGTAACAAAGTTGGAAATGACTGCTCAGTCCCTTTGTCTCTGAATTGAAATGATAACTAGTGCTATGCTTTTTTTCTTAGAGCTGATATGAGATGTGTGAAGACGGGGAATTGTATATAGAGACAGCAACGCATATCGAAAGCAATTGGTGGTTTGTTTTAGTGGTAAAAGAAATTTTAAAATTAGGTAGGTATAGAAATACTCCTTTCAACTGGGAGGCACCTAGTGCAGTTGATTGAACACACAGATGTTTGTACTAGGTCATGAGTCCAAAACTTGACTTTTCCAGGACCTTAAGTGATTTGCATAACCTTCATGCTCAGTTTCCTTATCTATCAAATGGGAGAGTGATAGCATATATTCCATTTGCATTTTATAATTAAGTGAATTAATGCTAAGAGTATTATCCAGTACATAATAAGCAGTGTCTTAATATTTGATGAGAGTATTGCTTGATCAGAATTTCCACATCCCCATTGGAATTTCTCCATCCTTCTGCTGAAATGGAAGAGAATCACTTTCATACACTCTCACATTTGTTTAATATTGAATCATTTCTAACAAAGCAAAAATGGATTCTTTTATGAAAATCCCTGAGTGGTAGGGACTCAGCAGTTGATAGAAATATGAACCCAGGCCACTGACATATACATATAATGAAATCACACAAAGAATATGCTATATAATCCATAATTTTGCCCAGAAGCTCTCCTTGGCTTTCTTTAATAGCCCGTGCCTCTGTAAGGGGTGTTGAATTACTTACTCCAGGTTGCTCAAGGAAGCGTGACACTAACACATGACAGAACTTAAATTGAACTGCTTTGTGAGTCTGAAACCACATTTTAAGGCAATAGTCATTATCCGAGCAAAACGGACTGCCAATTATTTGAACAAAGAGAACTAGTATTGTCCTGTATTGACTATCTTTCCCCAACTAATAAATTGTATCCATTCCTATTTTTCTACCTTTTCCTTTGTTCTGCAGGACTTTCTTAAGATTGCTGAATCTGTAGATAGTCTTATCCGCTGCAGACAGATGGAGTGCATCCTTCTAGTGGATATATTTTTAGCATCCATTAAAGCTGATGTATCCTACTCTTCTGAGCAAGCAGCATCCTGCTGTATTCAGAACCACCTGCATTCAGCCTTCAGGGGACAAGATGGCTTTGCTTGTGGTTGAGCTAGAAACTAGAGGTACAAACATTGCAGACTGTGTGTAAAACAGCTAATTATGCTAATACGGTTATTAATAATGCAAGATGTAAAAACAAAAACAATAATTTGAAGCCATACATCTTTATTTCTTCTTCCCATCCTCTCACTCTGCACTCTGAACTCATTCAAAGGACAAAATAGCAGAGGAAGCTGGCCTTTCTCCAACTAGTCCTGGGTTCTGAAAAGCAGAGGAAATTGGTAATAATATTACCTATCACGAGGTGCCTTGGAGCTACACTTTCCAAAACAGTTTGATCCAATGTGTGGGCCTCATTAGAGACGTCCTAATTTATTCTTCAATTTAAGAATAAGGGGAGGTTCGATACATGAGCAGGTAATCTTGGATGTACTGGAAGAACCAGGCTTTTCCTTTCCTGTAGTCAAAGTAAAAATAGGTGGATTAGGGCTGGAGAGGTGGCTCAGAGGTTAAGAGCATTGGCTGCTCTTCCAAAGGTCCTGAGTTCAATTCCCAGCAACCACATGGTGGCTCACAACCACCAATAATAGGATCTGATGCCCTCTTCTGGCCTGAAGGTATACATGCTGAGCATTCATATTCATAAAATATAAATAGGATAAAATACTTAAAAATTAGGTGGGTTAATGTTCACAGGATTCCCATCACTTGATATAACACAGTTCCTTAGGCTAAGTCTTTAATAGAGACTTAATATGATCATTGGCAAACATGACTGTTGCTGCATAACAAGTGCCCTAAAAAGCACTTGTTATCATCATCATCATCTGTCCTGGCTCTGTAGGAGGTGAGTTTAAGTTAACAATCTCTGATAAGGTCTCTCATGCAATTACAGTGAGACAGGGGCTAAGATAGGGGCTGAGGTCACCAGAAAGGTCACATGGACTAGACACCCAGGGTGGCCCCACATCTCACAGGCCAGCTTTCTCAGGTCTCCTCCATGTGGCGTTATTCTGCTACATCTTGTTCTTTAAGGAAATTTAAGGATAACCCAAGAAACTCCCAGATAATAGAGTGGTATGTGGGTAAAAGAAGAAAGGAATTGACAGAAAAAGACTTCAGAGAAACGCTGTAGTGCTGCTTCTACCATTTGGGAAGTCTTCAGGACACTTACCCTGTTAGGAACACAGGAAATTAAAGGAAGTCCTTGCCAATTAACTACTTTTCACACTTTACATCTCAGCTGAAGCATCACATTTCTTGGGTCACCTTTGAAAGTACCCATCATTAGATTAAGAAGCTTTGTGGGTTTTTTTTTTGTACAGCATATTTAATTTCACATCTCTAGGGCATAATATGTCACCAACACTGGACTGAACCCCACAAAGGCGGGTCCCCCTGTTTACATGCTCCGTGTTGATTCTCCGGACTTAATATATTGCTGGCTGTTGATCAGTGTTCAGGAAATAGTTTCAATGAATTAAGGAATGGATAACATGAACACATGCAGCCTTTCCAATTAGCTTCTCTGGTTCACACAAGGCTTTCCATGAGGGAGAGACAGAATCCACTTTCATTATTTTGTAATATTTACTGTGTTCAAAGCTAGCCACCTTGCCTACCATGAGATGCCAAGGGTTTTGATCTGAATACAAAGAGGCAGAAGTGAATTCTGCCTTCAACGTCTACAATCTACTCAGGAAGACTAACAAGCAACCCTCCCTCTCCCCATCCTTCCCTCTGTCTCTCTCCCTCTCCTTTACTCTCTTCTTCTCTCTCCCTTTCCACCTTCCTCCCCATTCTCATTTTAAAGCACATGGATTCCAAAACAAGAACTGCTGGTTTATGCTGTAGCATGAATGAGAATTACACTTTCATTTGTGGTCATAATATTTTGAATTATTTTGAAATGACTAGAGGGTATACTTCTTTGATGAAAAGATAGAAAGCACATTCACATTTTATGATGAAAGACAGTTGTCTTAATCAGCCGAGCCAGTATCTACAAAGGATTGAAAAGTTCATGAAACTTAGTGTCAGAGTTGAGTATTCTAATCTTGCATTATACAGCTAAAACCTATCCTTGAATCTGCTCTGTATATGGTTCACCCAAGTATTAATGTTAATGTGAATAAAAACAACAGTTTCAAAGTTGTCCAGCAGTGATGAAGTTAATTTCAGGTCAGTTATTTATCATTCTTTGAGAACTACAGAGCTAACGTCTGATACAGTAAGATAAGTAAGGGGTTAAGAATTTTTTCCTGAATGTGAGGTTGTTAGAGGATTTCTTTATTTAAAAAAATCAGGTATCTATAGGTATGTGCATTAATGTCTGGGGCTTTGCTTTCATTCCATTGATCAACCTGTCTGGTGTTTTTGTTTGTTTGTTTTTTAGTTTTTCTGAGACAGGGATTCTCTGTGTTACAGGCTGTCCTGGAACTCATTTTGTAGACCAGGCTGACCTCGAACTCATGGAGATCTGTCTGCCTCTGCCTCCCAAGTACTGGGATTAAAGGTGAATGCCACCAATGCTCAGCTGTTTTTATGACAGTACCATACTGTTTTTATTATTATTTCTTTGTAGTATATCTTGAAATCAGGGATGGTGATATCTCCAGAAGTTTCTATTGAACAGGATTGTTTTTAGCTATCCTGGAATTTTTATTTTTCCATATGAAGTTGAGTATTTTTCTTTCAAGTTCTGTAAGGAATTGTGTTAGAATTTTTGTGGGAATTGCATTTAATCTATAGACTGCTTTTGGTAAGATGCCTTTTTTATTGTGTTAATCCTACCAAACCAGGAGCATGGGAGATATTTCCATCTTCTGATATCTTCTTCAATTACTTTCTTCAAAGACTTGAAGTTCTTACCTATAGGTCTTTAACTTGCTTGGTTAGTGTTAAACCAAGATATTTCATACTATTTGTAGCTATTGTGAAGGGTGTTGTTTCCCTAATTTCTTTCTCAGCCTATTTATAATTTGTATATAGGAGAACTACTGGTTTTTTTAATCTAGTCACTTCATTGAAGGTGTTTATCAGCTGTAGGATTTCCTTGATAGAATTTTGGGGGTTTCTTATGCTTTGGCTTCTTCCTTTCAAATTTGTATCCCCTTGATCTTTTGTTGTTTTATTGCTCTAGCCAGATCTTTAAGCACTATATTGGACAGATATAGAGAAAATGGACAACCTTGCCTTATTCCTCATTATAGCGGAATTGCTTTGAATTTCTCTCCATTTAATTTGATGTTGGCAATTGACTTGCTGTATATTTCTTTTATTATGTTTGGGTAGGTCCCTTGTATCCTATCTTTTCAAGACTTTTCTCATGAATGGGTGTTGGGTTTTGTCAAAGACTTTTTCAGCATCTAATGAGATGATCATGTGGGGTTTTTTCATTAAGTTTGTTTATGTGATTGACTGCATTGGTAGTTTTTTTGTAATGTTGAAACACACCTGCATCTCTGGAGTGAAGCCTACTTGATCATTGGGAATGATCATTTTGATGTGTTTTGGATTTGGTTTGCTAGTATTTTTTTGAGTATTTTTGTATCTGTGTTCATGAGGGAAATTGCTTTGTAATCCTCTTTCTTTGTTGAGTTTTTGTGTGACTTGGGTTTTAAGGTGATTATGGCCTCATAGGAAGAATTTGGCATTGTTCCTTCTGCTTCTATTTTGTAGACTAATTCAAAGAATATTTGCATTAGTTTTTCTTCGAAAGTGTGATAGAATTCTTCAGTAAAACCACTGGGCCCTGGACTTTTCTTTTCTTTTTTTGATTGAGAGACTTTTAATAACTGCTTTTATCTCCTTAGGGGTTATAGATTTATTTAAATTGTTTGTCTGATCTTGATTAACTTTGGTAAGTGCTGTCTAGCAAAAAAAGTTCTTTTTTTTTTAGATTTTCCAATTTTGTGGACTACAGGTTTTTGAAATGTGACTTAATGATTCTTTGGATTTCCTCATTGTGGTAGTTTGAATAAGAGTTTGTCTCTTATTCAACAAATTTTCTCAAAGAGCCAACTCTTTGTTTCATTGATTCTTTATATTGTTATCTTTGTTTCTATTTTATGGTTTTCTAACCTCAGTTTGATTATTTCCTGCCTTCTATTCCTCTTGTGTGTGTTTGCTTCTTTTTGTTCTATAGCTTTCAGGTATGCTGTTAGGTCACTAGTATGAGATCTCTTGGATTTCTTTATGAAGGCATATAGTATTATAAATGTTCATCTTAATGCTGCTTTCATCCTGTCCCTTAAGTTTGGGTATGTTGTGCATTCATTTTCATTGAATTCTAGGAACTCTTCAATTTCTTTCTGTATTTCTTCCTTGACTCAATGGTGACTCAGTAGAGAGTTGTTCAGTTACAATGAGTTTGTAGGCTTTTTATTGTTTCTGTTATTCCTGAACTCCAACTTTAAGCCATGGTGATCTAATAACGTACAGAGGGTTATTTCAGTATTCTTGAATCTTTTGAGACTTGCTTTGTGACTGAGTATATGTTCAGTTTTGGAGAATGTTACATGAGATGCTGAGAAGAGGTTTGTGTTTAGGTGAAATGTTCTGAAGATATCTTTTAGGTCCATTTGAGTCACAACATCTGTTAGTTCCCTTATTTTCCTGTTTAGTTTTTGTCTCAAAGTCTTACCATGGGTCCCTAGAACTTGCCTGGCCTTGGGTAAATAGTAAAGCAAAAGTCTTCTGCTGGAGTTGTGGATGGAAATAAGGAGTCCGGGAGAGGGGGTGCTGTCAGGGGCTGTTGGGCGGACTTTACCTTTATATGAGGAGACTGAATGGCAGGTAGCACAGTAACAGTAGCATTTATCAAGAAGAGGAGATGCTCACTGATGGAGCTGATGGCATCTCGTCTTCCGCATATTATTTACTTTCCTCCTCTAATTTGATGCATCTTTAAAGATAACCATTTGCATGAGTTTCTAAACACTCTGAGAAATTAGCCCTCATTCAGTGGCAGTGATGTATGGTGCTTGAAGCTTTCTCCAGACTAGTGCTGGGAAGTGGGAGGAGATAATCGAGTCTCTTAGATAAGTACATTTCTGCCTGTGGATGCAGGATGGGGGTGAATTGGGCTCCAAATAAACATGATTCATTGTTTACTGGAAAAACTGAAAAGTCTCCCTGAAAATGAAGTAGAACATCAATTCATTCTGCTGCAATTATCGGTATTGCAATCTGTTCCCAATGAATGCAATTATAAATTCAGTTCAGAAGGAGTATGATTGGGGATTGTGTTTGCTTGCAGTTAACCTTTAGATGCCTCAGCAGTGCTTTGGAAATGAATTCCCCCAAACTCTTTGGGTTCTGTTGACTTCTACATCCCAGCCCCTGACACAATGCCCAGAACACTCGGCAAGCTTTGCTAGTATTTGCTAATGTTGAAAATGTCCCCATTATATAGTCTCTCTTGCATGTTTGCCCACCTGACACTGAGTGTCTCAGAAACTTGTATAGTTGTTTTTATGTGACTAACTGTTAAACATGTTCCCTGACCTCAGTAGTCTTTCTTGGTTCTTAATTTGTGTCAACCTGACATATACCCTTTCCATCCTACTTAAAGTGAAAATGTGACATTTGATGTAATTGGAAAGAGAAAAAGAAGAGGTGCTTAATTTAGTTTAAAATTCCTGCAATAAAGGTGACCAGGATTAAGCCACTTATAATGAATCTTCTCAAGAGGGTATCACACATGATAAAGAGACACATTGCAGAATTTCCATGGAAGACTGGAGCTAAAATGTGACCAAAAGTGGTTGACTTGATGGCTGGCTTCTACATTACTACATACAGGGATTAAACAGTACAGTGATATCTATCATGTCTTTGAAAGACATACACACATGTCTCACAAGGATACAGCATTTGAGTTTGGGGCACAAGGAAGTGGCTGTGTGGGGTTAAGCGAGAAGTATACCAATGGACTTTAAAGAAAAGGAAAGGGTTTTTGCTATGTCCTCTAGTCTAAGTAGTGGGACTTAAAGGGTCAATAGAACAGGGAGAAGCTGGAGAAAGAACTCATGATTAGCATACATAGCAAGGGCCAAGGAGGAGCTTGCCTGGAGAAGGAATGGGAAGTCTATCTAGGCAGTCACAGGGAGAAAGGAAAGAGCAGCACCTTAGAATCAGAAATGAGGGTCAGGTTTTGTTTGAGATTGGAAGAAATAAAGTAACTGAAAATGAGGTTTGAAAATGGAAGGGAACTGTTCATGGAGAATAACAGGACTAGAAGACCAGTGGCTCCATCTGGAATATCATCAAAGGGCAGAGAAGGCAACCTGGCACAACATACGGGAAGAAAGCAGGAGGGGAGAAATGAAATTATTCCAGCTTGTGTCTGTGCTGAATGCAGATTCTTCATTAAACTGCTTCCATGAGCTTTGTATGTGTCACTGCAAGTTCATAAGTGAGCTAGAGGTGGGAGATCCCTGCCCCCAGCATCCCTGCTCACATGCAGATCCCAGCTGTAACCACCTCATTACAGGTATTTCTCCTTCCGGAATCTTTTTTTTTTTTTTTTTTTTTTTTTTTTAATCATTTTTTATTTTAATTTTAAATAGCTTGTTTCACATGTCAATCCCAGTTCCCTCTCCCTCCCCTCCTCCCGCACTCCCCTTCCACCCTCCCTCCCACCCTATTGCCAAATCCCTCCACATAGGGGATGTCTAGAGTCTATCATTTCACTCTTGGTAGGGTCAAGGCACTCCCCTAAGAGTCCAGGCTGAGAGAGCATCTCTCTTTGTGCCATAGGCACATGAAGACAGATTGTATACCAGGGATAGACACTGATCCACAGCTCAGAGCCCCATAGGTTGCCCAGGCCTTCTCACTGACACTCACATTTGGGGGGTCCAGATCAGTCCCATTCTGGCCTCCCCACTGTCGGTCTGGGGTCCAAGAGCACTCCCCTGTTCAGATCAGCCGTCTCTGCTGGTTTTGCCAGCCCATTCCTTGCCAATTTGCTCATCACTCCTCTCTCTCTGTCACTGGGTTCCTTGGGTTCAGTTCAGTGCTTAGTTGTGTGTTTGCCTCTGCTTCCATCAGTCCCAGGATGAAGGCTCCCGGATAGTTATAGACATCAAGTTCATTATCAGGAATGGGCATTCGAGGTGGTCCTTCCACTATTGCTTAGCTTGCCAATTGATGTTATACCTTTAGATCACTCGAGGTCACTCTGGTGCCTGATCTGTCTTCGATCCTATGATTCCCTCTTCCTCCTATTTTACCCCCACCCCCTCAACTTCCTGTTCCCCCATGACCAACTCCCTTCCTCTTTACCCCCTCTACTCTTCCCAGGTCCCACTACCCCCCCTCGCCCTGTTCCCCATCCATTCAGAGGATCTTGTCTCCATCCTCTTCTCTTGGGTACTATGCATATATGCATATCTTTTAGGTTCTTTCCTGTTTCCCAGACTCTCTATCTGTGGAAGTGCAGACTGGCACTATCCTGATCCATATTTAAAATCCATATATGAGTGAGTACATACCATGTTTGTCTTTTTGCGACTGGGTTACCTCACTCAGGATGGTTTCTTCCAGTGCTATCCATTTCCCTGCGAATTTCAAGATTCCATTGTTTTTTTCTGCTGAGTAATACTCCATTGTGTAAATGTACCACATTTTCTCTATCCACTCTTCAGTTGAGGGGCATCTAGGTTGCTTCCAGGTTCTGGCTATTACAAACAATGCTGCTATGAACATAGTGGAGCAGATGCCCTTGTTGTATGAACCTGCCTCATTTGGATAAATGCCTAAGAGTGGAATTGCTGGGTCTAGTGGTAGATTAATTCCCATTTTCCTGAGGAATCTCCATACTGATTTCCAAAGAGGCTGTATGAGTCGGCATTCCCACCAGCAATGGAGGAGTGATCCTCTCTCTCCACATCCTCTCCAGCATAAATTGTCTTCGGTGTTTTTGATTCTAGCCATTCTGACAGGAGTAAGATGGTATCTCAGAGTTGTTTTGATTTGCATTTCCCTGATGGCTAAGGATGTTGAGCACTTTCTTAAGTGTCTCTTGGCCATTTTAGCCTCCTCTACTGAGAATTCTCTATTTAGCTCTGTACCCCACCTTTCAAGTGGATCCTTTGGTGTTTTGGAGACTTGTTTCTTGAGTTCTTTGTAAATTTTGGATATTAGCCCTCTGTCAGATGTAGGGTTAGTGAATATCTTTTCCCATTCTGTGGCCTGCCTTTTTGTCTTTTTGATTGTGTCCTTTGCCTTACAAAAGCTTTTTAGTTTCAGAAGGTCCCATTTGTTAATTGTTGATCTCAGTGCCTGTGCCACTGGTGTTATGTTTAGGAAGTGGTCTCCTGTACCAACTCGTTGAAGAGTATCTCCCACTTTCTCTTCTAAAAGTTTCAGTGTGGCTGGATGTATGTTGAGATCTTTGATCCATTTGGACTTAAGTTTTGTACAAGGCGATAAACATGGATCTATCTGCAGTCTTCTGCATACCATTACCCAGTTATGCCAGCACCATTTGTTGAAGATGCTTTCTTTTTTCCACTGTACAGTTTTAGCTTCTTTGTCAAAAATCAGGTGTTCATAGGTGTGTGGGTTAAAATTAGGGCTTTCGATTCGGTTCCATTGGTCTACCTGCCTTTCCGGAATCTTTAAGGCTTCAGAGTGGTGGTCTAGCTTCCATCATGGTGCTTAGCCATTCTTTTCTCTCTGGATGGAAACTTGTATTCCTCTTCTCAGACTGTAGTTCAGCAACCTCTTCAGGAATGAAGGATATAGCCTTGAGGTGTGCAGAGAAGGGTAGCAAGCATCCCAGAATACTCTAGAGGTTTTTTTCCCAAGAAATAAAATCTGCAGGTAGGTCAATAGGTGGACATTCCTCTGATTTGATACACTATCATTTAGGTTAAAAGTAAGCAGGACTCGTGCTCAGAAAAGAAAGCAAAAGTAGAATGGTAAGGGAATCCTGGATTCAAACAGAAAAAAATCAGTGGGGTGCCTTGGGTGTTAGACATGAAAACCACACAGTGACTTTTGGTGTGTGCTTTTTATATCTTCTTTGCAAGTTTCCGGTGAATTTCCTATTGAGGGACATTGTATCCATTTGACTGAAAGTTGCAGGGCTCCAGCCTTATTATATAGATATTTTTTCTAAAATTATTTCAAATTCTCATTTGCTTCCAATAAATGAGTTCACCTTGAAAAGTAAAAGCAAAATATTGGCGGATGAAAATGATAGTGGACGGGATTTGATGGGACACGGTTAAAAGCATCCTTTTTAGCAGCCTTCCGTGGTAAGATTGTGTCAGGAGTGGCAACATTTAATAGTTCTAAGCTCTGATATCCTTCCAGTAGTCCCAATTTCAGCAGCCTGTTTGAATGTACAATCTTCTAAGGTAGGGACCTTCAATTTACCAGCGACTATGCTTCTAGCTCCAAAGCATCTTTCCAATCAATTCTCATCTCTCTACCCATATTTTCACTCCTTTTGTCTGGTCACCTGCTTGGTATCTTTGCTTTTAATCTGCTTCTTTGGTCCACTGCCAGTGCAGTAACTAATGTGGTAGCAAATGAAGTGCTGTTTGAAGATTCACTATCCATTCACCAGGAGAATGGATAAATGGTAGAAGGACATCTTGGCTGCTCTCAAGGTTTAGAACAATATGAACACTATTACTGTAAACACCCATGTTCAAGTTTTGATGTGGATGTAAGCTTTCAAACATTTGGAGAAGTGCAATAGTTGCATCGTATGGTAAAATATGTTTACTTTTTACGGAAATTACCATGCTGTCTTTCAAAGTAGCTGTGTAATTTTGGATTTCCATCACTTATAACTAGAAATTCTTGCTCTTGGATATCCATGCCAATGCTTAATGTCAATCATTCAGACTTTGATCATTCCAGTAGGTGTTTAGTGGTATCTTGTTATTTGTAATTCTCTAATAAAATATGATGTTCGGATGTCTTTTAGTCTGTTTTATGTTTGTGAAACTTTTTCGCCTATCTTAAAGGTTTGTTATACATTTGTGTACACATCAGTGTGATTTCATGTATTATGTGGGGGTGCTTTGTATGGGGTGGGAGGCCAGAAAGAGGTCAGGTGTTATCCTCTGTCACTCTGTGTCTGTTCCTTCAAGGCATGGTCTTCCCTGATCCTGGGGCTCACATTTTCTTTGCCAAGTCAGAAGCCAGCAAGCCTCAGTAACTCTCCTGTCTATGGTCCCCATCAGAACTGGGATTTATCCAGGTGTACACTTGATACACAGCTTGTCTTGTGGATGCTGGGATCAGAGTTTTTGGTCCTCATGATTGTACAGCAAGAAATCTTAACTTCTGAGCCATCGTCTCCACATCCCTTCTTCTACACACGTTTAGACCAAGTGTTTGTTGCTTCTTTTTAAGAGCTCTTGGTACAGCGCTTTACAGAGTAGAAGCTTTCAATTAAAATGGCATCCAGAATATCAGGTATCTCTTTCCAGAGTCATCACTTTGGTGATGTATATAAAATGCAGTTTTTACACCTCAGATGACCTAGACTTTCTTTTAAATTATCTTAGGTTTCTGGTCACATTGCCTTAATAGTCAGGAAGCAGACAGCAGACAGCAAAGTGGGTCCAGACGGTCAAACTTCAGGACTTACCCTCCCACCCCAGCTCATTGTTCCAGCAAGACTCCACTCCCTAAAGTTCCCACCACCTTCCAAAATGGCATCACCATGTAGGGGCAAACTGCTCAGATGTATGTGAGGCTGTTTCACATTCAAACTACAAACTAAGTTAGCACAGGGCATCAAATGGTGAAAGGGAGGGAGTATGTGTGCACCCTACCGCTCTTTCTATAAAGCTCCCAGGATTCAGTCATGGGTCCTCCATCCAGATGACCTAATCTCTTCCCAATCACCTTCCTTGACCTCTGGTTCTAAAGACCAGAGTATCTTTAGGTTCCCACCTTTGAAATAATCACAATGGCACCAGAATTCAGTTTGTTCCTTTGGAGTTATCAGTCATATTAATATCAGCAATGAATCTAGATGTATGTCTTTGAACAAGGATGTTCAAATTTTCCAACACTATTTGTTGGAATGTAGTTTTGTGTCATTTTTTATTGCATTTGCTCTTTTCTAAAGACTCTATGTTGGCCTATTTTTCTTTTATCTCTTTTTGTTCAATTGTACATTACATTTTCTTTAATATTACACAGTTTGGGTTTATAGTAAATCTAGAAATTATGTTCAGCTAGTCTTCTGGCTTTATCCTTTTTCAGTGTAAAATTAACTATTTGTCTTCTCCATATACTTAGGACAACTTTATTGGTAGTCATAAAGTAAATAGTTAGAATTTTAATTATTAGTAGTGAATTTTTTACACATCAAACAGGAAAAAATGAGACATTGATAGTATTAAGTTTTCCTTTCATTGAACATAGAATTCATCTTCATTTATTTAACTAGTTGATGTCTTTTAACAGAACTTATCAGTTTTCCTCACCTTTGTATTGTTTTTAAAGGCTTATTTTGATTTTTAGTTTTGTGTTACTTTTGTCTGTATGGGTATGTACATACATGCATTACCTATAAAGGCCAGAAGAGGGCATGGGATCTCCTGGATCTGGAGTTGAAGGCAGATGTGAGATGCCATGTAAATAATGGGAACCGAACTCAGTTCTTAACTGAGAAATCTCTCCAGTCCTTGTGTGTATTTCATTAGATGAGTCACATCTGTATATTCTAGTTTCTATCATAAATGGTGGTGTATTCTAAATATCAAATTTTGCTTGCCCAGAGTTGACATAACTGAAGTTACCAACTTTTATCTAAAAATTTCTCTTATTATGAACTCTTGCTACATTTCCTTATTAGTCCCTCAAGGGTAGTTTATATCAATTCATATTTTCTACATGGTTAATCACGTCATCTTTGAATAAGGACTTATATTTCAGGCCTGGAGAGATGGTTCAATGGTAAAGGAACCTCACTGCTCTTACAGAGGAACCAATTTGGTTCCCACCATCCGTACCAGACAGTTCTTAACTTCCTGTGACTCCGGCTCTAGGAAATCTGATTCCCTCTTCTGACTTCTGTGGGTGCCTGCATACTTTCTCTCTCTCTCTCTCTCTCTCTCTCTCTCTCTCTCTCTCTCTCTCTCTCACACACACACACACAACTCTCTGTCTCTCTCTCATACACACACTCACACACACTGTCTGTCTCTCACACACATACATACTCTCTCTCACACACACTCTCTCACACTCTCTCACTCACACACGCACACGTACACGTACATGCACGCACACACTAAAAGAAAGCTTAAAAGGGGTGTGTTGGGAGCACAAAGGTTCTTGTATTCACAGATAAGCACTAGGGAAACCAGGGATATTAAACACATAGGGGTGTGAGGAAATAAGCTGGGAGTGGATGTTGTCATCAACTTAGTGATCTTTTGCTGACTATAGAGGTAGACCTCACCTAAACTCCCCAGAATGTTTATCTCAGACTCTTCCTCCCTAGGCCTTTATCTTTAGCTCTCAGTTAATAGAACCATTCCTTAGGGGAGATGTCACATGTACTTTGTGGCCTGATGACCTCTACATTATCTGGGTCAGAGACCACACCAGATCCTAGACACTTAAGCTATAGAACCCATCTTCATGGTCACATATACTTTGCAAAGGAATCTCTATGTAGTTATGCCTTAAGCTTTATTGTGTACCTGGAATTGGAATGATTGTTGCCTAGAAACATTTTTCCAAATGGTACTGTGTTGGAAAGAGACCTGGCATCAGACTCTTCCCCCCTCCTTTTCATTATTTTTTATTATATTTTTTTAGAAGAGAGCTTGCTTCACATGTCAGTCCCAGCTCCCTCTCCCTCCCCTCCTCCCACATCCCCGCACCATCCCCCCCAGCCTCCCACCCTATTCCCACTTCCTTCCACATAGGGGATATCCAGAGTCTGTCATTTTGCTCAGGGCAGGGTCCAGGCACTCCCCCAAGAATTCAGGCTGATAGAACATTCCTCTTTGTGTTATGAACACAAGAAGTCCATTTGTATGCCAGGGATAAATACTAATCTACTGCCCAGGGCCCCATAGGTTGCCTAGGCCTACTCTCTGATTCTCACACTCAGGGGGTCTGGGTCAGTCCCATGCTAGCCTCCCAGCAGTCAATCTGGGGTCCAAGAGCTACACCTTGTTCAGATTAGCTGTCTCTGCTGGTTTCACCAGCCCATTCTTTTCCCATTTGCTCATCACTCCTCTCTCTCTGTCACTGGGTTCCAGGGGTTCAGTTCAGTGTTCAGCTGTGGGTATCTGTCTCTGCTTGCATCAGTCACTGGATGAAGGTTCTAGGATGGCATATAAGGTAGTTGTCAAGTTCATTATCAGAAATGAGCATTTAAGGTAGTCTCTCCACTATTGCTTAGCTTGCCAGTTGGTGTCATCCTTGTAGATTGCTAGAGGTCTTACTGGTGCCAGATCTCTCTTCAAACCTATGACTCCATCTATTATGGTATTTCTCATCCTGTTCTCTCCCTATTCTTCCCCCAACTCAACCTTCCTGCTCCCCCATGACCTACTATCTCCTCCTCTTCTCCCCCTCTCTTCTTCCCAGCTCCAACTTCCCCCTCCCCCCACTGTGCTCCCAATGTGTTCAGGAGATCTTGCCTCATTCCTCTTCTCTGGGATACCATGCATATCTGTCTTAGATTCTTTCTTGTTTCCCAGACCCTCTGTCAGTGGAATTGCAGACTGGTACTCCCCTGATCCATGTCTAAAATCCATATATGAGAGAGTACATACCATGTTTGTCTTTTGTGACTGGGTTACCTCACTCAGGATGCTTTCTTCTAGTGCCATCCATTTGCCTGAAAAATCTCAAGATTCCATTGTTTTCTTCCGATGAGTAGTACTCCATTGTGTAAATATACCACATTTTCTCTATCCACTCCTCGGTTTAGGGGCATCTAGGTTGCTTCCAGGTTTTGGCTACTACAAATAATGCTGCTATGAACATAGTGGAACAGACGTCCTTGTTGTATGAATTTGCATCTTTTGGGTATATGCCTAAGAGTGGAATTGCTGGGTCTTGTGGTAAATTAATTCCCATTTTCCTGAGGAATCTCCATACTGATTTCCAAAGTGGGTGTATGAGTTGGCACTCCCACCAGCAGTGAAGGAGTGTTCCCCTCTCTCCACATCCTCTCCAGCATAAATTGTGGTTGGTGTTTTGGATTTTAGCCATTCTGACAGGGGTGAGATGATATCTCATAGTTGTTCTGATTTGCATTTCCCTGATGGCTAGGGATGTTAAGCACTTTCTCAAGTGCCTCTCAGCCATTTTAGACTCCACTGTTGAGAATTCTCTATTTAGTTCAATCCCCACTTTTTATTGCATCCTTTGGTGTTTTGGAGACTTGCTTCTTGAGTTCTTTGTAATTTTGGAGATCAGTCATCTGTCAGATATGGGGTTAGTGAATATCTTTTCCCATTCTGTGGGCTGCCTTTTTGTCTTGTTGACTGTGTCTTTTGCCTTACAGAAGCTTCTTAGTTTCAGGAGGTCCCATTTGTTAATTGTCAATCTCAGTGTCTATGCTACTGGTGCTATGTTCATGAAACACTTTCCTGTACCATTTTGTTCCAGGGCACCACCTAATTTCTCTTCTAACAGATTCAATGTGGCTGGATTTATGTTGAGGTTTTTGATCCATTTGGAATTAAGGTTTGTGCATGGTGATATATATGAATGTATCTGCAGTCTTCTACCCACCAGCATCCAGTTATGCCAGCACCATTTGTTGAAGATGCTTTTTTTCCATTGTATATTTTTAGCTTCTTTGCAAATATCAAGTGTACATAGGTATGTGGGTTAATATCAGGGTTTTCAGTTCAATTCCATTGACCTGCTTATCTACTTTTGTTCCAATACCAAGCTGTTTTCATGACTACAGCTCTATAAGAGAGCTTGAAGTCAGGGATGGTGAAGCCTAGCCCCTTCCCGCATCCCCCATGTACATTCCTTTATTAAACAGGGTTGTTTTGGCTAACCTTGGTCTTTTGTTTTTCCAAATAAAGTTGATTAATATTCTTTCAAGGTCTGTGAAGAATTGTGTGTGCCGGTATTTTGATAGGGATTGTATTGAATCTGTAGATTGCTTTTGGCAAGATTGCCATTTTTACTATGTTAATCCTACCAATCCAAGAGCATGGGAGATCTTTTCATTTTCTGGTATCCTCATTGATTTCTTTCTTTAGAGACTCAAAGTTCTTGATATATAGGTCTTTCACTTCTTTGGTTAATGTTATCCCCAGATATTTGATGCTGTTTATGGCTGTTATAAAGGGTGATGTACCTGTGATTTCTTTTTCAGCCACTTTATCATCTGTAAATAATAGGGCTACTGATTTTTGGAGTTAACCTTGTATCCTGCCACTTTGCTGAGGTGTTTATCAGCTCTAGGAGTTCCGTTGTGGAGTTTTTCAGGTCACTTATGTAAACTATCATATCATCTGCAAATAGTGAAAGCTTGACTTCTTCTTTTCCTATTTGTATCCCTTGATCTCTTTTTGTTTTCTTATTGCTCTAGCTAGAACTTCAAGCACAATATTGAAGAGATATGGAGAGAGTGGACAGCCTTGTCTTGTTCCTGATTTTAGAGGAATTGCATTGAGTTTCTCACCATTTAGTTTGATTTTAGCTGTTGGTTTACTGTATATTGATTTTATTATGTTCAGGTATGTTCCTGTTATCCCTGATCTCTCTAGGACCTTTATAATGAAGGGTGTTGGATTTTGTCAAAGTTTTTTTTCAGCATCCAGTGAGATGATCATGTGGTTTTTCCTTTGCAATTGTTTCTATGGTGGATTACATTGATAGATTTTCGTATGATGAACCATCCCTGCAGTCCTGTGATGAAGCCTACTTGATCATGGTGGATGATTTTTCTGATGTGTTCTTGGATCTGATTTGCTAGTATTTTAGTATCGATGTTCATGAGGGAAATTGATCTGTCTGTAGTTCTCTTTCTTAGTTGTATCTTTGTGTGGCTTGCATACCAAGGTAATTGTAGCCCTGTAAAAAGAGTTTGGCAGCAAACATCCTGCTTCTATTGTGTGGACACTTTGAGGAGTATTGGAATTAACTCTTCTTTGAATTTCTGGTAGAATGCTGCACTGAAGCCATTTGGGCCTGGGCTTTTTCTGGTTGGGAGACTTTTGATGATTGCTTCTGTTTCATTAAGGGTTATATGTCTGTTTATATTGTTTATCTGTTCTTAATTTAGTTTTGGCAGGTGATATCTATAGAGGAAATTGTCCATTTCCTTTAAATTTTAAAATTTTATGGAGTACAGGTTTTCAAAGTATGCCCTGATGATTCTCTGGATTTCCTCAGTGTCCATTGTTATGTCCCCCTTTTCATTTCTGATTTTGTTAATTGGTATGCTTTCTGTCTGCCTTTGGTTGGTTTGGACAAAGGTTTGTCTATCTTGTTGATTTTCTTGAAGAACCAACTCTTTGTTTCATTGATTCTTTGCAATGTTCTCCTAGTTTCCATTTGATTGATTTCAGCCCTCAATTTATTACTTCCTGGTGTCTACTCTTGGATGAGTTTGCTTCTTTTTGTTCTAGAGCATTCATTTGTGCTATTAATTCTCTACTGTGACTGTTCTCCAGTTTCTTCATGTGGGCAGTTAGTGCTATGAACTTTCCTCTCAGCACTGCTTTCAGAGTGTCCTATAAGTTTGGGTATGTTGTGTCTTCATTCTCATTGAATTCCAGGAAGTCTTTAATTTCCTTTTTTATTTCTTCCTTTACCCAGGAATGGTGCAAGTGCATTGTTCAATTTCCATGAGTTTGTAGAGTTTCTGCGATTTGAGTTATTGTTGAATTCTAATTTTAATGCATGGTGGTCTAATAAGATAAAGGGGGTATTATAGTTTTTTATATCTGTGGAGATTTGCTATGTTTCCAATTATGTGGTCAGTTTTAGAGAAGGTTCCATGTGGCACCGAGAAGAAGGTATATCCCTTTGTGTTTAGATGGAATGTTCTATAGATGTCTGTTAAACCCAGTTGGGTCATAACTTCTGTTAGCTCTTTTGTTTCTTTGTTAAGTTTCTGTCTGGAGGTTCTGTCTAGTGGTGAGAGCAGAGTGTTGAAGTCTCCCACTACTAGTGTGTGAGGTTTTATGTGTGATTTGAGCTTTAGTAATGTTTCTTTTATGAATGTGGGTGCCTTTCTATTTGGGGCATAGATGTTCAGAATTGAGACTTCATCTTGATGGACTTCTCCTTTGATGAATATGAAATGTCCTTCTTCATCTCTTTTGATTGATTTAATTTGAAGTTTAGTTTTTTAAATATTAGGATTTCTACACCAGCTTGTTTCTTGGGTCCATTTGATTGGAAAATCTTTTCCCAACCCTTTACTCTGAGGTAACGTCTGTCTTTGATGTTCAGATGTGTTTCTTGTATGCAGCAGAAGGATGGGTTCTGTCTTTATATCCATTCTGGTAGTCTATGTCTTTTTATAGGCATGTTGAGACCATTGACATTGAGGGATATTAATGGCCATTGAATGATTATTCTTGTAGTTTTTGATTTATTGGTAGTGGTGTTATTGTGTGTAGGTTTTCCTCCCTTTTTCTTTTGGTGTTAGGTAAAGTGGGATTATCTATTGCCTATGTATTTGTGAGTATAGTTATTTTCATTAGGTCTAAGTTTTCCTTCCAGCACTTTCATGGGTATGTATTGTTTAAATCTAGCTTTGTCATGGAATATTTTGTTTTTTCCATCTATGGTAATTGAAAATTTTGCTGGATATAGTAGTCTGGGCTGGCATCCTTGTTCCCTTAGTGTTTGTAGGACATTTGTCCAGAATCTTCTGGCTTTCATAGTTTCCATTGAGAAGTCAGATGTAATTCAGGTAGGTCTGCCTTATATGTTACTTGACCTTTTCCTTTATCTGCTCTCAATATTTTCTCTTTATTCTGTACGTTTGATGTTTTGATTGTTATGTGGCAAGGGGACTTCTTTTTCTGGTCCAGCCTATTTGATATTCTGTAAGATTCTTGTATTTTCATAGGTATAGCCTTCTTTATGTTAGGGAAGTTTTCTTCTATGATTTTGTTGAATATGTTTTCTGTACCTTTGAGCTATATTTCTTCACCTTCTTCTATACCTATTATTCTCAGGTTTGGCTTCTTCACGGTGTCCCATATTTCCTGGATATTTTGTGTTAGGGATTTGTTGGTTTTGAGATTTTCTTTGGTTGATGACTGTATGTCCTCTAATGAGTTTTCAACACCTGAGATTCTCTCTTCCATCTCTTGTATTCTATTTGTTATACTTACATCTGTAGTTCCTGATCCTTTACCCAGCTTTTCTATTTCCAGCATCCCCTCATTCTGTGTTTTCTTTATTGTTTCTATTTCAGCTTTCAATCCTTCATCTGTTTAAGTTGTTTCCTTCATTTGTTTGGCTATTTTTTGGTACTCTTTAGATTCTTTAAGAGATTTTTTAATCTTGAATTTTTTGCTTCATCTTTTCCTCCATTTCATGTATTTTTGTTCGTTTTTCTTCTATTTCTTTAAGGGATTTCCATATTTCCTCTTTGAGGGTATCTATCATCTTCATAAAATAATTTTTAAGGTCTTCTCTTCTGCTTCATCTATGTTGTGCTTTTCAGGTCTTGCTGATGTGGCGTCTCTAGATTCTGGCAGAGTCATATTTGTCTTTCTATTGCTGGGTGAGTTGTTATTCTGTCTTCTTCCCATCTCTTCTTCCAGTGGGTGCAGGTGGGGTCTTTCTGTCTCCGCTGGTCTCCTTCTTTCCTGAAGCTGGGCATGCGGGGGAGGGGGGAGGTTGAGATGGTCTTTCCTGTGTGGGCTGGTCCTCTTGATGTCAGGAGCAGCCTCCAGAAGATTGTGGGAGTGGTTTATTGGCAGGGAAGGGGTCCCTAAGAGGACCCAAGCTCACCTGAAGTTGGGAACACTGGGGGTAGGATCAGACTCTTTAGAAGTTTAAGCCAGTGTGGACTACGTCAGGCTGAACTGGGAGTTTTCATTTTCACTTCATCCAGGATTAGTTCTCTGCCAGCCCTGATTCCTGCAGGAGTTTTACTCCTCCCACTTTATGTAACTTTTCCTTTCTCATTGCAGTATCTAGGATTTCCAAGGTGACTTTTAAAGTTACTATATGCCTTGATCCTACTTTTACCAGGAAAGCTTTGAATGTATCTCCATGCTTGCTGTGTGTTATTCTGTGTGTTTACCAATATGAAGAATTTGCCCTCTGATCTTGGCTTGGTAAGTCAAGTCTTTAGGATGAGTCTGTGTTGCATTTTCTCAAGTGGTTTCCCCTGTTTCTATTGATATCTCTTTTTTTCCATCTGTAGCCTGCTGGTGTGATTGATAGTATTAGTTCAATTTCAAATGTTGAACCTGTCTGGCTGTCTTGGGATAAATTCTATTTGGTAGTGGTGTACAATTGCTTTCAATCAGTTTTTTAAAGTGCAATTTGCTAATATGTTGTTAAAATTTTACATCTCTGCTCATAAGATAAATCACTCTGTTAGTTCCTTGTAATGTCTTTGGTTTTGGTATTAAGTCAACATTGACTCCATTGAATGGGATCCTTTGCTTCCATATTTTGAAAGGGATTACAGAGAGTCAGTGTAACTTCTTCTTTAAATATGTGATATATATATATGAGTGGACTCTACCTCTGGTGCCTTCTGGGTGTATGGATGAATTATTGATTACATTTCTTTAATAGATATACTCCCAATCCAGACAGGGCATTTCTTCAAATAATACTATACCTTTTATAGATAAGACAACTGATTTATGATAGCAATAAAACATTGTACTTTCCTTTCTCATGTCCCTTGTGTCATTGCTGTTACTAATTTCACACACACACACACACACACACACACAGAGACACTACTTTTTACAAATGCATATATACTATATATAGTCAAATAACATCACAATTTTATTTTGAAGAAATTGTTATCTTTTGGATCCATTAAGAATAAGAAGCAGAAAAGTGTTCATTTTACTTTAATTTACTCCTATGATGCTCTTTTTCTAAATTTAGATCTGAATTTTTGAAGTATGTCAATTTTCTCTCTCTCTCCAAGAACCAATGTCATGACAAGCAGTTCTACTGGGGAAATCTTCTCTAAGTTTTCATTTGATTGAGTCTGTATTTATCTTTTCTTTCCTGAAGGATACTTAATGTGCTATAGAATTCTAGATTGGTGTTTTCACTAACCTAAGATTTCCTCTCCATATTAAAAATATTTCACTCTACTGTTCTTGCTTGCATGGGCTTCTTAGGAGAAGTTAAATATAATTTTTGTTTCCACTCCTTCAGAGGAGAGGTGATATTTCTTCTGAAAAATTTCAAGGTATTTCTTTGATTCTTGATTTTATCAAGTGTTATAATTCTTTGGTGTTAACTTGTTTTGGTTTAATTTGGGGGACATTTTAGTTGTTTCTATGTGGACTTTGTTTTTCATTTATCTTTCTTGGCTTTATCTGACTGCATATCTGTTTTGGTGTCTGATGTTAGTTTGGAGAGCTCCTCAGCCATTACTGCTTAGAACATGTCATGTGTGTCTTCCTCTCTTCTCCTCTTGATAGCGACTTTGTGCCACGCCCTTTCTAATCCTGTACTTGATTTTTTCCACTGTGATATTGTGACATTACATCTTTTCACTAAAAAATTACTATTTCTTATTCAAGAATGAAAAATTGAGTTTGGAGTTTGGTTAGTTTGTATCTGAGAGAAGTGAATACAAGAAAACTTTAAATACCATATTTTGGTAAGAAAAGCATTTTTAAGAAAAACAAAGAACCTACAATGAGCTGCCATCTGTGAACTTCATTTTTTCCACTAACTTTCAAATACACTTTTTAAACATTATTGATTCCTCATAATAAATACTTCTACTGTCAACATCATAAAACATAAACACCATTATCTGTCATCACTAGTTGTTGAAATCCATCATCAGCCAGGCAATGGTGGCACACGCCTTTAATCCCAGCACTTGGAAGGCAGAGACAAGTGAATCTCTATGACTTCTAGACTGGCCTGGTCTACAGAATGAGTCCAGGACAACCTCCAAAGCAATACAGAGAAACCCTGACTCAAAAAACCAAAAAGGAAAAAGGAAATCCATCATCAACGATTGTCCAATCATCCTGTGATTGCCTTGTGAATAACTATCAAGAAAACTTTAAAAAGTTAAAGAGAAAGGATTTAACCAGAACCATTCTCTGTGGAAGACAGTCACTGATGTGCCTAGTTAATCCTAAAGTAACATTGCTCACCAGTTGTTGATATATGGGAGATGATGCTTTCCAAAGTTGACAGTCCTTGAATTACTGAAGATTTTCCCCCAATTCATCCTACAACCCCCGAACATTCTCCCCAAACAGGTTGTAGAGAGGAATACAAAATAGAAAAAGAAGGAAACTACATCACACTCAGACTCTGCATTGTCACTAGTTCTTGACACAATGCATGATTTTCCGTCTTGATATTAAATGTTGGTATTTAGATCTATGAAAAGGACTACCTTGCTTCTCAGATAAGGATACTAGACCAGAGATTAAGTGCTCAAGGATATTAGGGCCTGTTACTTGACAATCCTGACCTAAAGCTTTTTTGTACTTTGAGTTTTGGGCAGGAATAATGTCTTAAGGAAATACATCTAATTTCAGCCACCTGTTGTCTCTCAGCCTGCCTGAGATACCTTTGTGATGTAGCCAACAGCTAGTCCCAGACATTCATTGATACTTGAGGTCTACCCAGTGGGTCACCAATAGTGTTTCTATCCCTTTCGTTGGCTTAGAGTTAAAGGAACAAATGAAGTCAGTCCTTAAAATATCTAACAATCATGACTATGAATCCAGTATAAGAAGTGATCTTAACATCTGTAGAAAGTATAGAGGTGCCTCAGAAAACAGCTCAACAGCTTCTTTCCACAGGCTTCACCATCCTGTAACTATGACAAAACCAAGCTGTTTGAGGAGGTTTTGGGAGACTCTGATGGCCTTTTCACACAGATCTTTATTCCACCACAGTTAGAATGGTCTCTTATCTGGTACCTGTGGTGTTTCATCTTATTTATGAATCTCCTAATGCTTAGAGAACAATTAGAATTATTACTTTTATCTATTACTTTGATCTAGGCAGACCTCTCTCTCTCTCTCTCTCTCTCTCTCTCTGTGTGTGTGTGTGTGTGTGTGTGTGTGTGTGTGTGTGTGTGTGTGGTGTGTATACCTATGTATGTATAAAGTGTGTTTATGTGTGTGCTACATAAAGAAGGAAACAAGCTTACTGCTAGGATGAAGAACTTTGGTTTCGGAAGCTTCTTGGGGACTCTGGGAGACCACACATGGACCTCAGGATAAGCATATGGGCTATTTACTGTACTGGTTTTACTGAGGATGGCAGGCACCAAGCATGCACTTGTTTTTCTAATTCCAGAATCTTTGAACTTGTTATCTGACAAAGCAGATCAATTTGTATATGAGACTCTGTTGAGGATATTGAGACAAAGAGATGGTTGTGGTTTTGGTTGTGTCCATTAAATCTTAAAATATGCATTTTTCAAATTGATATGGCAGCGAGGATAAAATTATAGTTATAAACTTAGGAAATAACAAAATTTCCATAGCCACTAAAACAATAATTATCCAGTTTAAAACCTGCTCTAGGGAGCAAAGCAACTCACTTTAGGAAATGCACATTCGTCATCCAGCCAATCACTGTCAGTTCCTAGCTTCTTCTGAAAGTTATTCAGTTAACTGTGGGTTTACTTCAGTAAAAACACAGAGACTGAAAACCAGTGAACAAGAGTCTCACCAAAGCAAATATTCTTCTACGAATGTCACAAGCTTCTTACACCTAATCCTGGAATTCTGTGTTGTAACCTCTCAAATATAACATCAATGTTATGTTCTACAGAGAATATATTTAGCCACTTAATTCAATTATTATTATGGTGAGCAATGAATTCAGGATTTTTCTGGCTTCACGTGTCCTGTGACCATTTTTATTATTTCCTTTTTCTTTGTAGTGTTTGAATGTATATCACTGTATCACAGTTTCAACACCTGCTCTAGGCATTACAAGCATAACTTACTGAAGTCTACTGCTCTAGGCATTACAAGCATAACTTACTGAAGTCTACTGGTGCTGCCATGTAATCATCAAAAGTCAGAAACTTAGCTTCACATTATATCCCTTTACCCTCTTCCAATAGCGTAAGTGTTTTCTGCCTATACCCAGAAACATGTCAGTGTTAAAAAGTTTTGCTTTAACCATTGAACAACTTTTAGTAAACCCCAGAAGAGAGGAACAGTGTTTTGTATCCAGCCTGTCTGTTCTTCCTGATGTTTCCTGTTACCTTCTTGTAATTTGCCTTTTCTTTCGAGAACTATCTTCAGCCATTCTTACAGTAGGTCTCCTGGGACAAGCTTTTGTAACATCCTCTCATCGAGATTATCTTGATTTCTCCTTTATTCTTGAATGATATTTTGTTAGATGTAGAATTCTGGGTTGGCAGTACTTTCAGCAACTAAAGTATTTCTGTCTGTCTGTGTTCCCATGAGGCATCAGATGTTGGTCTGATTGCCTTCTCGCTTGTTGATGATACATTGTTTTTCTCTTATAGCTTCTGAGATACTTTCTTTGTATTTAGCTCTCAAAAAAACTGGACTACAATGTGTCTCAGTGTGGATGTCTCTAGATTTATGCTGTTTGGGGTTCATTTGGTTTCTTGTATGCAGTTTTATATTTAGTTTGCCACATTTTAGAAAATTTTAATCTATCATTCTTCGGATATTTTTTAGAACCCACTTTCTTTTTCTCTTGTTTGAGATTTAATATAACCTCTCATGCCTTTGAGGCTCTCTTTATTTAATTGACCTACAAAGTAATAGGTTTCCATGTGGCTTTTTCACACATTGTTCGTCTTGGCTAAGCCCCCTTCTCTGTCTCTTCAACTACCTAGTCCTCCACACATTTGCTTAAGCCTCTCCAACTCCATTTATCTCCCTCCCAATTTCATAATACATATGTATATTTACCCTCCTCCACTAAATACTCCACCTTGTGACTCTTTTGTTGTTTCTTGGCTTTTCAGATATTCCCAGGCAAACACACAAATTTAAAAACTCAAAGTTTAGATCCTCACATGAGGAAAAGCATGCAGTTTTTGTCTTTCTGGACCTAGGTTACCATATTTTCCAGTTCTATCTAACTACTTAAGAAATTAATTTATCCTTACAGCTGGATAAAATTCCATTGTGTATATATGAACCACATTTTTTCATTATGTATTCACCAGTTGATGGTCATCTAAGATAATTTCAATTCCTAGATATTGTGAATTGAGCATATCCTAACGTGTACATCCTTACTGAAATTTGATTTTTTGTTTTCTTGATTATAGTTATTCTGACTAGGATGATATGGAAAAGCAGTTGATTTTCATTTTTCCAGATTACTGAAGGTGTTGAAGATGTTTTCACCTATTATTTGTCACTTATACTTCTCCCTTTGAGAACTCTCTTTCAAGTTTATTTGCCCATTAATTGATTGTATTCTTCAGTGTTTATTTTTAATTCTTCATATAATCTGGATATTAATCTTCCAGGTAAGTTGACAAAATATTTTTCCTGATTCTGTAGACTGTCTCTTCATCCTGTTAAAATTGTTACCTATGATGTACAGAAACTTTTTAAACTGATTCAATCTCCTTTGTCCATACATGCAATTATTTCTTGAACCATTAGTCATATTCTGTAAATCCTGGTCTATGCTTATACCTTGGAGTACTTCCTTGTTATCCCCCAGTAGTTTTACAGTTTCAGGTTAACGCCGTGTTTTTGATCTGTTTTGATTTTATTTTTTTGTGCAAGGTGAGAGATCGGGACCTAGTTTTAGTATTCTCTATGAGTTTATCTTATATGTTTGAGGTTGAATCTAAAGTCTTTTTGACTTTCATAACTGGGATTATAGTACAGATCTTTATTGAGTATCTAGAGATACTAAAACGCTTGTAGTGTTTATGCTGTTTTATCTTGAGTGTAAGTACTATAAATCTTGATTATTTTTAACTTTTATCCTTCTCTTATACATTACATTCTGACCACAGTTTCCCCTCCCTCCCAATCGCTTCTCTTTCCTTCTCTGTTTCCCATCAAAAACCAACCAACCAACCAAACAAACAAACAAACAAAATAGCAGTTTCCCCAGGAATATCCACCAAACATTGCCTAACATGATACAATAAACTGGGCACAAACTGTCATATCACAGCCAGATGTAGCAACCTAGTAGGAAGAAAAGGGTACCAAGCATAGGCAAAAGTGTCAGATACTTCCCACTCCTATTGTTGGGAGTTTCACAAAAACACCAAACTACACAACTATGAGGTATATGTAGAGCACTTAGAACATATGTACATAGAGTCCACGTTGCATCAGTTTCTGTGAGCCCCAATGGGTCCTGCTTAGTTGATTTTGTGGCCTGTGTTCTTGTGGCATCCTCATGGCACAAGTCCACAGGATTTGCTGGGGAGGCAGAGGCAGGAGGAGGATTACTAGTTCAAGGCCAGCTTGAGCTACACATTTTTTAAAAATCTATATTTTTGTAGGTGAGACTAAAAAACATTCTGGATATAGATTAAGAAAAATGGTAATTAGGATGTCCCTTCTTTTTTATTACAGGACCATGGTGGCTTAAGCAGGACTGTGAAATGGATTTATTCTCGTATATTGTTAGAAGAGAAATCAGAAATCCATTTTGACCACAAAATCACAAACACATAAGACTTGTGGCCATCAGGAAACCCAGGCAAAAACAACCCAGGAGAGGACTTAAGGGGATTTCTTTTGGGTCATGATTGAATCATAAATAACTTAGGGTACTAACATTGGATCTGGCATAGAAAAAGTGGATTTAACATTAGATATCCTTTGCTGAATTCCCACTTATGCCATATTTATAAGATGACCTATGACAAGGAACATCAGTGTTTCTTATTTTCTCTTTTGATGAATAAGAGACAAATTTGATTATTCCCTGGCTATATTATAGTGATTATTTGGGATGAAAGACTGCCATAGTTCAAGTTCTGACTAGATCTGGAATGACTACCACATATATGCTGTGATATATTAGTTACTTTTGCTTAGTCGTCCTCTAAAGTACCTGAGAAAACTATGTAAGGGAGGAAAGATTTATTCTGCTTCAGAGCATCCCAGGGTTCAGTCCCTATTTCTTGACTCCATGAACTTGGGCAGAACATTGTAGTTACGGAAGTGTATGGAGAATCTGATGGCAGATGGGACTCAGATAAAGAAACAAAAAGGGAAGCACAGCCAGATAGAATCTTCAAAAACGTCTTTTCTTCCATTGACCCACTTCCTTCAGCTAGACATCTCGTCCTAAAGTTTACACCACTTCCTAAAACAGTGCCGTCAACTGGGCCCTGAATGTTCAGTGCTCGACTCTGTAGACAGCACTTACATCAGAACCATATCATGTGATAATTAATAGAACCTCAAGAGACAGATAAAATTCCTTCTTGAAAGGGCAGACTGTTACATCTTATCACTTGCTATAGGCAACCTTCTGTAGCCTTCTTAACTACCTTCAAAAACCTGTGGAAATAATGTGATAATTTTTGTTACAGTTTTAGAAGGAAATAGGTGGTGATTTGATTATTTTTTTAAATGGGATTTGATCACTTTAGAAAAGCATAAGGTCTCCCAGAAGCTTTGGGGCATGTCTACTTGGTGTAACTTACATGTAAAACATGTAAGAAGAAGCCCTCTAGTGGGAGGTTCCAGAATCACCCAAGTAATGACTACAGACAAGAGGTATTAAGAACAAGCTGGATTGAATACTTTATTACTAATACTTATTTGCTGTAGTTTGTGTCATTACTTTAAGTTTTCATCAGTTGACCAGGAAATATCCACTATAAGTCTCTACAGATCTCAAGTAGACAGTGTCTTGCTTCCTATCCATCTAGAATCACCTTTGATCACTATGTTGGCTCACAGTTGCTGGATGGCACAGGATATTTGTAACTTTGTGACTGAGAGTGAATCCTGACTCTGATTCAGAAGATTTTATTCAGAGGTGACTTGTAGAGAGGTATTTAATCTTCAGGTTCAGAAGTTAGTAAGACTTTGGGTCAATTTATCTATCCTGATTTTAGTCATTTTGGAACTTCCTGACTTAGTCTCCCTAGAAAATATACCAATTGAATAATTCTGTTAGACATGGTTATGCCACTGAAGCGCCTCCATTTTTGTTAAATGGTGACAGTTTCCTGAGATCACAAAAATTAGCTTTCCCATTACTAAAGTTAGTTATTTTCCTAGATTCCTGCCACACCCAACCCCACTGACCTCTGGGAATGGCTGGCCACAAAAGCAGCTGGTTGACACCCTTCTCCAAACCTTCCCTGCTTCCATAACTACCCATGCTTTGTACATGGATAGTGAGCTCTCCAATACCTTGATCTAGAGACCTCCCTTCCACGATTTCTTTTTTGAACTGAACCTGTTCTGTTGTTGAAGTCACTCCTTTCCTTGTCTGCCTTTCCTTACCCAACCTGAAAAAGGGGGTATTGCTCCAAACATTTTCTCATGGCTCCCCAACTTTTCACACTCCTTTTGTCTCAACTCCTCAGCTATCTTCCTCTCTGAAACTTCTACTTTCATCCATCTTGTGGTCAATTGGTCCAGCGTTTGGATGTCTGTACCCTGGTCTTTCAATATCCAGACAGTGAACTCCTTCCTAGTAACCAAACAACAGTTATTCCCCATTTTGGTTCATTCTTCTCCTTGATCACATCTTTCCCCCGCCTACTCCCCCTCCTTGTGGGCCTGAGTATATTTTCCCCCCTTCATGTATGTATATCTAGCATCTCTTTCTCAATCCTCTGTTTCTAATAGCCTTCTCAGGCTGTTTCAGATGCTGTAGGTGGAGGAACTCCTACATTATACTAACCCCACCCCCTGATGATGGGTGGGGCACGCACAGTGACCTGGCTACATCATCACTCAGTGCACATGTGCAACTCCCCCCTTTTAAGCTCCGCGGCCACCCTCCTTTCCCTCTCTCTCAGCTCTGCAAGGGTTGGTTCCTTCTCACCCCCTTTCCTTTCCTGTCTACCAATAAACCCCACATGGGACCGTTGACTCACAGTTCCCGTCTTGTTACTGGGTAAATGTCAGACATTTTGAACAACAGTAGGTACAATAGCCACCTCAGTTATAACCTTCTAAACCCAGATAGACTCCCTTGCAGGTGAGTTCTGGACCACATGAGAAAAGAGCTGCCCATGCTCCCCTGTAGGAAGACTGCTGCTGCTATGTAAACTAGTCCTGATTAGTCCAAGATGCAGCAACGTATGTCAGTGATCCAGTGTGTAAACTTTGCTGATACTCTGCTTCTTGGGGACAGTGGCCTGACCATCTCCTTTCTTGAGACCTCTTCACCCTCTTCCTCCTCTTGAGTCTTATGTCTTGTCTTCTCAGCTGCCTAATACAAACACAAGTCAGGAGGGGTAGCCACGCCCAAGCCATCTGGTGAAGCTCCTCTCTTTTGGTTGAACAGCGATTTGGTCCCTGGAAGGAAAGAAACTTTACTTCTCTAGCATTTTGACTTCTCTTCCCTAGGAATTCACACTAAGGGTCACCAGGAAAGAGGCTTATAAATCACTTGGCATCATTTCACAGAATACTTGATGGATATTCCTAGTAAGAGCCCAGTAACTACAGACTAAAAATGGAAAATTTTCAATTCCTTCCTTCTCCTCTTCCTCTGAAGCCTGCAAGAAAGGGCCTCTCACTCTGTCATGCAGTCCTGCTCACTACTCAAAGCCCCTCTACAGTGCTGTCTTTTTGTCCATCCCAGCTGTTAATGATACATCTTATAAAGTCATATAAAATAAATCTCCTACCTAAATGACAGTGTCCCCTTGAACCCTTGGACTTTACTACAACCTTGTTAATATTGTGTGTACCGATTGCCTACTAAGGTAGTTAAGTGATACTGTGCAAGATTTCCACCTCTATTTTGCACAGTTTCCTTCCATACAAGGAAGCTAATAATATTTCCTCTTAAGGTTGATATGGGAATTCAAAAGTAAAAATTCCTTAGCTCAGTTCAAGGAGAAAAATCAAATCATTAAAAATGTCAGTTATTTTCTTAAGTGCCTCTCTTCCATTTTAGACTCCTCTATTGAGAATTCTCTATTAGTTCTGTAGCCCACTTTTTAATTGGATCCTTTGATGCTTTGGAGACTTGCTTCTTGAGTTCTTTGTAAATTTTAGAGATCAGCCCTCTGTCATTCATGGTGTTAGTAAATATCTTTTCCCATTCTGTAGGCTGCCTTTTTGTCTTGTTAACCGTATCCTTTGCCTTACAGAAGCTTCTCAGTTTCAGGAGGTCCCATTTATTAATTGTTAATCTCAGTGTCTGTACTACTGGAAGCATCCTCCTGTACCAATTTGTTCAAGGGTACCTCCCACTTTCTCTTCTAAGAGGTTCAGTGTGGCTGGATTTAATGTTGAGGTCTTTGATCCATCTGGACTTAAGTTTTGTGTATGGCAATAGACATGGATTTATCTGCAGTCTTGTACATACCAGCCTCAGTTATGCCAGTACCATTTATTGAAGCTTTCTTTTTTTTTTCATTGTATAATTTTAGCTTCTTTGTTGAAGATCAGGTGTATGGGTTAATTTTGGGTGTTCAAATTAGGTTGCATTGGTCTACCTGTCTATTTTTATGCCAATACCAAGCTATTTTCAGGACTATAACTCTATAATAGAGCTTGAAATCAGGGATGGTGTTGCCTCTGTATGTTGCTTTGTTGAATAGGATTGTTTTGGCTATCCTGGGTCTTTTGTTTTTCCATATAAGGTTGAAAATTGTTCTTTCAAGGTCTGTGAAGAATTGTGCTCAATTTCCATAGCCATCAGGGAAATGCAAATCAAAACAACTCTGAGATACCATCTTACTCCTGTCAGAATGGCTAAAATAAAATTAAAAAACCAGCAATGACATTTTATGTTGGAGAAGATGTGGAGAAAGGGGAACACTCCTCTGCTGCTGGTGGGAGTGCCAACTCATATACCCACTTTGGAAATCAGTATGGAGATTCCTCAGGAAAATGGGTATCAGCCTACCACAAGACCCAGCAATTCTACTCTCTGGCATATATCCAAAAGATGCACATTCATACAACAAGGACGTCGGTTATACTGTATTCATAACAGCATTATTTGTAATAGCCAGAACCTGGAAGCAACCTAGACGCCCCTCAACTGAAGAGTGGATAGAGAAAATGTGGTATATTTACACAATGCAGTACTACTCAGTGGAAAAAAACAATGGAATCCTGAGATTTGCAGGCAAATGGATGGCACTAGAAGAAAGCATCCTGAGTGAGGTAACCCAGTCTCAAAAAGACAAACATGGTATGTGCTCACTTATATATAGATTTTAGACATGGATCAGGGGAGTGCCAGCCTATAATCCCACTACCAAAGAGTCTGGGAAACAGAACCTTCCACCAATGAGGGAAGCAGAGACAGACACCCACAACTAAACACTGAGCTGAATTCAAGGAACCCAGTGACAGAGAGGGAGGACAGATGAGCATAGGGGTCAAGACTGGACTTCTTTAACCCACAGAAACAGCTGATCTGAACAAGAGGGAGCTCCTGAAGCCAAGACTGACGGTTGGGAGTCTAGCATGTGTCTGATCCAGATCCCCTGAATGTGGGTGTCAGTGAGGAGGCCTAGGCAATCCATGGGGCCTTGGGTAGTAGATCAATATTTATACCTGGCATACAAATGGACTTTGGATGCCCATCTCACAATGAGAGATGCTCTCTTAGCCTGGACTCTTGGGGGAGGACCTATGCCCTGCCCTGAATGAAATGACAGACTATGGCTATCCCCCGTGGAGGGCCTCACCCTCTCTGGGGAAAGGAGTGGCGATTGGGGGAGGGGGGGCTGAGGGGGTTGGTGGGAGGATGTGGGAGGAGGGAAGGAAAAGGGAGAGGGAGCTGGGATTGACATGTGAAGTAACTTTGTTTCTAATTTATATTAAAAAATAAAAAAATAGCTTACTGACTAAAAAAATAACCAGTTACTGTGATGACTGAAAATACTACATTAGGAACATAGAATCTATCAAATTAGGCTGCTTGGAGCTTATGTAGCTAACAAAGAGGCTCCATTTTCTTATTGTAATTGAACACAGTAAGAATGGCTAAATTGGTGGCCAGTCCCAACTTGGACACATCGATGGATTGTTTTACAAGATCAAAAGTTAATTTTCTAAGTGATTCTACATTTTTATAATTTATTACATATGAAATGCCTAAGTATGGATTATGAAGATGATTTTTGAACAGACACACTTGTGTTTTAGAAGCTTACTGAACACATTCACATTGGAGTATCTGGGTTGTCTTTTTTTTCCTCTCTACACATACCAGCTTTTACCAGAACTTCCCTTTCCCATAACCACTCTGGTTGAAACCAAGTCCCTGCGCTGTTTAAATCGCAGAGGATGTTTTGGCATAAGCAGAATTCTGTGCTTTACTTTTTCAATTTTAGATCATGACTCATGTCTGTTTGTTCCTTAAAATTATTGTCACAGGGTTAGATTTCCTGTGAACTTGGTTTGTCTGGGCAGATGGTAGCTTTCTGGAGAAGTGGGTGGCCTTTCCCAGGGAGACCAGGACCGAGGTGAACCTTCATGATCAGCGTGTGAAAGAAGGAGATGCGGCGAAAGGAAGGAAGAGGCTAAAATAGCAGGAAGGATGTCTGAGGACATCAAAAGATATCATACTAACTAACTACCTAAAAATACCATCACACACACACACACACACACACACACACACACACACACACACACTTTCCCATCTGTGCTAACAATGCCCTCCCCAAAGCCTCCACCACCAGGCATGTTGTAGGTTATTGTTTTTGTCATTGGTTCCCCCCAGAGGAAGAAGGTAAGTTCTTATTGCTGAAGACAATGTGCACTTCAGACACATGATCTAGAGGAACTGAGAATATAATTTTTTAATGTGGAGGAAGAAGGACATGAAGTACAAACATGGCAAGACAGTATCATACATCTATGGGCAACTTTGCTGATGTTACAACTTTGTCCCTGTCTATGAGAGTCCATTATCATGAACTAGGTCACCCTGGTTCTTTTCTCAGACCCTTACATGTTCTGTGGAAACTGTGTCCTCCCATGATAAAGAAGGGACCATGGTCTGGAAAGTTCTTGTCAGAGTCTCCAGACAAAGCTAATGATGTGGCGTTTCATGATTATCACAGAGATATTAGGGGCAGCCTTTTGGGTATGTACATTTATGCCTTTGCTCAGTGTAAACAAGCTCTGTGAGTAAAGATGCCATCTTTCTGGAACTCCCGAGACAGAGCAGACCTGAAGAAACTCTGCCAGTGTAGAACAGGCTGCAGACACTACCCCAGATGACTAGATGGACATCTAACCCCAGGAGAATACAAGGGAACTTGGGTCATTGGTTTTCTAAAGACACTGAGAGGAGCCACCATTCTGTTAAAACCTTTTCAGAAAGCATTTCATCTTTTAGACTCATTTCTCAACAAGACCAGCTTGCTCTGTGCAGATGTCTGATTTGCTTTAGATAATGGAAAGTTAAACACTCTTCAAGGTGTGTGTGTGTGTGTGTGTGTGTGTGTTCATTCCAACATTTTAGAGAGAAGAAATCAAAGCAAAGACCTGTATCTCAAAGCATTTCCCTTGTTCAACTGTCTTTAACCACCATACCGTAAAGCAACCATTTGTGAGATACTGAGATTAGATATACATGCCCACACACCACCTTATCCTATAGCTACAGAGCAAGTATAACTGTAGATTAATTAATTATGGTTGATCTGTGGGTTTCTGTACCTATCAACCCCTTCATCTTACCAAGCTCCACATGCTGCTGATACAGGCACACCACCCCTACCTTTACTTTTTTCCACACTATGTTCACCCTCTCCCTCCTTGAAACAAAATAAAGCCTTTGCCCTTTTGCTTTTGCACCTAGGAAAATGACTGTTAATGCTAGATAAATACCTATTTCATCATATTGCTGAATGAAAACAAAATGGTGGTTGGTGAGAGGACTTCATTGGTAAATAGATTGCCAAGTAGGCATGTGGACCTGAGTCTTGGACTGCCAGCATTCATTGAAACGTCCAGACATGGTGGTTGTGCTTATACTCCCATTGCTGTGGGGGCAGAGACATCCAGATCTCTGCATCTCACTGGCCATCCAATCTAGCCAAATAGGCAAGCTCCAGGTCCAATATGAGACTGTGTTTTAAAAAGGTAGTGAATAAGTGGGAAAGAGACACTGTGAATGTATGGCGGGCCTCTACATGTGTGCATACACACATGAATGCACAACTCACAGCAGCATGCAAACATGCACATGATCATATACACACAAAATAAACAAATAAATGGAACAGTTTTGCAATAATTCTTAATCTTGGAAAACTGATCAACAGAAAGTTCTAGAGTTCCATGCAAAGAGTCTTTCCCAAAAACTTAGTTTTGAAAGCAATTATTAAACAGCATAAAGTCAGTCGGCAGTACTTATTAAAAATAAAGACTAAACATAAATACGTAATAGACACACCCAGGCTCCACATAAATATTTTATTAACTCTTCACATTGAAAGAATATGAACAACCTGAACTGATAATGTTTCATATTTATGCCATTAGTGACTTGCAAATAATTCATTTGCCAACTAAATAATGTAATTGACCTTCCTGTTGTATCAAATATTCCTTGGAACCAGGCTAGATCCTTTCCTAGGGAAGATTGATTTGTTTGTAGTCATCTCTGTATATCTTCAAGGTCTGGTTGTCCTATATTGACATTTCAAAAGAAAACAGACTTGGATTCTGATCCAAAGCAAACAGCTCTCCTGGAATGAGTCATATGGCTTTGCGAAGTCCTCTGGTGGAGATGATGGGCTTTCAGAACAGTAGATATGGAAAGTTATTATCTAAATGCCTCTTGATTCCTGTGATGTCTCACTGGGAGCTGATTTCTTTGGATCTCAAAATTCCCCCTTTCTCTTTTGAGTGTTTCTTTGTAAAATTGGGTCTGTGACCTATGCTATCTCATTTCTTGCAAGTAGAAGCTTTATGCATTTTGTTGAGAAGGATGACCATCAGCTGGGTGGTGGCTGGAGGTGGGTATGGGGAAAGACCTGGGAGGATGGTATTGGAGTGGTGGTATTTGAAACTAAGTCTATATTAACCAAATGTAACATCCACTATGGATGTCTGTGAATGGGGTTAATGTCTTAATAGGAATCATAAGAGAATAATAAATAAAGCCCTCCCACCCCCAAGCCACACCTGGGTCTTAAATCTCTGACTTAAATCCACTGTGGCTCAGTGATAATTTGGGTTCAGCATAGTTCAAGAAATTGCTTTCTCAAAAAGAAGATGCTAATTCTAGTTTCTATGAGGCTTGTTTTTGTGGTGACAGTAATGATGCAGGCCAAGTAGTCAGAAAGGGCCTGGTTGATAAGGTGACATCTGGGTACCACCTTAAAGAAGCACAAGAATGAGTTACAGGACAACATGGATCATGCCATCCAGAGTGGAAAGAACGTGGCGAAGACTGGACAGAGATGAGAATGAAGGAAGAAGAGAAAGACGGAGGATAGACACAGAAATATCTCAAAGGTTTCGATGAGAACACAACAGGAGCAGCAAGAAGAGCAAAAAGAGGGCTCTGAGGACAGTGACCAAGGGATTTAAGTGCTCCAATTAAAAGATGTACATAAATTAAACATTCATATATAAAATTAAACTTATGAAGCCGGGCGTTGGTGGCACACGCCTTTAATCCCAGCACTTGGGAGGCAGAGGCAGGAGGATCTCTGTAAGTTCGAGACCAGCCTGGTCTACCAAGTGAGTTCCAGGACAGCCTCCAAAGCTACAGAGAAACCCTGTCTCGAAAAACCAAAAAAAAAATAAACTTATGAATACAAGTCATTCCAGTTTATAAACTAGAGAATTAAGGGATTCCTCTGGCTGATGCTATGGGGATACTAGGAGCAAAAGAAGAAATAAGAAGTCAAGTTAGAAAGACCTTTGGCATAGACAAAGTTCAGTAGTGGCGTTGCAGTCCAACTGAGTTTATGTACGCCAAAGATGGATGGAAAATGTTTTTCCATGGGCTGTAGGGACTCAAAATCTTCCTAACTCAATGCTCACAGAAATGCAGACAGAAGAAAGTAGACACAAGGGTGTCTCTATAGCCTAAGAAGTCACCTTGGTTTTAGAAAATAGGATAGGGGCAGGGTAGTTGAACAGCAACAAAAGGTCCTTCTGACCTATCTTTTAAGGAAGACCCAAGAAATCATGTTGAGCTGCAAAAAAATGTTAAGAAGCATCATCTACATCCTGGAGGACCAGACATCCCAAGGAAAACTTACTCTCATGTGGAAAAAGAAAATTAGGAGATTGGGGGGCTGGATGATTAGTCTGGGCCACAGACACTATTGTAATGATCGAGGTGAGATACCATGTCGATGAAGGTTGTGAGAAGTAGTCCGATTCTGGACATAGTTTGAGACAGTCAAACCAGAATGTGCTGATGACTGGCTATAAGGCTTTAGAAGAGGGGAACAGTTAAGTCTAATGAATGCTGGCAATTAAGTGATTATAATGTGCCACTTGAATTAAGCTGGCTTGAGGGAAAAGACAATCAGTGGTTTGATATTTTAGAATGTCAATTTTGAAATAACTACTAGACATCTAAGTTGGGATGTCAAGAAGGCAGTTGGCTAGGCAAGCCTGAAGTTAACAGAAATGTCTGGCTTAGAAGTAGAAATTCGGGGTCCATCTGTAGACATCTGATAAAGGCTACAAACTTTGACAAAATCTAGAAAAGGAATTTTGTGTGCAAAACACAAATACAAAGGACAAGGGCTGGGGCACTCCAACATTTTAAAGGTCGCTTTACATTCAAAAGGAATCCTTAGTAAAAAAGGGCACAAAACCACAAAATAGGGGTCTGTGGAAGACCAGAGAATAAAATATCACAGAATAAAAATGAATAGTAGGCTATATCAAATGATGGTGATGAGATGAATGAGAGGGGAATAAATAATTGGCCATCTGCGTTTGATAATGTGAAAATCACTGGTGATCTTGATCCAAGCTGCTTCAGTCACATCTCGAGGAGGAAAACCTGCCTGGATTGGGCTCAGAAAAGAATAAGATTATAGGAAGGAAGAGAAAGGAATGTAAATTGTTACTTACTGGAATATATCTTTTAAAAATCTAGAAAATAGGATGGAAGTTGAGGGCTAATGTGTACTCAATTTTTTTAACTCCATATTTTTTAACCAGGATAGGTTGCAAGATGTTCTGTGCAATGATGTTAGAAAGCTCCATCATGGAGAGGAATTGTGATGATGTCGGAGAGGGAGGACAGAGCAGTTGGAGTATAAGCCCTAAGTAGAAGCAAGGAAATGGTGCCCAGTGCACATATGGAGGATTTGGCTTTCCAAAGGAGCACAGACAATTCACACAGGAGGGAAGGCAAATTGCCCAGGAACAGGTGCAGGTGGGCAGCACAGAAGGCAGGGAAAGCTAATGGAGATTCTCCCTGATCATGCCTATTTTCTTATTGAAGTGGAATTTAAACTTATCAGCAGAGAGAGAGAGAGAGAGAGAGAGAGAGAGAGAGAGAGAGAGAGAGAGAGAGAGGGGAGGAAGAGGAAGAAGAGAAGGAAGGAGGAACTGGAGGTGTCTGGAGAGAAGAGAAAGAATGAAATAGCTGTGTGAGACACTGGGTGAATGGATGCACTATGAAACTGCAGTGTGGTTGCTGGGGTTGTACTATGATCTTATTTTATACCAGCAGTCTTGAATTGAAAGTGGAAGCTAGCCACAGGAGTCTGTGAGTGTCGGAGGAAGCAGAACTGGATGAAACCAGAGCTGGAGTTTTGATGGGGGAGTACAACAGAGGGCACGGAAGCAGAGAGAGAAGAAAGAAAGAAGGGGCAGGAGAATAAAGATTGTGTTCATTAAAGATAGTCACAAGAAGGGACTGTGCAATCTAAGCTGGCCAACAGGTATGCTATCAAAGGCACTGTAGCAATACTGGATTCTGTGCATCAACTCTAGTCTTTATTGAAAAGGTTAGCAACGTCCACAAAAGCAAACTTTGCTACTTTTTCATATGGCATATTAGAATATGTGAAATGAAGTTAAAATTTTCAAATTTCTGAGAAGTCATTACGAGAAGATCTGGAATGATGGAAACTTTTCTTTCCCCTGTGGTCATTAAAGGGCTCAAGTAATGATGATGCTATCTCCAACATCCAGCATCTAGAGGATTTCAAAGCTTAACAACTTCAGTAAACCTGTAAGAAGAAAGGACATATTAGGATGAGCGTGAGAGACTTTCATGGGCCAAGGGTAAATGGTATGTGATCATATTCTATTAAAGAAAACTTAGCCATTTTCCTACATGTGGAGCTAAGAAATAAAATCTGTGTCTCTGGAGAAAATGAGAATGGATTTTTGGTTGACAGCTAGCATTTCACAGATGGTTCCTAAGTCCATCATTCCCTACCTCAAACATATTCAAAAATTCCTCAGGGAAGAAATATCTATTCCCTCTTCTGTATTATTGCATTGATCTCAAAAACCTTAGATGTCTATAAGGTATTCAAACATTCTCTTAACTTTTAAACAGAGTTGAGACTGACAGACTGTCGGGGCTTCTGAAGTTTCACTGAATGCTACAAGTCAATGGGGGCCATGGAGTGGAATATGGTAGTTTGAAAATGGTCCCCCTAAGCTCATAGGGAGTGGCACCATTGGGTGGTGTGGTCTTGTTGGAGGATGTGTGTCACTGAGGCTAGGTTTTGGGGTTTCAGAAGCCCAAGCCAGACCCGTGTCACTCTCTCTTCCTGCTGCCTTTGGATCTGAATGTAGAACTGTCAGCTATCTCTCCAGCATCATATCTGCCTGAATGCTGCCTTGCTGTCATGATGATAATGGACTAAACCTTTTAATTGTGAGCAGCTCCAATTAAGTGTTTTCCTTTATAAGAGTGGCATGGTCATGGCGTTTCTTCACAGCAATAGGAACCCTAACTAAGACACTCAAAGTCTAAATGATGCTCTGCAAGGTCTAATATCGTTTGACTAAAAATGAGTTACCAAGTTCTGTCCAATAAAGAAATAGACAGGATACCACAGCAGACTCTGAAAACAGTCCCTAATCCATAGCAATGGTAGATTCTGTTGGTGAGGTGCACAGGCTAGTCTTTATGAACTTAACACAGATTAGAAATATCTAGAAAAGATGGTCTCAACTGAACAACTGTTTTCATTAGACTTGTCTGTGGCAACATCTCTCAGGCATTTTCTTAATTTCTAATCAATACAGGAGGCCCTAGCCCACTGTGGGTGGTGACATCATTAGGCAGGTGAACCTGGCTTGGATAAGAAACCATTGAGTAACCCAGGGGAAGCAAGCCAATAAGCATCATTCCTCCATGGTCTCCACCTCAGGTCCTGTCTTGAGTTCCTTCTGCATTGGTTTTCCTCTGTGATGGACTGTAAGCTGTAAGCCAACTAAACCTTTTTCTCCTCCAAGTTGTTTTTGGTCAGAATATTAGCTCAACCAGGATGGAGCAAAACAGGACAGAGGTGTCATTGATTGTGAAGAATGCCAAGCTCAAAAACAGTGCTTCTCAACCTTCTTAATGCTGTGACCCTTTAATACAGTTCTTCATTTTGTGGTAACTCCAACTATAAAGTTATTTTTGTTGCTACTGCAAAACTACAATTTTGCTACTGCTATGAAGTATAATGTAAATGTATGTTTTTTTCCCGATGGTCTTCAGTGACCCCTGTGAAAGGGCCTTTCTACCCCCAAAGGGATGATAGACCCACTGCTCTATGGCTATGTGGGAGGTAGGTATTGGGGGGGGGAGTACGTTATAAGGAGTTGGTGGTTTTTCAGAGCCCGTTTTCTGTTGTGTGAGGGTGATTTTACATAGTCCATCTGTGGTTTCTTAGGCATCATATTTTTCTTGAAAATTTCATCGCTTCTGACCTACTTCTTCCCAGTTTCACACACTGCTAAATAGACCACAGATTATTTTCTAGACCTTTTATAGAATACCCACTGAAGTGCTGAGACAGGCTTTTACAAAAACACTGTCCTTGATGTTATCTGTATCATGGGGTGGGATTTCCTTTTATTTGTGGCCTAAATGTCTTCAGCTATTTGAGGTACAGAAACTACTAGTTTCTCCAGCCCTGGGAAGCCTTGAAGTTTTTATTTATTTTCCCTCTTGTGATTTTTTTCCAATTCAAATGACAATGTAGCCAGTTCTTACCTGATTCCATCTCTTTCTTGTAATATTTATCTAAAAGTAACAAACAGGGGCCAACATACTTTAGCATGTTTATTTCTTGTAGCTGATTACCTTAGAGCTATGGAATCTGGGAGTTCTTGGTATGTTTTCCAAGGAAGCATAGAAGGTGTGTGTGTGTGTGTGTGTGTGTGTGTGTGTGTGTGTGTGTGTGTGTGTGTGTGTTTTCCTCCATGGTTAACACAGGGACTCTAGTTTTCTAGTTTTCGATGTTCATTTTCTTCCCGCTTCAGTGTACACCTCAAGCTAATACCATATATTTAGGTGTTATGTCATTCACTGTTATGTGTCCTCCCTATGTTGATTAGGGACAATGCTAAGCAAAGGGACTCCAAAAATTAATGGCTTAAATAAAAATACCTTCTTCTGGCAAAGACTCCAGGTTATCTGCTCTGGTGTCTCAGTTTTTCACAAATTCAGGTCTGATGGCAAATTGGTATTTGTTTCTGAAGGGTCTTCGCCCAAGTCAGCCCCAAAGACAAAGACATGGGAGGAGGTGGAGAGGAAGGTATTAATGTGTGAGTCCTGGAAGTGAACCATAAAGTCGCTGTTCATGTTCATCGGTGGGAACTTTATCACCTGCAATGGGCAGCAGGAAATGTACTCTCCACAGGTCCAGGGTGAGAAAAGACTGATTGTGACCAACTTGTGTGGTTTCTATCATGGACAACAAAGAAAAATAACAACAAAAGACTTTGGTGTTGCTATTACCTCTGAAGTGTTAGTGTTATATTAGAAAACCTAGATGAGATTATATGATTAATGGACAGAGCTAAGGGCTAAACAATATTTTTTTAAAAGATCAGTAATGGTGTTAGTTATAACAAGTATGTGATAGAGGGCTTTGGGATTTGATCTGATTTGTCACAGAGTAGATGGAAAATAACATCTTTTGGGGGTTATTGGAGTTTTAATTTATTTTTATTTATCTTCGTATTTAAATTTTCATTTACATTCCAACCTCAGATCTATCTCCTTCCCACCTCTCCACCTGCTCCCCCTTACCTCCCTCCCAGATGCCGCATCCACTCCTCTCAAAGGGCAAGGGCTCCCATGAGGAGTCAACAAAGCCTGGCCCATTAAGTTGAAACAGGTCCAAGTCCCTCCTCCCTGCATTAAGGCTGAGCATGGCATCCCACCATAGAGAATGAGCTCCCACAAGCTAGCTCATGCATCAGGGATAGGTCCTGGTCCTACTGCCAGGGGCCCCTCAGATAGACCAAGCTACACACGCAGAGGGCCTAATTCAGTTCTGTTGAGATTTCCTTTATTCTGAAGCTTTTATTTGCACAGGATTTGAGGGGAAAGCAGTTATAACAGAAAAACAATTTTAAAATAGACCCCATGTATCATACATCTTAATAATACTTCAGAATAAAAAGACAATGCTTTAGTCTATGGGACCTCTAATAGTGGAACAATATTTATCCCTAGTGTACAAATGGACATTGGGAGCCTATTCCCTATAGAGGGATACTCTCTCAGCCTAGACACACGGGGGAGGGTCGAGGCCCTGCCCCAAATGATGTGACAGACTTTGATGATCCCCCTTGGAAGACCTCACCCTTTCTATGGAGCAGAGGGATGGGATGGGGGTCTGTGGGGGGCATGGGGAGATGGGAGGGAGAGGGAACTGAGATTGATGTATAAAATAAGATTGTTTATAATTTAAATTTAGAAAAAACAATGCTTTCAGATATAAAGGTGACCTTAACCATTCATTCAAACAAACAAGTGATTTTCATAAATGCAGTATTGGGCTCAAATGTTATTATCTCTAATATACTATTGTCCACATATAATAAGTCAAACTTGGGATAAATTGCCAGCCATTTAGATTTGGTAACATGTAGATCATTGGTGATCTTGATACAAGCTGTTTCAGTGAAACCTCAAGAAGAGAGCCCTGTCAGAGTGGACTTGAGAAAGATTAATTTTGGAGGAAGGATAAGAAGAGCTGTTGTGACTTTTTTTCTGGGGCCTTAAAGGTTAGATTCCACCTTTTAAATGGAAGTACAAATTCTCAGTGCAGGGAACGGATAGTGCCAATGCCAATCATTCTAGGACAGGGTCAAATATCAATCTTCATTTCCAGGAACAGGGCAGACCATTTCCTCTTAGTGATACAGAAAGACAGAGAGCTGAAATATGAAGAATGATTGTTTGACTGTGTGTGATGTGAGCTTCTCTTTTCCTCCTCAGGCTCAGTAGGTGCTTGTGTTGGTTACTTTTCTCCTGCTGGGACAGAACACCGTGACCAAGGCAACGTAACAGCAGAAAGAGCATTTTGTTTCGTGGTTCCAGAGGGATAGAGTCCACCATCCCGGCATAGCAGCAAGTGGCAGGTATGGGCAGGAAGCTGAGAGTTCACACATCTAACAGCAGGTGGAAGCAAGAGCTGAAGCAGAGACCCTGAAGGACTGCTGCTCACTCTCTGTGTCTTGTGCTTAGCCAGGATTCTTATATAGCCCAAACACCTCTACCTGGGGTTGTGCTACTCACAATGGGCTGGACCTCCTACAACAATTAGAAATCAGTAAAAGTCCCCACAGCCATGGCAAACAGGCAAACTAAATGGAGGCAATTTCTCAGCTGAGTTTCCCTCTTTCCAGGAGACTCTAGGTTTGTGTCCTGTTAATGGCAGACTCTAACTATGATACATTAACAGCTAGAATTATTACAAGCTCACAGATACAGACATATTTAATTGACTCATTTTGGTCATAGGAAGCATCTTCAGATTGATTCATTCTGGCTTGACACTTTAGTAATGACAAAAACCATCCTAGAATCATCTTATGTTTCTTGTCCTTGTACAAAAATTAGTCATATTTCTGAGCCTTCATTTCACACAATCTTCTGGGTGCTAGTGATATCTGTCATTGGTTTTATGTTTGTAGTTTCAAAACTTTCCATACACAGTGGTTGCCCCATAATACTGCTACCAATATCAGTTGCTCCTATTGGACTGCTGGGACTATTGTTCACATCTTTGTATGTGCCCCACCCGTTCTCATCCCATTTGTGATGGTTTGAATAGGAACTTATTTCATTGTCTCAGATGTTGGGATATTTGGCACCCAGCTGGATGCTGTTTTCATAGGTTTAGAGAGTATGGCCTTGCTAGTAGAAGTATATCACCAGTGGTGGAGGGGGCAGGCTTTGAGAGTTTAAAGACTCCACCATTCCTAGTTCACTCTCTCTGCTTTGTACTTGTGTTTCAGGATGTGAGTCCTCAGTTTCTGTTCCTGAAGCCGTGTCTGACACCTGCTGCCTCTCTCTGCTCCAACATCATTGACTCTAATCAGTCTAGGACCATAAACCCAAAAAAAAACCTTTTTTTTCATAAGTTTCTTTGGCCATAGTCTTTTATCAATACAATAGAAAAGCAACTAGTATGCCAGTTTTAGTCATAATTGCATTAGCAGAGAATGCTGTTATTATATATTATATTTTTTATTTTAAACTTGATAAATTGATACTAAAATTCTAATGAGTGCAGAGAGCCAAGAATAGCAAGAGCAAATTTCATGAAGGAAATCTAATAAGACCCAAGTTAGAACCTTCTTTACACCACCCAGATTTATCACAATGTTGTATAGTAATAATTACAGTGTGCTAATGGTACAAGAGTAAACACTAGCTGGGGTGTAACTCAGTGGGAAAGCCCTTTCCTGGAATGTCCAAGGTCCTGTAGGGCAAATTGAGAAATGTGGAAATAGTATTGCATAGCAAAAGGAGAAAAGCTATTTGATGACTAGTACTCCAAATTTTCTTTCTAGAAGAAAGAAAATGTAAAAACAGAAATTTGATTATTACAGTACTCATCAAAATAATCTTAGATTGTGCTCTGGGCAGTTACCTGCAGTCTAAATGAGGCGGAACAGTTAATTATATGCATGATATCTTATAATTAAGGAAAAATCAAACAGGAGAAAGGATTCCAGGATGGATGTCAAGCATTTTTCTTCATGTAAAAAGGAAAAGTAAGGTGTAGAATGAAGGAAAGAACAGGCCCCATGCTTGGGTCAGAGAGAATAGAGAAATACCAGACTATTTAGGGGAGCTTTTGTTCAAATTACATACACTCTGGACCTGCCACCTGTCTAAATCAGACATTGAACAAAACAGGGTGAATTCATGATAATCTAACCCAATCATCCACATTGGCTTTTTTATTTTTAACCAAGGCAAGATTTCTCTGTGTAACAGCCCTAGTTGTCCTGGAGTTTGCTTTGTAGACCAGGCAGGCCTCCAACTCAGAGAGACCTGCCTGTCTCTGACTCCCAAGTGCTAGGACTAAAGGCATGTGCCATGTCACCTGGCTCTTGGCTCACTTTTTTTAAAGAAAGGGTGTGTTGATCATTATTGGGGATTGTGAAGAAAACTGTGACATTTATAAAAAGTGAACCCTTCACAAACTCCAGGAAAAAAGTATTTTCTTTATTGTATGCTTCTCAGTGTTCCATGGCATCCAAAATGTAGATGGTGGAGGGAAAGCAGCTGGCAAAACTTGAAGCCGGGGAGGGGCATCTAGCAGGTGTGAAATCCCACAGCCTCAGCTGCTGCAGCTGAGTTCATGGGCATCAGAACCGGACCCTAAGATCAAGGGACCCAAGCTCCACAAAATCTTCAGACCCTGGGCCCTTCACTCGTTTCCCAGCAAGTCCAGGGTTTTGTGTCATCACTGGGGAAAGGGAAGGTGAATTGAAGGTTCACAGGGTGGGGGACCCTCTTCAAAGGAAGCTGTGTGCTTTTCCTCCAACCAGCTCCCTGAAAGACCAACAACAGAAACCCTGAAGTTCAAAGAAGGGCCCTTTTTGAAGGTTCTGCAATCTCTAAGATTTATTTTTATTTTTTAGGATTAGAATTCAGGTCTTATACTCTATGGCTACACCCACCACACACTTCCATTTCAATAAAGGGTACTCAAGGCTTAATTAATAACAAGCACGGGGGCTTCTAACTTCCTGCTGTGGAATGCCAAATGCTTCTCAGTTTGCCTCCCATCCACTGAATCTTGTCATGATTGCACCATGGGGAAAGTGCTGTAGGATGAATCCTTAGCCTCTAAGCTCCCACACTGCTTAAGTCTCAACAGGGATGTTTGTCTCCAGGGATGAGGTACTCTGGAAGAGTGACTGACTGCTTCTTGCCTTGGGAGAAATACCTGCAGACTGTTTGATGCCTCTGGGTGCCACAAAAACTTGCTTTATTTTTAAATTTTTACCCCTTTCTAGTGTGTGTGTGTGTGTGTGTGTGTGTGTGTGTGTACATTTGAACATCAGACAATGATGCCAGAAATTATTCCCATTCACTTTTCTGAGAACATAATTCAATGGAGCAATCACATCTATGATTCATTGATACGGGTCTCACTAGCCAGCTTACTCTGGGGAAATCCTCTGTCTCTACCTTCTGAGACTGAAATTACAATGTGTCACTCTGCCCACCTAATTAATATTGATGTGGATTCTGGGGGGTTTGAACCATGTTCCTCATAGATGCCTGAGCATGCTTAACCACTGAGCTATCACCTCTGCCTCAAATTTATTTTTCTAAAGAATTCTTTCTAGGAAAGAATTTTCAAAACAAAAAGATTAACTTGTTTTTTTTAATTTTTAAAATGGACAAAATTAAAAGGTTAACATATACTTAGGTCTTTCAGTCATTTCTGCAAAAATTCCAAGCGTTATCTCTTTGCCATACCAAGATCTGAAGTAATGGTCCTAAAAATGAGTCTCGGGAATTCTGGTGCCTGGTAGGGTGACCATGCAGAGAATTTCACTACGCATCTTAAATGCTTTAGAAGTATTCTTGTTTATGCCACCTCCCAACTTTCTCTGACCATGAGAGCTATGCTAATAGTTCTCACTTAACATCTGAGTGGCATCTTGTTCCACTAATAGATTTGAGGTACTGGCCATAGGGTGTGGTTTCGGTGTGATCCCTTATAAGGAAGAGGAGGGGCCTTGTCTTTCTTTGGTGGTGGTCTGAGCATCTTGCATTGCAGCATTAGGTGGCTTCAGGGGAAGAAGACCATGGTGATTATTTACCTGCATTGTATGAGTGTTCCTCAAATAAGCATCTGCTATTCTTTATTCAGGCATTCGTGGACTTCCTTTTTTTTTTAAATCTGCCCAACATTTGGTGCCCAAAACAAACATATATTAGGACTCACCCTCAATAGAGCACCCTTTGGGAATCCTACTTTCTAATCATGCTCCAGGAACTCAGTACTTGGGCTGGGGGCATTTTTGGTCACCATGACACTCCATGGAACCTCAAAAATGTAGGTTTTCTCTTGGAACCCACAAATTCTCTTCTGTCACCAGGAGACAGTATCTCCTACATTTCTCCTTTCAGGGTGTCTCATGTTCTCTCCATGCATATTAGCGGTTGCCATGGATGAATCAGATATCCACAGAGGTATTTCTGTTGTCCCTGTCCCTGATTCCAGAGCTCCCCACATCACCAGAGAGAAATCTCTAAAATTCCAAGTAGCAGGAATACTTTCCTCAGGCTCTAGAAACATAGAACTTGAGGGGATGGGAGGTTTGCAGCCAAGTTGCTTTGCTCTTTATTTGATATTACTTTTGCATTTCCCCACTTATTCAAAGCTGTTTCCTTTCCTATCTTATGCTTATAATACTACTTTATTTCTTATGTGTGCTCTCAGAAGAACTCACCTGTCACCTTAATCAGCTTATTAAAGAATTTCATACAAGTCAGTGGAATGTTCCTTTAAAAGTAATTTCCACTGCAAGTTCTCATGCTATTGTTATTAAACATATACAAATACAGGCACGCACACACACACACACACACACACACACAGATGTACACAGATACATACAGAGACATATGCACATACACACACAGACATACACATACAAATATACACACAGGCATATACATACACACACAGACACATGCATAGACAGACAGACAGTCACACACACACACACACACACACACACACACACACACACACACACTGTGGAAGATACCCATAAGGGTGAATGTTCGGTGAAAATAAGTTCTCTTTTCCATTTCTCTGTTGTTTGGAATTGTGCATCAAATCTGGCCACAGCTTACAACCTTGTGAGGATGTCATAAAACACAGACAAACTTCAGAAAATCTGATTGAAGTTGCAAAGTCCAGCTATCAACTTCTAAATATCTAGTTAATTCAATTGTGCACATCAGGCTGCAGAATTACTTGTTTAAAAAACAGAGTGAGGGAAAGTGGAAAATGCCATCAACTATGAAGTCACCACAAAGCACAAACACTTAAACACTCTGCCAGGGATGATTACACCTTGTCACCTACAGCAGCTATTCATCTGGTCACCTACTGCTTTTCAATAAATTTTCATTCCACACATTCAGAGAAGTGACAACATAGTAAATTTTTCTCTTGCCCATTGAAATCCTCATCTGGGCAAATGTGAAAATAGATCTAGAACATGCAGCCACTTTGATGATAGATGCCATCAGTGGGATGCCATGCTTAGGGATTTATATCCAGAGATAGATATCTGTGTTGGCTAGTTTTATGTCAACTTGACACATAAGTGGACTTATATGAAAGGAGGAATTTCCATTGAAAAATATGCCTCCATAACATCGGACTGTAGGATGTTTCTTAATTAGTGATTGGTGGGTGGTGCCATCCTTGGTCTTGTGATTTCAGGTTCTATTAGAGAGCAAGCTGAGTAAGCCATGGTGAGCAAGTCAGTAAGCAGTAGTCCCCCAGAGTCTCTGCATCCAAGTTCCTGCCCTGCTTGAGCTCTTCTCCCAACTTCATCAATAATGGTCTACAATGTGAAGTGTCAGCCAAATAGACTCTTCTCTTCCCAACTTGCTTTTGGTTTGTGGTGTTTCATTGTAGTAGTAACAGCTCTAACTAAGACAACATTCAACCAATTCTGATGCACCTAGTACAGGGTACTATGAAGCTTGCTACGTGTAGGCATGAAGTACAATGTGCTTGTCTCCGATGTGAGGAAAGGCAGAGTTTGTGGGCTATTCATGAAGGTGGCTGCAGTAGCATCCTAAGAGAGGTGGTTAGCAAGTTTCATGAAAGTAGAGAAGTTAGACAGGAGGAGGAGGAGTACCACATCTTGTCCTTGACTCATTGTTCTAAATTGTCATCTTATCTAATCTCATCATTTCAGTGCCAGGAACAAGTTATTTCTTCATTGAAGGCTATCTGTCTTCCCTGTTGCTCTTGACAAAACTTGCTAGGATATCAAGTGCTTTCTTACCAGAGTCCCATCTCCCCATGCCAGTCCTCAATCTTAATTCTTTTCATCAAGAGAGCTTGATACAATGCCATGATATAGAGTGAGCCTCAGATATGTCTATGATATAAATTTCATAATAAGATCTTAATGCATCTGTTGTCTGCCTTGGAATGAGCTTAAGAAATTCAATATCCTTTACAAATACAGTTTGCTTAACAGCATGACGTTATTGTCAGTAGGCAGATAATAACCTCAAAGTTCAGCTTTGATGATACAGTAGCTAGAGCTCTTATGTTGCCCTTGGAAGACAGGGAAAATGATTGCTGTTTTGGACACCACTACTGAGCAAGAGAAACGGAAAGGAATAGAGCCAGGCACAACATCATTATATTTAATAGGATCAGTGATGAAACATCTTTACTGAACAGGCTGCTTAAACATATCTAATGCCTTCTCTTAATCTTCTAAAAGCAGTAAAAGAGTGCCTCTCTTTCCACCATGCATCCAGTGTTCTGAGAGTCCATGAGTCCCATTGTTTCTCTGCTCCCCCATGCTGGAAGTCTCACAGGAATGCCCAGAGTTAGGCCTTTGCCCACTTTTTCCAGGAGGCATGAGTCACTCTCATCTGTTCACTCCTGAGAACCAGTCATCTGGAAAACTTTCAGTTGCTGACAGCACCCTGCCTTGTTACCAGAATATCATCCAAGATTCATAGGTTTTTAAGCCAAAATTCATTTAGGAGTAAGAAAGAAAAGGAAAATGTGTGGAGGATGCTGGATTAGCAGAGATGGTTACAAATGAGAAAAATTCACCTTCTGCATGCAGATATTTAAAATAGTACCTGTCAAACAAATGGCTAATATATTCTAAAGGATACATTTAGGACCATTGAATGCCTACCGATTTGCCTTTTGCAGCCTTTCCAACTCAAGCCTCTTTCTGCCCTCTTTTGGCTATTTTGTCAACTCATATCCCTAAGGTTTGCTTCCATTTCTTGGCCAAAGGATGATGGTGAGATGCAAGGTGTGTTTCTTTTGATTGTGTGCACAGACTTAAGCAATCAGCCATATTTAGAAATACCCTGTTGTGAAAAATAATTCTCACATCGTTTTCTTATAGATTTTCTTCCTTTTTGCCATTCATTCCTGATCTCAGGAATTACATTCAATCCCTTTGCTTTAAGATGCATTTCCTTAAGTGGTTCAGGCTGAACACAATTGGTATCAGGAGTTGTAACATGAGTTCTAATAGGTCTTAATAATGAAAGTCCTAAACCGGTATATGGGAAAATGCTGAGAGATCAGAGAGAAGAAAGAGCAAGTTAAAGCCACTTTTACCTCCCTAGTTTCTCAGAAGAAAAGAGACTGAGTTCCTGTTTCCTCCTACCCATATTCCTTTCTCTGCCCAACCATCTCACTTGCTGTCTGTCTGTACAGACCTCCAGACCTCTATGGTTAGCTAGTGGCAAGCTCCATTCTCTGATCTTCAGACATGCTTTATATGTACAAACAAGATATCACCACAGGAGTGGCTCTATAAATCAATCATCTGGGAAAGATTTTCAAGCTGAGTTAGTCAGTAATATAATGGCAGTACTCACCCAAGCATTCCACTTCTGATGGTAGGTGGAATGGTGGTCAACCTTGGTCTATAATAACCTATATTGGCATAATATGACCAAGGCCTGCATTTGAGATTAATTGAAGTGAGACTCGAATAGAAGATGGGGTATTTTGACCTGTGCTTGAACATTTTGAGGGCAGTGTTAACTGCAAGAAATTTTGACTACAGTGTCTCTTAATTGCATTGAAAGACAGCACAAGAAAATGAGAAGCACTTGATATCCAAATGCTAAGTGAAAATTCATTTTATACTTGAAAGGAGACTCATTTCCTGCAAGATGTACTGAAAAGTAAGTTCAGGATATAGTTATAGGTATACCAGATCTCCACACCTGAAGCAGGTATCCTCAGCAATAGTTATTGCCATGATGATATAGATGATAGTGGGATCCTGTGACTTCTGTTGGAAATATTCGAGGAGCTTATCCTGGAAATAGGAAATCTTGAAGTCCTTGAATGTTTCAGGGTGGCCAAAGTAACTCTTCCCTTCTGGAAGTACTCTCTCCTATCCCAAAGATAGTTAAATGGCACCAGCTAAGGAATAATTCACTCACCACAGTACGAGTTCACATTCAGATCTAATCCCCCTACCTCCAAGCCTCAAGTCTCAGCAGATAGTCAGGGAAGAATTACAACCTCTGTTCCAGGAGATAGATAACCTTATACTTAATAGATCTGCAGGACTCTGAAGATTAGATCTGAAGCATGTTGGCCTGGAGTGGGAAAGACTGCTACGTGGTTGGATGGAGACTATTTACAAACAAGAGTAATTCATTTTTAACTTAGGTTCCAATGTTAGAAGCATCTCAAGATGATCTTAAAGATTCTTGGGGGTGAGTCTAAGGTCAATGTTAAGAATCTGGGATGAGTCCTTCAAAGACTCAAGAGAATAGTGACTTTCAGTAAATGAAGTAGAGATGCTAGGGATGTCTTGGTATGATGCTGATGAAAGGTGAGGAAGTTAAAGGAGATAGGGGTTAGGTTTGATTTTTCTGGAAGTTCTGGAAACCTCTCACCTACTTTGTTCACTAAAAGAACTCAGGAGACACTTCTTTAATCAAGGCTTAGCAAGGTATACTATGGTCAGAGGGGTCACTAGCATTTGTCTAGAAGTTTGATGGAAGCAGCTGTCTTTGTGAAAAAGAAAGCCATAAAACCAGACCCTGCATTGTTACTGAGGATGACAGAAATCTAGAGTTACAGAATTGGGACTCTAGTAGTTTAACAATTATAGACAAAAAGTCTATCATGACTAGGTCAGAGTGTCACTTCAAATGTCTTAACAAGGATGTAGTCTATTGGCTAAGAGATCACCATGGTTCTAGACACGAGACAGCTAGACTGCTGACTTGAGTTGATTACTTGTATTATTCTATTTCTGAATATACAGAAGTGAGCAGAAGTGTGGTATCAGCTACTACAGTGGAAATTTGTGGTCCGCCCTCCAGTTTCCATACTTAAATTAAAACCTATCAAAAGGGAAGCTAAATGCCATTGGAAAACAACCTTGTAATGATACCTGAAAAAGGCATGCAAATACTGAACATCCCTCCCAATCCTTTTCCATAGGGATCTCATTTCACAGAATAAGGAGGAAGGGGGAAATACAAAGTTTGTATTTAAATGAGGTATCCTGATCCTTCTGTTGCTGGTATTCTAAAAACTTCATCAGGGCCTCCAGGTAGAGTAGTGGTTTTCTAGATGATAAATGAAGGCTAGGTGATACACTGAATTTAGTTTACTTCCCTAGTCTCCGTCTATACAGTTATCTCGGGCAGCTGACAGGGCCCTCACAATGGTTGCCCTATTGTAGTGTGAATGGCCACACAGAATCCTCTGAAATTTCTACAATTTCTCCTTCTGATGTAAATGTATATACCCATATCTGTATTCCTGCCAAATATGATAAAAGAAAAGCAATCTGCATCCCAGGAGGAACTGGAGAGAGTTCTACTACCATTAGTGATTTAGGGTATGCAGAGGTGGAGGTCCCCTTTCATCCCAAATGAATTGACCTGTGTGGGTCTGGAAAAAGCAGTTGGATTATCAGAAACAATGAGTCAACAACTATAAGTGTCAGTGGTGACAGTTGCTGTTGAGACTTGCATGCAAAAATATGGCACCTTTAATGGAACAGACTGGCACACTTTCTACCCTTTGTATGCAGGTTTTACTTTGGGGAACACAGTTTCTTAGATTATGGTGAGTTAAACTATAACTCCTGAGCCAAAATACTTCTAACAGAGAATATACAAGGTTGAAGGATCTCTCAAAAATCAGAGGGAAACATTCACTGACCATGTGTGTTAGCCAGTCTCTTTTATTGATGCCTTTTATTGGGCAAAGAGCAAAGGGGCTGAGACTTATATGGACTCCTTCTGATCCAGTTAACGTCATTTTTGAATGACTAACCTGACAGCATCAGAGCCTGCAGAAATCAATTTCTTGTTTCAGGGTCATTTCCTGTATCTTCTAAATGTATGATATCCAGCTAAAAAGTCCACTGTCCTTCTAAATACACTTCACATCTGTCTGTTTCCTGACACTCACATGCCACCTGCTCAGACCTGACCCCCATTAAATTTCTCCTGGTCATTTCATCAATCCCCTCTTCCCAATATCAGCCAATGCTGCCTTTAGACTGCTCTCCTCCATCTATCTCTGATACCTTGCCAAATTTAATTATGTCATTCACTGTTGAAAACTTTTCATATATATATGTACATATATATATATATATAAATATTGACCTTAATATAAAAGTCCAAATTATGAATCTTAGCTATGAGACACTCTAACACTTAGCTTCTGTTTTGACTCAGCTCTTATTATTTTCTATTTCCTCTCTTACAGTAAGTTCCAATAACAGTGAACTATTTTCATTTCCTTAAAATGGAGCCAGGCCTTTGTGTGACCTGGCTCTGTCTGAGCACCCTCCCCGCTTTATCAAATCCCACTCAGCCTTGAGACTGCAGAAGCAACAACAAGTTTTCTAGAGCATCTTCCTGAACCCCTGATGAGGGAGCTAGGATTGGTCATCTTTTTCTTCCCTTCTCATTCAGCTCTTGCTGTAGCCTGTCTGTGTTACATTGTTTATCTTTGGATTCTGCCACTGGACTCTCTTCTTCCCAACACTCCTGGTATCCAGTAAAAATCAAGCACCCAACAAAAATATTTTTTGAAAGAATTATGTTTTCTTTGCTTTCTATGGGATATGTTTTATAATATCATTTAAAAGATAATCATACTTTTATTCCATATTCTCCAATGGATTTAAGTAAGATGGAATGGCATAGAAACACCTTGGAATTGACTTGGGAACTTTACCAAAGGAAGTCTAAATCATTGAGCTTAGCCTCCAACAAACAGTGTTTTAAACAGTTTTGTGTTGCTATAACAAAATTCTGGGTAACTGATATAGGGCCAAAGAAAGGAACTGGAAGTTTATCCTCATTCTCTTTGTAATAACCCATTCTTGTGGGGTTACAAATCAACCTCTTTGAGATCTGTATAGCATGAATAGCAAAAACCCAGAGACAGATCCTGGGGTTAAAAGTGGAGATCATAGAAGCAAAGTGGTCAGCCTCTGTAGAACTCTCACCTCTACCAGTGCTCAGACCTCTCTTGTGTTGGGATTAAAGGTGTGGGATCCCAAGTGCTGAGATCACCTTTGTGTGAGCTCTGTTCCTCTTGCAGACTGAATCAATTTTGTGTAGCTCAGGGTGGCCTTGAACTAACAGAGATCCATCTGCCTCTATCTCCTGATTGCTGGGATTAAAGGCATGTACAGCACTGCCTGGACTCCATGGCTAGCTAGTGTGGTTAGCTTTGCAAACTGATCTCCAAGCAAGCTTTATTTGTTATATCATAAACAAAACACCAGCACAGGTCTGAACTACTCTGAAGAAACAGCATTAATTCATCCAAAGTCTGGAGCCCCAATGATCTAATTATCTTCTGTGGAGTCTCACTTCTTAAATATTACATAACTTCATTGTTTTGAATTGAAGACAAAAATCTTCCACTCATTCTGAGAAACAGATCTTTTCCAAACCTTGGCAGTCAGAAACTTCATAAAAATAAGCGGAGTTCTACATACAGATTCATAATCATTCCTTATCTTTCTGCATTTTTATGACTCTCGTGTTGTCTTCATGTGACTATCATGAGGCAAAGTATATTTTCTCCTGATCACTCATGGCCTTGACTATTGCGTGACATAATAATTATAATTTAGACTTCATAATGGCAGATAAGAAGTCGATGCTGTTTAATAACTTAGATATTAAATTGGAGATTTCCCAGGACATTTGCAGCCCCCATTTCCATAAGTCACCATTTACTTGCAGTCATGTGTGTGCATATGGGATCTCCTTAACTTATGAAGACAAAATCTCTGCACCTTAATTTAGATCTACTTCTTTAAAATGGTCAGCCATCTGTAAAGAAAACGAAATTTGCTGAAACCAAATCCTGCTAAACCTGGTTAGAACCTCAGCCTTTCAACTGAGAAGTGTGGGTTCCAGCTCTCATCCTGTTCTAAGTCTCCCTAATGCCAGCCTCTTCATAGACAATGGAGGGAAAACACCGTCATCTTCCTAAGGCTGATGGAGTGCTAGGATTGGTGCCTGCCACTGAGTGATTCCTAAAAGGCTAGAACAAGGACAATATCTGATAAAAAAGGACCTTAGGAGCCTGAATAGTCAGGGAATTGTGGGGACCAAGAAACCGGGGCAAGGTGAGTGGATGAATGTAGCCATTTCTCAGTGTATACTTTATTAGCTCCTGCTTCTGAACTGGGGTTCAGAGTCCTAGGCTGGGAGCCAGCAAAGCAGAAATAAAGTGTGACAGACCCAGTTCTATCATGAAGAACCTTCTCGGTAAACTGCAGGGGTGAGACAGCAGGAAAATCCATGGCTGATGCCCTGCTCTTGGAAGACTTTCATAATTCACTGGATGCAGGGGGTCCTCAGTACTATTGCCTCTTCATAAACGGATAAGCACAGTGACTCACTTGTCAGAAAACTTGATTGCTTTAGCTTTCTCCTACCACTAAACAGCATCATAGTAAATCATTTCCTTAATACAATACTAGAATAAACTGGAAGTTAAATTGAAGTTAATTTCACATACTGAAAAATACCGGTTTGCATGGAATGAGTCAAGTAGTCTGTAGAATTTTTCTGGTATAAGAATTTAAAACAAAATAAAAATTCAGAAAAGTATGTTTGTTGAAACTGCATTAAACTAAAAAGCTTCTTTATCACCCAAAAACTACTGTTTGAGTGTAGAGGCACTCTACAGAATTGGAAAAGGTCTTTTCTAGATATACACCCGGCAGAGTGTTAGTGTCCAGAATAGACAAAGAACTAAAACAAAACAAAAAACAAAAGTGAAAAAAAGAAAAAAAGCCACTAAATAGCACGAAAGCAAATAACTCAATTTAAAAAATTGGGGCATGGAACTAAACTGCGAGTTCTCAAAAGAAGAAATGCAAATGGTCAGTAAATGTTTTTTAAGTGGCCAATACCAGTGAGGTCCCATAGACCACAAAACATTACAGGGTGTTGCCACTTCTTAGTAACCCTCCAGAACTTGATGCTAAGACTCTTGCTGAAGATGCCACATTCTTAAGTCACAGAACATAGAGAAATCAAGTTGGTGCCAACATGGAAGCTTCAATCCTACTGGCTAGCTTTAGTAATGCTAGTGCAGAAGAATTCGTCTTACCCAGCAGTTACCCCTAAAGGCTATAACAATGGGTGGCTTGGCAAGACACCCCCCAAAGCTTGAAGTAGCTGGTTATCTTATGTCTTCAGTCAGTAGCCCAGGTTACTTTTTAAAACTTATACAGACCTAGGGAACAGCCACCTCATTTGTAAATGAACAAACCATGGCTCCTATCATCTCAAATCACAAAGAAGCCCCATGTACCATGTGAATGATTTGGTCAACTATTTGCAATCCAGTGCCTATAATGTTTTTACATGATGTGATGTGATGTGTGTGTGTGTGTGTGTGTGTGTGTGTGTGTGTGTAAGCACCCCAGCATGTGGGTTCACATGCATGTGTTTCTATGTGTGTGGAGGCCTGGAATTGACATCAGATGCTTTTCTCAGTTATTTTCCCCTTTGTTTTTTTAAGGCAGGGTCTCTTGCTGAAACCAGAGCTTGCTGATAAGAGCTAGTCTAGTTAGATAGCTTTTCCTGGGGGAGCCCCTGTCCTGTCTTTGGTAGGATTTCAGGAAGCCTTATGCATGTGCGTCTTCTCTGTGGCTTCTGGGGACCTGAACTCAAGACCTCACACTTGCATAGCAAGTACCCTGGATCCATCTTCACAGACCTGTTGTATTTTTTATAGATAACATGAAATTTCACCTTCATTCAGTAGAGTGTCCAATAGGAACAAAAACTCTCCTAGTTAGAGAGACTTTATATATTTTATATATTTATTTATGTGTGTGTGTGTGTATGTGTGTGTGTGTGTGTGTGTGTGTGTGTGTGTGTGCTCACTACTATATTTGCTCTTGGAGACCACAGACTGATATTGAAATAGCTTCCTCAGTCCTTCCCTTCTCCATCTTAGTTTTTGAGACAGAGTTTCTCACTGAACCAGGAATTCACCAGTTGGCTAGACTGGCTGGTAAATGAGTCCCTGCAATCTTCTGACTCTGCTTTCCCAAGACTAGGGTCATAGGCAAGAGCTGTCATTCCTGGTTGTTTAGGAGGGTACTGGGGATCAGAACTCGGGTCCTCATGTTTACTCTAAGTGCCTTACCCACTGAGCCATCTTCCCAAGCTCCAGATGTTCTTCAGATGCTTTTCCTGAGCTGGTCATAGAAAAGGATAGTGTCCAGTCTATTAATATTTAGGTGTCTGTACTGGCTTGCCTTTGAGGCTCTGACAGGATAGGCCCTCAGCTGCAGCCACTAAGGGAACATAGTGAATAGTTCCCCCTTTAAAAGGGCCCTGTCTACCTCCTATCCCTCTCTCTCTCTCTCTCTCTCTCTCTGTCTCTGTCTCTGTCTCTGTCTCTCTCTTTCTCTCTCTCTCTCTCTCTCTGTGTGTGTGTGTGTGTCTCTGTCTCTCTGTCTCTCTCTGACTCAAAGTGAGTTTGTCCTCCATTCCCAGCAGAGGCGGCCACTGCAAACACTGGCTGAACCCAGCCTTTGTTTGACCTATTGAGATGCCTAAGAAATTCAAACTCATCTTCCCCCTCTAGTTCATTCAACCAGGTACACAATGAAGCTTCATATTGTCTCCCTTAGAATATAACCAGCACTTAAAATTATCAAATAAACATTTGTGACTATCAGAAACCAGATGCTTAGCCCTGTTACCCTCGTCATTCTTCTTTATATGTCTCCTCTTTGGAAGAAACTGCACTCATTTTCATCATGTGGGTGCTAGAAAAGCAAACAAGTTCTGAAATGAAGATGGAGGTACATTTTGAAGAGTGGTTAATTCTCCTTGTTGTTCATGCATTCATCCTCCAGCCAGGCCAGTGTTTCTGGGCTACTCATAATAGACTTACTTTTTGCTATTGTTTTCCAGAAGATGAAATTTTAGATTAAATAAACTAGGCTTATATAAAATAAACACACTGGCATAGTCTTGAATAATTTGCTGAAGATAAGATGAGGTCACGCATTTACACATTCCACATTCAAATGGGAGAAAGACACTACTTACTGCTGTCATTCCTGAAAAGCATCCCTACTGATAGTGTAGACAAAAACAAAGAAAACTTCTTCAGAGAGGGTATTTTATTTTCTATCAGATAAGAGAGTCCTTTAGAGGTTTGCCTTAGTATCTTTTGGATAAACAGCCAGTCTGATTAAAAGCTCATGTCAGTATCACTCAGGGGAACATACCAATAGAATGAACACATATAAAGAGAGATTGTATTCAATTGGCCTATATGATATAATCTGGGTAGTCCAACAGTGTATGTCTTCAATCTAGAGAATTCAGTAGCTGCTCAATCTATGTCTCAACAGTCCCAGTTGGGCACCAAAGGCCTCGAGGATTCTAGGAGAGCCCTAGGTCTTCAGTCTTGAAATGCCATAGAAGCTGGGTTCTGAAATCTGGGGAAGGTGGTGACAGTAGCAGTGACAGTTGACAGAGGCAATAGCAGGGTAGATGAACCCTTGAACAAGCCACAAAGGTAAATATGCAAAAAGCAAAAAACTTTACCTCAGACCATCTTATATCTTAGACATCAAAAGAAGATGCCACTCACATTCCAGTAAATCTTCACAGTTGAGTTAACATAGTTGAGAAAATCTTTCATAGACATGCCCCAAGGTTAGTACAAACTGTCTAACCCCTAACAGGTGCACTCAGTGACCCTAGATCTTGTCAAGTTCATGATATTAACCATCACAATACTTTCTTGGTCCTGCTTCTCATCTTAGGTATCTATGGCTCTGTGGAGTCCTTATATAGGAAGTCTTTATGCAACAGTTCCCAGGTGAACCTGAAAGCTTGCCTTCCTTGCACAGTAGGAAAAGGGCTGAGGTTTACCTGCTGATCGTGCTACTATGCTTTCAGAAGACACCCCATCTGTTCGTTAAACATTCTTTACGTAATCACTGGCTGTTGATGCCCACAACCAGCGTAGCTCTGGGCTAATGTCCTGGACTTCTAGTCTGTCCTCCTTTGCTTCCTAATCTTTGTCCTCACTAGAACTGCATATTTTCTCAGTTTCTGTTGCCCTTTCCTCTTGACCCTGGGCCTATGTCATTCCATGGTTTCCTTCCCACAATGACCCATGGTGGCCCATTTGCCCTCATTTCTCTCCCTTGTCCATCAGTCTCCGGTAGTAGCTAAGGGTGTTCAGATTCCTACCCTGACATACAGAAGCAGGCCTGTTCCTAGTTACCTTCTTGGAAGTATGCAACTGATGTTTTGATTTTACAGAGGCTCATGTTACAAGGTTGCTATTTTGGACTTTGGCCTTTTGAGTGGTGGTATGACTATTAAAAGTCTATGGTGACTTTTAAAGATGGATGAATGCAGTTTACGTTATGGTACAGCCATGACCCTATAGGGGGCAGGAACCAAATGGATTCTGAATATGAAATATCCCTCAAAGGCTTATGCATGTGAACACTTGACCCTCAGCCCGTGACACTGTTTCTGAGTATCATAGAATCATTAGAAGGTTGTAGAATCATTAGCCTTACTGGAAGAAGTGATTCACCAAGGGCAGGTCAACATCTGGTCCTTTCTCTGCTACCTGATTACAACATAATGTGATCAGGTGCTTTATACCTCTGCCATCACACCTTCTTGCCATGATAGACTATATCCTCTCAAAACCTAAGCCAGAATAAACCCTGTTCCATTTAAGGCCTTACTTAATAGGTATTTGCTCACAGCAGTGAGAAAAGTAACTAATAAAAGGACTGTTGTACCAGCTGACCAAATATGTACTCATTCTGCATTGTAGATCATAGGTGGACAGGATTGAGGAAAAGCTATGTTCCAGGCAGGGCACCTCAAGGCAAATTTTCTTCATCTGGGAAATGATGATCTTGCTATGACTCACTTGTGTACACTCTCTCTCTCTCTCTCTCTCTCTCTCTCTCTCTCTCTCTCTCTCTCTCTCTGTCTGTCTCTCTGTCTGTCTGTCTCTCTCACACACACACAGTGCCTTTGTTCCATATTATTAGTCAATTCTAATTTACTAATATGCTTAGAAGTTGACTGCCAAAAATAATTTAACCTGTAAATTAGAGCTATCTAGAGAGATAACATTTTCTGCATGAGCTGTCTTTTCAGCTCAACTCAGCTACTTTATGGTAGATGATAAATGTGCAAACCTGCGATGTGTTTTAACAGGCTCTCAGACCTTAGTAGGCCTCCAGACCTTAGCACAACTAATGCCATGTTGAAATGCTGTACAGGCCTAGAAGTTTCTACCACTTTCCAGCTATGAGGTTCAATACGAAACTTGGCCCTTATTTTAACTCATCCTTGTCTCTTCCCTATCTAAAGTCCACCGGATCATGGTAGCTGCAATATCGCTGCATACTAGGTTTGATTATATCATGCATTAGTTACTTTCCTCGTTGCTGCAACAACAGCCTAAGGATAACAAGGGTTTATTTTGGCTCACAGTTTGAGGATACAGTCTATCCAGCAGGGAGTTGTGGTGGCATGGCTTGGTGCAGCTGGTCACGTTACATATGAAGTGCAGAAACATAGAGATGAATCCTGATTCTCTGATCACTTTTTCCTTTTCAGAAGTCTGGGACCTCAGTTCTTAGGATGATGCTGTCCAAAGTTAGAGCGAGTCTTCCCATCTCAACTCAGTCTAGAAACGTCCCCACAGGCATGCCCAGAGATTTGTAGCTAGGTGGTTCTTTAGATCATGTTGACCTTTAGATCATGTATTAACCTTACACATTGAAGTTGTTCTTCATTTCGCACAGTGTACAGAAAACTCCAAGTCAAAACCAACCAGACCTACTTTTTAATATGGCAAATGTTAACAATTCTTTTCACTCTCCATAATCTCTGGGTTTTGAGACTATATTCATTATTAACTCATAATTTTGAGTTCTGCTTTCTAGCTAAAACTTGTTTTTTCCCCAAGACACAAAATCACACTTCTTCAGTGGAGAGGTCCCTTGGGCAAGAACATTTTCAGAGTTTGAAAATTATTTCATTTTAAGGCTTTTATGTGCCTTATTGAAGGCAATAAGAAGAAAACAAAAGAGCACATATTGGTTTTTTTTTAAAACCTAACAATTCCACAACAGAGGTCTTGGAAGACATGGTCTTATGCTTAATGTAGTTTCTTTTCCCATTGCTTTGATAAAATGCCTAATGTAAGTGATGAGGGAGGGGAAGTGGCTTATTTTTGTCTTACCTTATCAGAGAAATCTGTCTATAATGATGGATAGGGCATGGAAGATTTCATGGTAGTGGTGGGGGTGTGATTGGTCAGAGAGAGAGAGAGAGAGAGAGAGAGAGAGAGAGAGAGAGAGAGAGAGAGAGAGAGCATAGGCCAGATATAACCTTCCAGGATTTATCCAAGTGATGTACTTCAACAGACAGTACCTATATGTTTCAAAGATACCACAAACTACCAAAAGAGCCCCCCCTACAAACTGGGAACTTTATATCTAAATAGTTTCACAAACTACCAAAGTAACACCACCACTGTGCTCAAACATGAGCACCTGGGAGAAATTTCATATTCAGACCATAATACCTAGGATATCAAAGGCAGAGGTTTACAATCGCTCTTGCTATGGCTTAATCAGGACTGCTAACTTTATGGGCCAGAGATGTCCTTGTTTCATTTGGACCTTTTCTTCCCTGCTTATTCAACAATAAGAGCTGTATCACCCTCATTTCTTTGCTGCAAATTCCACTAGAGAATTTTTGGATACAAGTTAAAAAGAAATTCTGACTCAGATTGGATTAAATGATGAGGTCTATTTGGCTCATATGACTGTCGTACGTAGAGACTCACCACATCATTAGGATTAGGCTTCAGCTTTGAGCTTTCTTTTCTTCCACACATTGCTATTTCGTGACAACAAAAGGACCCAAAATATTGCAAGCATCTCAATGGCATATTACATCATTGGGAGCTAAAGTGAGAGACTTTCGAGTTTGTGTACAACCCAAGTCACATACCTACCACTGAATCACTCATTGTGGTCAAGAGACTAAGCTGACTAATTTAGCTACTATCTACATGTTCCATCTGTCAAGCTGAAAACCTCATGCCTGTGGCAGTTGGTCATCCCCCAAAGAGACATATCTTGAGGACATCGTATTTGAAAAGCATACCTACATGATTCACAGGAAAATGGCTGCACCCTGACTCCCTCCCAGTTTTGCCAATGAGCGCCGTGCTGAGATATTCAGGGAGGTGGGAAGTAACCAGTGGTCTTCATAGGATCACTGAAAACTAAAACTCACTGTCATGATGATAGTACTGGAGGATACAAATCAAAGGCTGCTTCTTCATTTCTTGGCATCTTGCAAATCTCTCTTACTCTGGTGTAAACCTCAAAGAGGAAGGACAGTTCAGCAATGACTGAGGTGGAATTTCCCATAGCTCAGCATGTGGTCTGGATGCCGTTAACGGAAAATGCAATAGAACTTTTCGTGATGCTGTCAACAGAGATTGCTGCCACTGTGTAGATTACAATAACGTGGGTGGATCTGTGAATTATTAAACATTGGGAGGGGTGCCAGAGAAATGGCTGAGAGGTTAAGAGCACTGACTGCTCTTCCAGAGGACCTGGGTTCAATTCCCAGCACCAACATGATGGCTCACCATTATCTGTAATTCTAATTCTGGGGATTCTCACTTTACTCAGGCACCAAGCCCATTTGCAGTGCACAGACACAGATGCATGCAAAACACCCCCACACATAAGAAAAAATAACTTCAAAATTTTGGCTTGATGAGGGAACCACACTGAAAATAATTTTCATGAATAAGCATTAGCTGTGGCTGGAAATCCACATGAGTACACCACTACTACCAATGTAAGATGAGTGAGTGAATCATCATTGACATTGTGTTCCTACTGTTTTACTTCAACAGATAGCAAGTCTTCTAAGAGACATTCTCATTTACAGGAAAAATCATTTAAAACTTGTTTTCCTTGTGATCTTTAAATTTTTTCAGCTCGAGTACCAATATCTGCAGCTGTTTCCGGAATCAACCCCCACAGCTGTTGCATTGGACCATCTTACTCTGTTTCATCAATTAACATACTCAAAAATGATAATAACTCATGACAGTATGCTTAAGAACATTCCTTTCCAGTGTGAAAGAGAAGAGCTATTACTAAATTTCCAACCATGACTTCCAGTTGCATTATCTTAGTGTCAACAAGTCTTGGGACAGGACCAGAAATTTTAGGATAATTCTGAAATGAATTCTCTTAGAAGGATATTTACACATTCAGTCAAATATCCAAGAACTTTAAAATAGTGATTGTGAAAATATTTTCATGACACAATAAAGTCATAAAATTTTATTGATCATGTTGAGTTTAAAATAGCGCCCATTTCCTCATTAATAAAGTGTCTATTTTTGTTTGAAAGCTAGAACTAAATATGGAGGCTCTACTTTATTCATCTATTTGTAGTGTACATATGTTTTGCTTGTGTATATGTGTGTGTGTGTGTGTGTGTGTGTGTGTGTGTAAGTATGTGTGTCTGAGCATGTGTGCATAAAAACCAGAAGACATTTGGGGGGATTGTCTTCTATTGCTTTCTGCTTTATTCCTTTAAGCCACGTCTTCCTGAATCTGGAGCTTGTGTGTTTTAGCTAGACTGGCCCTCAGCATGCTCCAATGGTCCTCTTGTCTCCACACTCCCTGCAACACTGGGGGTTTCAGGCACAGGTGAAACCACATCTAGCTTGTTGCATGGGTGCTGGGGTCAGGCTTGTCTGTGAGTGATAAGAGAACAGTGGCCTGCAAAATTCTGTAGAACACAATTGACCCCTAGTGGTCACAAACTGGACTACCCCCACTCAATAACAAATGTACTAAGAATCAAGACTTTTCAGAGAAGAAAAATCTTAACTGCCATATCATTTATACCTCACCCAATATCTGACCTGCTTTTGTGATTTCTAGATATTTCTTTTTATTTTATTTATTTTTCAGTTTAAATTTAGATAAGAAACAAGGTTGCTTCACAGGTCAGTTCCAGATCCCTCTCCCTTTCCCTCCCCACCTCTCGTGCCCTCCCCCCACCCCCCCCATTATCCCCTCATTTCCCCAGGGAGGGTGAGGCCCTCCGTGGGGGTGTCCATAGTCTGTCATTTCATATAGGGCAGGGCTTATCTAGATATTTCTTAATATCAGGTGAACTTAGATAATATGTTTAATACTACACAGCTTATCTCCATGTGCTCGAACTTCAATTTTAAGGAATATATATTTTAAAAAATGAATGAGATTACAGTGCTTAAATGTCTCTTTTTTAAAAGCTTGAATTGGATTTTATTCTAGGAAGAAAGAATACTTTGAAAATACAGCTGGTTTTCCTATTCGGGAAACATGATTGCCTCCTTCTAGAGGTGTCTATCTAGGTGGTGTAAATAAACAACTTACTCAGGACTATATTTTCTAGAATATTATAAGGGAAAAGGCGGACAGACATTTTCTTAAGACAACCCCCTCATCTGGGGGGGAGAGGGGAAGTGGGGAGAGCTGGGAGGAGTGGAGGGAGGGGAGGCTGTGGTCAGGGTGTGTTGTATGAGAGACGAATGTATAAAAAGAAACAAAGAATGTGGTAAATGGACATGTTACAAAATAAACCTATGTCTTGGGGAAAAACAAAACCCCTGTGGTGAAAACACCCTAAGGTACATGTTGTATATTTTAATTTTGTTCAATGTGTAGAATAGAAAATAAAGTATGGTGAGAAAGAAACAAACAAAAACTCCTGACAGTCACTGTCAGTGAGAAAAAGAAAGAAGGTATAGAGAAGGATAATATTTAAAATGCTTCCCTCAGCTACTGATTGATAAACAAGAAGATCCAATGAACCTGAATGACATATTACTTTAGCTGCTAGGCACAAACTCATGCTAAAAGGGTTACAAGGACTTTTTTCTGTCTGTTTTCATGAGATGGAACAAGTTTGTTGGTTGTGTCTATGCATTTGTATTCCTGTCTCTGTTTCAGGATTTCTTGATGGGCTCCCACATAGACACAAGTCTATGATCACTTATCACAATGCCTTCTTGGGTCAGCAGTGCTACATTAGCAACTGTTACCATAGCAACTGGGATGGGATTAGCTAGGAGAGAACAGGGTCTTGAGCATGGATAAGAGAATGATGAGTGTGGGATTGGTCAAAAAGAAGCTCCCAGAATGAGAGAGATGATGGAGAAAGACAAAGAGATATCCATGTGCTCTGTTATCACTGGTTCTATTTTGAAATCAAACTCATCTAACTAAAAAATAAAGAAGCTTAACAAAGTCAACAGAGGCAACTGGTGAGTAGTGACTTATTCAATCATTACAGGATAGACAACCCAATGTCCTTGGAAGACTTCTGTTAGCTTAGCCAGAGAGAAAAGGAATACAAATACATCACTTTGCACAAAAAGATTTGCTACAGATGTTCTCAGGGAGATAATGTTGAAAGTTGTACAAAACAAGGAGCGAATTTCTAGGTCTTTTACCTTTTATAATTCCTTTCTTCCATAAAGATTTCCCAAATAAGGTAGTGAAAGTGGTAGTCAGAAAACAAACCACCAACAATAAAATCCCAAACAGAACAAAGAAACCCCACCCGAAGGCAGTCTCTTCTCTGGCTTTCCAAAAATGTACGTTTTGTTTAAAAAGTATCAATTTGAATAAGAAAACAAAACAAAAAGTCACATATGCAAATAAATTAAAATGCATATCTACCTGTTGATGCCCTCAGTGTGTCTCCTAGGGGTGGGGAATGCCCAGGAACTGGCGCTATTGAAAATTTTCCACAGAACAAGAGAACACAAAGGACCTTGAATTGCCTTAATGCCAGTGTTTGATCATCTGGAGGGTATTACAACCGTGTCCTGAGTCGGCTCTAATTGGTCCTCATTGCTATAATCTATTCATTGCGTCCTATGAAGGCACCTCTGTTTCTTAGGTCATTATCCACAGTCCTGACGAGCATAAGTGTTATTACTAACAGCAGTGCTCATTGTCCTTTTGTCTACCTGGTGAAAGCAGGTGCTGTCATGGAACACAGACATACCTGCTGCCAACACACACACACACACACACACACACACACACACACACACACACAAATAAAAGAAGTCTTAAGAAAGGAGCTACCACTGTTCCTGTAAGCTTTGGGGGAAATCATTACAAAATTTCCAACAACTGGTCAGTGAAAGAACTGCCAAGCAGTTCAAATGATTTTAGCTATTCTTCATTTCAGTACTCTAGTCTTTAAGCATGTATGTGTCTTGGAGTGCAGGCAGAATTATTAACTCTATGATAGCATTTCGAGCAGAAAATGAATGAATAGTGCCTGGATAAATGGCACCAAGGCAAGGCAGCTTTCCATGGTGTGCACATGTCATCATGAAAGACCAATGGAAAACTACTACCACTTATGCACACATCCTACACCAAGCATATCAGTCCCTGTGATTATCAAGCTTTTGTTTCACGATGTATAGCTCCAATGTGGTATCAGGACACTTGCTAGCTGATCATTTCTTCATAAGGAGAAAGAATATATAGGAAAGAGAAGGAGTAAAGGGGAAAGTAGGGTAGAAAAAACCTTCAAAATTCTTTTGTTAAAAGACATGACTACCGAGTACCAACCTAAAACTATGAAGTGAAAATTCCACGATGAAGATTTGAAAGAATATATCAATATTCTTTACATATTCTAAGTCTAAAAGGAAACCTATGGGTGTAAGATTGCCTACAAATATCTGTTTGTCTGGATGGAAACTTATATGAGCTCCAACTACCATGCATGCAGCTATAAATTCAGAGAAATCAAGATCAAAAATCAAAGTCCATTTTTCTTTTACTTTATATGGCTCAGCGACTAGCTTCCCAATTGATGTGAACTTCATGAAGGTTCATGAGACCATTTCTTTACAACCCCAGAATATGGGGTGACCTCAATATTGTTAGTGAATGCATTAGTGATAGTATTTACATAGTTAGAGACAGGCTTATAGAGATGAGAGAACTGGTGGCTGACAGCCTGAAAATCCAAAGATAGAACAACAACAACAACAACAAAACAATACCCATCATACAAAATGGCTACTGATTTAAAGACTAACACTCCTACATGCTTCTTAGGGTTATAGTGTACAGACAAGAGAATCTCTACCAAGGATGACCCAAGTCATTAGAAAATAACACATTTTTACACCTTATTTAATAAAAGTCAATGTGGGAGTTGTACAATGTACCTTTAGAATATTTCCACTGGGGTAGAAGAAAGTATTCAAATCAGAACACTTGGTCCTCCTATGCCAGATTTCCTTTAAAAAATATAATTTTTATTATATAATACCATGCAATTTAACCCACCTCCAGCTTTTATTCTATTATCTCTAATTCTATGGTATCTTTTGTGGACACAGAAAGTATGTCCCTTTTTGGCCCTTGTGATCTATTGTGTTTCCTAGTACATAATTTTAAGATGTTCCACATATCAGCTCTCCCTGTTTCAGTCACAAAGCAGTACAGAATGGGATCGGCGACACAGTTTAGACTGGTCAGTGCCACTGTGATTCTGTACACCGTAAACGTCTGCTTTCCGGACTTGTTGCTGAAGCTCATATTGCGCTCTAAAATGCAGCGGATGAGCACCATCACATGGAAGGGGGTAAAGCACAGGACGAACGTCAACGTGATGCTAGCAAGCAACTTTATGATCCTTCTCTTTTCGCTGTTTTCCGTGGCTTGGTTGTGCTGCACAGCTTGGTACACTTTATGGTTGCAGATCATGATGGTGATCAAAGGTACTGCATAGCCCATGCTCGTCCTAAACAGGTTGAGGTTGATCTGCCAGTTCTCCAGAGGGTATTTGTCATAACACAGGGTGAAGTTAGACTTCTCCTCATCACAGTATTCAACACTTGTCTCATCTTTCCACAGAAGGATAGAGTTAAAGATGGATTCCAATATCCAGATAGACAGGCTGGTCACGAGTGCAAATCTTCTCGTTCTTAGAAAACAAAACTTCAGGGGGTAGACAACTGCTAAGTAACGGTCCAAGGCAATGCAGGTGAGGAACGCGGTGCTGCTGTAAAAGTTCATGTATGTGAAGAAAACACTCCCTTTGCATAAGGCGGGAGAGAAAGTCCAGTTGTCTTTATTCCAGGTGTAATTGATCCACAGAGGCAGAGTCAATGCATACAGCAGATCTGACAGTGACAAGCTAAAGAGGTAAATTCCTAGTTCATTTTCCTTCTTTGCTTGCAGGAAGGATACACACAAAGATCCAACATTGGCTGGGACGCTGACTATAAACACAAATATGTAGACCACTGGGAACAAATAGTGATCTAGATCATGCTGTTCTTCAACACACGTGCTGTTCATCGTCATTTTTTTAATAGTGGCAATTACATTACTTCTTAGGCTGTAAACAGGAAAAGAAGCCTTGCCTTGTTCTAAGATTTCAACATTAAATTCTTGTTTTCCTAGGATTTTTTTGATTTTCCTTGGCTTTTGAAGTTGTAGTCAGTTCATCAATGCATTTAAATAGTAGTTATAGATGAAAATTTTTAACATAGACTATCACCACCAGAAGGCAGAATCCAGGCTCCTGGGGGTGACTTAACAGCAGTGAACTGAATTTAACCATGAGAAGTCTTCGTGCTCCATATCATGGACTGTTTAGCTTTCTTGAAAGGTCACTCACACCCTCTCAATTTGTCCTTTTGAATCTTACAGGAGATTGGAGATGGGTGCAAATATGAGTGCACAGATTTTATTTTCACACATTTTGGCATCCTTTTGAAAGTGTCCTATTTCTGTAATGAAAGATGAACTAGAACAGGTTAGATACTTATAAGATATATAACCTCATTATGAAACAGCCATCTTTCATTATTTTAAATTATGGAAATAGTATTTAACTAAAACAATTAATGAACTTTAGTAAATAAAATCAAACTGAGATGTTTTGTTATTTCAAATAAGATTTACTCAAAGGATGCTAGCTTAGAAGGAATTATATTTCTCACCAGGCAATGCATAACAACCATAACCAAAGTTTGTTAAACCATTAAAGCCATTGTGGTAGCTATAAGCAGAAAAGTCAGTTATTTGGCTGTGATGAGAAATTGCTACTTTATTTTGTTGCTTTGGAGTGAACACAATTTGTAAGGTTCAGTTTAATGTGCACTATCAGTATAAGGCACTGCAAAATCACATTATTAAGAAAATATTTCCATAACATATGTTGAGGTGGAATTTAAAATATAATTCATTGAGCTTTGATACATGGTTAGACAGCCTTCCCTCCCTCTTCTGTTTGTTTTATGTTTATTATGGAATGTAGCCCACTGTGTCTCACTTATATTCCATAAATGAGGGAACAGAACCACCTCAATTCTGGGAAAACATTGGGATTATCAACTTCCATCCACAGAGCTCATTAGTTCTGAGGTTTGTGCCTTTGTAAAGTGACAGTGCCATAGAGAAGCTCTCTATTCCTTTGCTGGTGGCATCACTTGGTAGTTCGGGTGATTTATGTGATGGAACCATTATCTAAAGCATTGAAGGGATAACATTCTGACCACCAGTGCCATTCTCCCCAAGTATAGATGAGTTCCAGTCACAAAAGGATTTGCTAGCACAAGGCATGACTCTGGTACTGGAATAAACCACATCCAGGATGTGTCTCAGTCTTTAAAAAGTAAGAGTAAAACTCCAAGACCTTCTGTCTTTATCCTCCCTAGAGATATAGATAAGTCAGAAAAACCTGTTAAAGCAATAGTAAAATATTTGTGATGGAAAACAGAACAAGAGCTGAGGACAAGAAACACTGGATATGCTGGGGGCTGATGCGGGTGGAAGAGGCAACTGGAGTGGATCAAAGAAATAAGGCAAGAATTCACACCATGAAGGCATACTCCACTACCATCACACACATGGGAATCTGGGAGGCTCTGGTTTCTGGGAAAGGGCAAATCAGAAAAGACAAGAGACTGACACATTCTGAAACATTTGAAGACAACAGAGAAAAGCTGGCAAGTTCCTTTCTCTGGCCTGGTTTATGCAAAGAGCTAAAGAAAAGAACCTTATTCTGGATGTACACAGGATCCAGCATCCCCTCACTTGGAGAGGATCTGAGTCTGCATTGTTAATTTGGTTCATGTGACCTACTCAATGGCTCAAATTCTTTAGCCACTCGGGAAACAGGAGTTGAAACCTCAGTGAGACAGCACTCAATCAGACACCACTAACACACCCACTAGAATAACATGCAAGGCAAAAAATACCAAGTGCTGGTGGTGATGTAGGGTACCTGAACTCATATATACCCTAGGCTGGAAAACTTAAGTATGTAACATGATATAGCAGTGTTGTTACTAAATGAATACACACACATTTGCTTAGCAGCAGGCACTAAGATCAGAATATTTAGGGTAGCACTGTTTGTAATGTACACCAGGTAGAATGTCCAATAGCAGTAGAATAGACACCATAAGTGGTATTGGTATATCATCATCACCATCCTCATCATAAACAACAACATCTATACATCAGTGATGTTTTCATTTTGTCTTACGTGAAATAAAAGAGTTGAAGCTTAATAACCCAACGCTGATGGATAAGACCAACACAATAGAGGACATATTATCAGATAAAAGCCAGCAGAAGTTAACCTATCCTGGTAAGAGTCAGGACAGAGATTACTCTTGGCAGGATCAGGTAATGCTGAAAGAGGATGGGAGGGGACTTCTGGGAATTTGATAGTATTCTGTTTCTTGATATGGGTACTGATTGACTGACTATGTCCAGTTTGTAAAATTGTCAAGCTGTACACTTGTTTTGAACATGTTCAATCTGTAAAAGTTGATTAATCTGTATGCTTAGGATATATGCATCTGTCGGCAGGCATATAATATAGAAAATAAAAGGTGAAATGGTGGAACAAAACTGCTGTGATTACTGGGAATACAAAAGTATCTTGACAACATGGTTGGGATGGATATGGTCCACATAAGCTTTCCCAAGAAATCAATGTACTGCCTTATAAAAATAATTTAAACAGTCATGGAAAGCTTCACAGAAGGTAAGGGTTTACTAAACAAGAAGTAAGTTCTAGATGGTTTTTAGTCAGTTTAAAGAAATCAGAGCACAGGAGGGGTGAAGAGAAAGAAAACTAGCAGCCCAGGGTGATAACTCACCTCTGTAATTCCAGTGTTTGGGAAGCTGTGGCTTAGGGATGGTTATGAATTTGCAAGCAACCTGGGTTATGAAAAAGGGGAAGGAAGAATTGAGGAGAGAGAGAGAATGTTAAAAACTGAATAGCCAGACTTTCTTTTAAAATTAGAATAGACTTTGCTGCAATAAAAATGTAACAGTGGAAATTTGTTAGAACAGAACAATAGTACATAAAACTAAAGAAATCAGACACAATTATCAGTGTAAAAGAAATGGGAAAGCCTCAAAGATACATGAAGAGTAAACTTAAAAGACCAGGACATGTGTAACTCGAGCTCCAGAAAGGAAGTAAAAGGAGATCAGTGGAAAGCAATGTTCACAATCATAGCAGTGGATTCACTTCTAGAACTGACGAGGGAGGGGCTGAAATCCCTCTGATTTGTGAAGCTTAGTAAGTGTCAGATAGGACGAGTTGAAACATGCTACTTAAACACTCTATGATCAAACTGTAGAGACCAAAACCTAAGGTGTGGGGGAGGGTGTGCCAGAGAAGAGAGATGGCTTAAGTATCCTTTGGGATACATCTCAGCCTGACAGACAGCTTATCAATGCCAATCACTGAAACTAGATGATATATTCATGTTTCTATATTCCAAGAAAATAGAAGTCATCCTATAAGTATAATCCCAATGAAATTAAACTGCAAGGACTGGAACAAACCTAGACATTTGCAGGTAACTACCACCAGGGAAAATTTATTCCTCACTTTTTGAAGGACCATTTAGAGGCTCTTGGTGGAGACAGAATGATACTCTATGATCTAAACCAGGATTGCATAGCCTGCTGAGGAGAGAGCTCTCATGAATGCCAGCAATACATCCTTGGGTAGGCTAATGTATGTGAGAGAAAATACTCAACTATAAAAGTCTTCTCTCTTGAGACCAGGACCAAGAATAGAAGGGTGGACAGATGGTGCTTGTTTTGTGTCACTAAATAAGTATATGTTTTTCTCTACAAAAGCAAAAGACAGAAAATTAATTTAGGGAAGTTTTAGCGTTCTCAACAGAATGAATTTCTTTAGCTACAAAAGCACTTCTTGCCTTGTTGAGGGCAGTCCCTAGCAGGGATGGCTTGATGAAGCAGATAGTATCTTGTCTGTTGTGTAACAGAGGCAGTATAAGTTTGTGGTTGCGTTTTTAAAAAAGATTCTCAAAGCTCAAAGAACTGTGGTTCTTCCACGATTGTTTCTTCCTGTGTAAGTTAGTGCTCATGCTGTAGGGTTACCTATGAGGCCAAGAAACTGGCACATGGAAATCCTTCACTATGTGTGTTAATGTCAGCAATGTCCTGCATTCCCTCCTACTGCAAAAACATCACAGGGTAGCCTAAGGACCTGTTACATATTATAACAAACATTGCAGGCAGCACTTATTCATTCATTCATTCATTCAATGGCAGTGCTTCTAAAATCAATGGGATAGACAAAGTGTTTTAATTCTGCATCTTTCTAAATACTATTCAGGCTGCTTTGATGAAATTTTGAGAAAATAATTTTGCCACCCTCAGTGAAATCATGGATGATTTAAATTTAAACGTTATGAAGTGCCAAGAAGGCAATCTACAGCATAGCTCTAAAACATAGTAGAAACCACTGCTGACAATAGCTAAAAACGAACTGTACTCACACAGCTGTTCAGAGACACTGGCTTTCACCTGTAAGCTTACTTGCTGATTATTGGGTGCCCACATGTCTCTAGCACTATGACAGTTATTTATTAACAAGTAGTTACAACTCGTGCTTATTGACACTGGAAACATGATCTTCTAACCTTACACAATTTCTGATTAATCTAAAAGCTATTCCTAGGTCACTGCTCTAGTGAGGAAATAATAGCAGGCAGCTATACCTACCTGGATGACAGAGGCTCTTCCTCAGCCCCCAGTTTCCCAATACTCTGGGTCCAGAAGAGAAAGTCTAGCACAGGCAGTCTCCTTTGCTATGCCCTTATCTTTACCTGAGTGGTTCTTCTAGGTTTGAGTTCTGACATCCCCTTACCACTATTCAAAGTAGAGGAAACCATGTGTCTTCCTCATTTCCATCTCACTTACCAAACTTGGTTTTACATTCACAAACCCCAAACCAGATGAAATGTTACAAGCGCAGCTGATCATTATGCTAAAGTACTCTATCTACTTTGAGCTCTTGTTCTAGTCTTTAATCTCATACTCACCCATTTCGGGAGTGATGCTGCTCTTAACTGAGGAGGCTGGCAGATCTGCTTGTATCAAGAAGAGAAACCAGTAGTGTTGTGGAGACAGGAAATTGCACTCAGTTTTTGTCATAAACCAATGAGGAAGCAGCTTCTTAATGAGAAGGCTTACATTATCTGAGTTCAAACAAAAGGATCCCTTCGGTACTTTAAATGATGTTTGGGTCATTTATTGTGGGGTAATTGTCTTAACTCAGTTTTCTTTGCATCTTAATTATACATGTATACTTATATCTATGTATTTTTCTTTTCATATATATGTGTGTGTGTGTGTGTGTGAGCATGGTGAGTGCATGTGTGTGTGCAGTGCGTGTGTGTCACCTGTGTGCATGTTTGTGGAAGCCAGAGAAGGATGTCAAGTGTCCTGCTTTGTTTTTCTCTCTGCCTGTCCCTTTGACACAGGGTCTCTTACTGATCCTGGAAGTAGACTAGTGGCTAGCAAGCTCTGGCAGGCTTCCTGTGTCAGCTCACCCCACTCTTTTGGGCTTGAAAGCGTGCACATGGCTATTATGCACAGTTTTAGTTAAGCACTGAGATCCCAAGTCAGGTCCTCATGCTGTGCAGCAAGCACTCTTACCCACTGATTCATCTCCACAGACTGTGATGGTTATGCTTTACCAAAATGATATTTTACAATGATTTAATCCATTCATTTCTTTGTCCTGTCAATACATCTATTTCATTCCTACTGTACAGTGACAGTGCAGGCCCCTACATGTGTCATGAGTATTACTGCAAAAGGACTACTACCTATGAAAGAGAGGACCACGCAGTTACAGTATGGATGCAACAGAAGCATAGATAAGCACTTCTAGATACCCTTAAGTAAGGTAGTATGAGTCATTTGGATGTGTGAGAATCGGGAGGATACTGTGGACCAATTTGAGGTGATTTGGTTCATGGAAACAAAACAAGAGATGGAGCGATTTGTGGTGAACAGTGTGGTTTGATGGCAAAGTGGGTGGGGATATGAGTAGGTCAAGATGGGCACCTTTGTGAAACCCTTTTCCTGCCGGGGGACTAATAGGATTAGATGTGTAGTATTTGATTATAGAGACATTTTTCTCTTCTAGTAACCCTCTGAGGACAGAAAACAGTGATTGCTAAAAGCAACTGATGAGCCTGGCTCAGGCAAATAGATAATTATGCAATTCAAAAATTTGTTTGTTATATAGATTATTATTTTTAAAGGCTAATGCAGTATTTTAACAAGGTGAATCTTTAAGTGCTTTAACGGGAAATGAAATTAGTTTCTAGAACATCCTACTTTTGAGAAAAGAAAAGTTAAACATCATTTTAAGATGTATCACAATAAACTTTGATTAGAAATGAAGCCAAGAATATTACTTTGTCAGTATGAAATTAATAAATATTGTTTTTTAAGTATGAAATTAATTTTGAGTGGAAAGTTCTAACTTATTTTTACACCCTAGTTTGTGTTGCTGGAAGGACAAATGGGATCTTGTAATACAGCTGAGACTTTTCATCTTGGAGTTACCTAAGGTATATCAGGAATGTGAAGGCTTTTGAAAGTTTCTTTGTATGTCTTTAAGAATCATGAAAATATGCCTGGTTTTGGTAGTGCACACCTTTAATCCCAGCACTAGGGAGGCAGAGATAGGTGGATCTCTGAGTCTGAAGTCAGCCTGGTCTACAAAGCAAGTTCCAGGATAGCCAGAGATATAAGCAAGCAAGCAAGCAAACAAACAAAAGAATCATTCAAACAGTGCATTTGTAAAATACTCAAGAATTTGTAAATAACATGTAGTAACTGAAAACTTCAGGATATATTGCCATATAGATGATGAAAATATTAGGTAAAATGTAAAAACCGAATGGCCAAAGGCTTCAGGTCCCAGGGGCAGTAGGGGTGGTGGTAGCTCACTTAATGTAGTGTTCTCTTTGCAACCATGGGAATGTGAATTCCATCCCTAGAGCCAGTATCACAAAAAAACAGTGTGGTGGTGCATGATGGTAACCAGGTAATGATAGGCAAGTTCCAGGTTAGGAAAAGACTGCCTTAAAGTCTAAAAAAAGAAGAAAACAGCAAAGAATGGAGGTGCGTGGGGAGCAATTCCCAGGGTGGCCCTCAGTCTGACATGTGCATCTGGACACATGTGCACACACATGTGAATCTGCACACATATGTATGCACACCACATGCACATATACACACATACAGAAAAATGGGCTTAAAAGTTTACCAAAATGGAAATAATATTCATGACTACAAATCTCTTTTTCTGCTTGGCTTTGTACATTTGCCTTTTTTTTCTGTTTCACGATTCACACAGTATCTAATTTTACCTAGATAGACCCTACTTCTGTTTTTAGAGAAAGAGTATTTTCACATCCATGTCAAATATCTACGTACTTTACTCTTTTAAAAAGAGGATGTAGTTAGAGAACATGAGATACAAACTTTCACTTCTGCTTAAATAAGGAAAAAAATGCTAGTGCACTATAACAAAACCTCTATTACTTCACACAGGGAGACATTCACCAACTTTTATGGATTCTGTATCTAGTTAGTTGAAAATATAGTAGTGCCATATTTTAATATACAGGGATATTTGATGAACAGTTGGAAACTTCAGAGCCCTGAGGCACTGAGGCGTTTTAGCAATATAAAGGCCAAATCAATGAAAAGTTACTCAGAATACTGGCTTTATGGAGTCAGAATTCTTGGACCAGTCGGTTTCCTTGTCTTCTGAGAATCACAAAGCGGACCATTGACAGTGGCCAGAGGCAGCACACTTGGGCTTAAAACAGGAAAGAAGGCAAACGAATGTGGACATGATGGGTTACGACTTCTCCATGAGCAGACAGCGTGGGTAATTACTCTGCTGATGAAGACTCTTTTTTTTTTTTTAAGTCTGCATCACTTGTCTGGTACAATTTCCAGGATTCAAAGCAGCAAGCAAATATGGCAAGATCAAGTTCTGACATCCCACTATGTATTCTTATTTGTATTTATTTTTACACGTCCAATTAGTCATTTTGTAGTTGTTGCCTAAAGGGAAAGGATTCTGGGCAGAAATTAATGGGGGAAAAGTGTTTTGATTGAGTTTCAAAAGAGGCCGCTGATAGAAAGGAACAGTTGCTTGGGGTTTTATCCAAATTCAGATGTGATGTATGCATAAAGTATAGACTCTTAGAAAATTATATATGAAGAAAAGAATTTAGGATAAATGTTTGTATTGATTACGTACTGTGATGGGAATGTTTCAGATATCTGGGGTTAAATAAAAACCACCATTGAAGTTAATGTTCTGTTGTAACATTGATGTGGCTGATATCCAAGTTCAGATGATGTCTGTGTTTGGTGCTATCTCTGTTGGTCAGCATCCTGCTGGATGTTGAAATAATGTCCCTTGTGAACAGCATTGTGGTTTGAACATGAGATGTTTTGCAGAGCCTCCTGTTTGAATGCTTGGTGCCCCTGGCGGTGCTGTTTGGGGAAGGTGGAGCCTGGCTGGAGGAAGTGGGCCAGGGAAATGGGTATTGATTTTGTATAGCCTGGCCCCACTTCCTGTTCACTGTCTGTTTCCTGGTTGCAGAAACAATGTGACCAGTCACTCACATCACACCCTGATGCCATATAGTACCTAACATGATGAATTATAGCTTCTTAAACTCTAAGACAAAAAAACAACAACAAACCAACCAACCAAACAAGCAAACAAAAAAACCATTCCTCTTCAAGTTGCTTCTTGTCAGTTATTTGGTTATGGTGACAGAAAAAAATAAATAAAAGGTCATTAACATATAAACTGCTATTTTCTTCATGCCTAGGAATTAGACTCTTAATTTCTCTCCTGGCAGGAACACACACACACACACACACACACACACACACACACACACACACACACAGGATATTGAAAATTGAAAAGAGACTAAACATACTACAGATACAGCACGGGAGTGAAATTTCCTGGATTTCTTTTACTTGGGCAAATGTATGCAGTAAACACCACTGACAAATGAACTACAGGCAGAAGAGGCAATTTTCAAAGTGGGAAATTTTGTTCTAATGATCACATTAGCCAAGGATTATATTCAGCCAGGGTTGTTTGCTGCAAACAAAAGAAGCTGTGGTCACCTGTTACAAAAAGTGGCCTGGAAAGCAGTCAGGGTGTGGTCCACAAGTGATGCAGAGCCCCAAGGATGAGGCTTAGGACACTGGTTAGAGACGAAGAACAGAAACCCCATCACCCACCCCACATGGACTTTCAGATTAGGATGTGTCTGCTGACCCCACTGTGCTGGGCCCTTAGGGCCACCTTAACTGGAGTCTCTGTGGCACTCCCTCCCCTGGACTCTTGGGGTTCCAGTGTGATGTCTCCACTGTGCATACTTCTGGTCACCCTCCCAAGGTCAAAGGACAGTTGACTGCACTGAAGGCAGGAAGAGGGAGACTCTGGTTTCTTCATTCTTGAAAGAGGCATAATTCTGCTCCCAAACACTCTTGCCATGGGTATTCAGTTATAGGTCTGGATGAGTGCAGACCCAAACACGGGGAAATGCCTCAGTGGGTAAAGGAGCCTACCACCACGATGCTTGATGACCTGGGTTCTCTCCCTGGGACCCATGTAGTAGGAGAGGATCTCTGACCACCACATATGCACAGTGTCATGGGTGGTCAGCCCCACAAATAAACATATAATAAAAGAAGTAAAGAAAAAAAGATCAACAGCATTCAAAACACAAAAAGGGCACTAAGTTCCCACTCTGTAATGACAGAAATCTATTTTCCCCGAGTTTGCTGAGATATGAGAAATGAGGAACACTCAAAAGTTATACTGTTAAGTTTGTACATCACTTCTGTAACATCTTGTATGTTATGTGATGATGACTGTTCTAAGTGCTGTGTGAGTAGTAACTTGACTAAATTTCCCATCACTACATTGCCACCATCATTTCATAGAGGGGGAAACTGATGTCCAAAGAGGTTATGCCCCTTATCCATAATATCTAAGTAGTATGTTGGAGGAGAGAGATTTGAGACCAAGCTGTCTGGAGTTTAAGAGCCAATATTGCCATCACACTTAGTTATGTTTTTGTATACATATGCTCTTAAGAAAGCAACCAGTAAACAATGTACAATTTATTCCACATGGTGGATTCTTTCCTTTGAACCATTTTCATTGTTATCTAATGCTCTGAGTTAACAGATCTCCATCATGTATTAAAACATGCTGGGTGTTTTGCCTGAATGTATTTCTGTGTGCCATTTGCATGTCCAGTGCCTATACAGTCGTCCATTCCTTTGGGATTGGAGTTACAGATGGTTGTGAGCCACCATATGGGTACTAGGGATTGACTGGGTCCAATGCTCTTAATCCTGAGCTATTTCTCTGGTTATCATTCTGTGCCATATATATATATATATATATATATAAAATTTATGTGTATGAATGTGTCTGTGTGATTACATGCACACACATGCATGTGAGTCATATATGTTTCATATATTATATAATATATTTGATGTTATATAGTACATATATTTATATGGTGTTGATGAATACTCTGTGTGCGTGCATGCACACACATGGGAATCATATACATATATATATATATGGAGAGTGTTATATAATATATCTGATATCATAGTGCATATATTTTTTTAATGTTCATGAGAATGGCCATGTGTGTGCATGCACACACGTGTGTGTGACTGCATGTTTGTAGAAAGAGGGCAGCCACACAAGGGTGTTGGATGACTAGGCACAGGAATTACAGGTGTTTGCTGATGCCAGACTTGTAAAGTACTAGAATCCAAACTCTATTTATTCCTCCTGGCTCAGTATGTGGCTCTCTGAACCCTGAGCCATCTCACCAGCCCCGCAGTCACGTAATTTTTGATGAAGTTAGTTTACAAGCTGCTGTCACAATTGTAGTTCAGCAACTATACCCAGAATTGAAAGACCAGACTTACAAGCTGATATTACAGGATGTCTTTGAAGAGACGGGACTTCAAATCCTTTCACGCACTGGGGAAGCCTCAGAAGAGTGTTTCCAACTCCTTTAGTGAATAATTCATCTTGTCTCCTCACGTGACTAGTGACTTTTTAAAAATTTCAAATTAAGCAATATATACTGCATATGTATGTGTTGGACACTGCTTAGAAAGTGTGTACTGTGATATAGCAGATACAACAGACTGTTAGCAAACTCGATGATTACATTTTCTTTAAGAGGCAAGATTGCTTTTCTTTCTCAAAAGATTGTGGCTTTTCTCTTATTTTTAACTTATAAAATGGAGATGTTTACAGGGACATAAGTAGGATACAAGGAAATACTTCAAATTTAAAACCATTTAAAAGAACACATTTGAAATGTGCCTTTGACCTTCCTCTCCTAGTCTTATCTCATTGAACCTGAAGCCATGTATGTAAGAGACACTAGGAACATGATTGATTTTCTGATAACCATGATTTGTCTCTGTCTATCTCTATGTCTGTCTGTCTCTCTCTCTCTTTCTCTCTCTCTCTCTCTCTCTCTCTCTCTCTCTCTCTCTCTCACACACACACACACACACACACACACACACACAAGTGGATTTTCTTTTCTAGTTTCTAATCACAACTTTTTCTTTTAATAGAGTGCGTTCTTGTTGGTTTCCTGAATATAGATTAGCGATCTGAAACAAGAGCTGTTTTGCTGTTTTCTTTGATGTATGAACTGTAGTGTTTCCTGGAGAGGGTGGAGGGGGCGGGGTTGAGGGGAAGCTACCTTCTCTGTTAATGGTTTCTGTTTCCTCTCCTGCATAGTTCACACATTGCATGAAATCTATGGCCTGCCTTCCAAGTAAAAGTTGGAATGGGGTACCCATGATGCAGGATGGCATGTGCTGAATGCTGGCTTACACTTCCTGCTTTCGTGTTTACGGTATGAGTTCCAGGCTTGGTGAGAGGCCTTGCCTCCAAAAATAAGGTGGAAGAGTTGGGGATATGGCATAAGAGCACTTACTGCATAATCTCAGGATCTGAGTTCACACCTTCAGCACCCACATAAAAAGCTGAATATGGTGGCAGGCACCTGTAATCCCAGTGCTGCAGAGGGTGAAGGAGACAGGTGGGTTCCTGGGGCTTGTTGGTTCAGTATGAAATCCTACCTCAAGGGAATAAGGTAGAACATCATAGAGCAAGACACCCGAAGACCTACTCTGGCCTCTTTTAGGACACCGGTGCATATCCCCAAATATATTTGCATATAATACACATACACACACACGCCTGTACAAATATATGCATATGCACACACATACACACCTAGAGGAAGAATGAACAAAGCTACTGTCCAGAAGAACCTAGAGGTATCACAGGTGCTTATAAGGCTGACTGTGGGATTTCCAAGTGATTTGATTTACCCCTTCATATAATCTATAATTGTGTTTGTTATGGTTAATCTTCATTATCAACCTGACTGAATTTAGAATCCACACAAAACACACCTTTGGGTGTGTCTATGAAGATGTTTCCAGAAAGGCTTTACTGAAGAAAGGAGACTCCTCCTGAATGCAGGTTGGCACTATAGATGGCAGTGGTCCTGGACAGAACAAAAAGGAAGTGAACTCAGTGCCAGCAGTCACCTCTCTCAACTTCCTGATTACAGATGCAACATAACCCGGTACCCACAGGGTCCTGCTGGCATCTGCCATGAAGGGTTGTACCTTCCAACTGTGAGCCAACATAAGCCCTGCCTTCCTCAAGTCATTTATCAGATGTTTGGTTACAGCAGTGAAAAAAGTACTTAAGATATCAGATTTAGGTTTGCTGTTAACAACATAGCTTATTACAAAGATAATTATGCTAAGCCTCATGTTCCCTTGTCTTCTCCTTGCCATTCTGGTATCTCAGGGGCTTGGATGGGAACTCAGATGATTCTGTGTTTCCCACTAAAGGAAATTTTAGAGGAAAAAAACCTTTTTCTTTAACTGCTCACAACCTAATTTTCTATAATATCAAGGGAATCAGAATTCCCAGGGCAGTTCACAACTTCCCTAACAATTTAGGGTTATCTGTCTGGAACCAGTTCACTGACAGCGGAAGACAGCTCATCATAGGTGCAAGGAAGCATAAATTTACTTTTGCCATCTTTGGGTACTGGTTGAACCTAAGAATTAAATGGATGTGAAGGACTTGGTGGACAGAAGCATACAAGTTCAAAAAGGGGCAGACCCTAAAAAAAAAAAAAAAAAAAAGAAGACTCTCCACACAGGTTAATGACTCCTGTGTTGAATCAGACCAGAAAGTAGTTAAGCTGTAAAATGTGGTAATGGAGAGGGGCCAGCAGTCATGTCCAACCTTTTCTATTGTGACACCATGTTGTCAGCTACAGACTTCACACTTGATGTCTGCACAATTGAGTGTTTAAAAAATCATAAAGTCTCATAATGTTTTAAGTTTATGCACAATCTTGTGGTGGGCTGCTTCCATAGCTAACATCTGCTACATGTGGTCTGCAGGCACAGGTATGGATGTACCTGGCAGGGTATTTAACTGACTAGGAAGTGAGCGGGAAGGGAAGGGTTACTGTAACAAGAATTGACAAATAGTGCTACTTCCTGATATTTTTGTCGGGGCATCTTACATAAGTGACTTTCATATTCCTTTAAGAAACGGAATAAAGGCCAGAGTACCCTGGACCTGTTGTATTTTTCAGGTCTTTTAATTCAAAATAGTCAATATGTTAGAGCTACATTTTTTGGGGGGAGGAGGGTAATCGATTCTTAACTCTTTTAAGGCTAAAAGCCCTGGATATAGCAGAACGCTTAATCGGATGGAAAACTGTCAGCTAGCATTTGCTAACTGTTCCTAGTGCCTATCTTACTTTTATCTTATTTAATTCCAAGTTCCCCGACTTGCTGTTCTTGTTGGTTTAGAAAAGTTCAGGGTCCTAAAGCCAAGAGGCTCAACCAAGATGACCACGTAACTGGGCGCTTAGCTTGGGGCTTCTGGCCAGGTCCCCTTCCTTGCTGTTTCCTACTGAGAACGAGCTACTAGGGTCGGATCTGAGCTAGGGTAGGACCACTCACAGCCCTCTTCTTTTGACAGTCGTTGACCATCCACTTCCCATTCACTACCATGATCCATCAGATGAGGTAGGAAGACTGGTCACTAAGTAATTACACGCACAGACCGGTACAGCCTCACTGACAGCGGAGTGACAAGGCAAAGCTCGCTCGACCTCTCCCTGTTCAACACTACTGCGGCTGCGCTGACAGCCCACGGCCCTGACTTAAGATGGCGAAAGCTGCTTCAACCGCCCCCAGTTCTTCATCATGGAGGCCATCGGGCCCGCCTCCCAGGGCGCCACAGTCACGTGACCCGCACAATGGCTGACAGCCCACTTCAGGCTTCCCAGCAACGCCAAGCTAAAGTCATGACCGCCGCCGCCGCCGCCGGCTCGGCAGGCCGTGTCGCGGTGCCCTTGCTGTTGTGCACACTCCTGGCGTCCGGCGGCGCCTACGTGATCGACGACTCCGACGGGCTGGGCCGGGAGTTCGACGGCATCGGCGCCGTCAGCGGCGGCGGGGTGAGAGCGGAGTGGACTGGCGGGAGGCAAGGATGCTCGGGAGCGCGGGGGCTGCCGGAGGTGGGCGGTGAGGGGGACGCCCCGTCCCACAAGCCCCCGCGGCGTTGCCGGGCGAGCAGACGCCGCTTCCGGCGCTCGCCCCTAGGGGATGAAGCCCGGCCGGCAGTTAGAATAGAACGGAGCAGCCGGAGGTCTCGAGGAAGGGGACAGCTGTCTGCAGTGAAGAGGCGACCGCTCGAGGATGCCCTCGTTCTCGGTCGCCCGCCTGGGCTGCCCTTGCCGCGCTGGAAGGGGTCGCCTCGGAAAAAGCTAGAGAGGGAACGCGAAGCCTCTGAGGGATTCTCTAGTGTCTTTTTTTCCTAGGGACAGAGATGGTGGGGGCCATGAAGACACAGGCCATAGGCCAGTAGTGCAGCAGGATATGGGGACCTTTCTTGAGCAGCGAATAGTACATCCCTCCTCCCCATGCGACTGTTGCCTCATAGACTCTTCAGGGTGGTGTAAGGTCTGAAGCAATCTGGGACGTTTTTTAAAGAGGACCACCTTCATCCACTAACAGAAACTGCCAAGAGGCTATGCAGTGTGTGAGGGATGAGGAATGCTGACCCTCTTAGGGTGCACGAGAGTCATCACCAGATGTGCTGGTTAAAACTTAAGTTCTGTCCCCTGTCCTACCCCCCATTCTGACTGTGTCATAAGCACCAGCTAATTCTCAAAAGAAAGATTGCCGTTTGATTCAAGGATCTCAGGAGTGGGAAGTGGTTTTGTTTTTAAAGTGAAACGAACAAGAAAAGTTAGGAACACATATAATGTTCTATATACCCCAACGTTTTGTGTGTGTGTGTGTGTGTGTATACTAATGAACTAATCTCTATTCTCATTAGTGTTTCTTATTGTTTTTTATTTAAATTTAAAATAGCAAGTATTTCATATAAATCCTCGATCTCTCCTATTGGTATCTTTGTGAATAAACATTTTTATATATACATACTCATTTATTTATATTCTAACGTGATCCTTTTTTTCTTTTTTATCATTTATCATTTTTTAATTTTAATTTTAAATAGCTTGTTTTACATGTCAATCCCAGTTCCCTCTCCCTCCCCTCCTCCCACACTCCCCTTCCCCCCCAGCCTCCCACCCTATTGCCAATTCCTTCCACATAGGGGATATCTAGAGTCTGTCATTTCACTCTGGGTAGGGTCCAGGCACTTCCCTAAGAGTCCAGGCTGAGAGAGCAACCCTCTTTGTGCTATGGGCACACGATGACTGTTTGTATTCCAGGGAGGGATAGACACTGAAAAGTTGAAATCTTTAGCTTTACTTATTTAGCTCAATTTAAGATTAATAATTTCATAATCTGGTGTGGTTGAGTGTGCCTTTGATTCCAGTACTCAGGAGGTAGAGGCAGAGGCAGGTACAGGTGGATCTCTGTGCTATTGAGGTCAAACTGGCATACCTAGCAAGTTTCCAGGCCAACCAAGTGCTACATCATGAAACTCTGTCTTTAAAAGCAATCACTTAATAACCTAGAACAGCAAGTTCATCTTTATTTTTAATAATTTAAGTGTGTGTGTGTATGTGTGTGTGTGTGCTGGGAGCATATGTGAGTTCAGGTGCCTATAAAGGCCAGAAGTAGATCATTGTAAGTTTCCATCTAACCAGCCCCCACAGCAGGTAATTCTTATCTAATAAAATATTCAGTTATTAATGTCTGTACTGTGTTACTCAGTTTAGGAGAGCTATCAATAATGAATGAAGATGGTTGAACCCTTTGTTTGCATGCCAGTTTGAACTGTGTGTGTGTGTATGTTTAACTCTTGCTACACAGCACAGTTTGTAGCAGCATTTAGACTGCTCTGGTTTTACCCACATGTTTTTAGGAAAGCATGCTGGTGTAGTAGTTGAAATGTGACCATGACAGGTTATTGGGGATCATTCTCGTGAGGACATTCTCCTAATGGCTTTGGCAAGTTATTTCATTTACCTGTGCTTCAGTTTCTTTTCTGAGGGAACAAAGATAACTGCCTGGCAGTTGCATTGTGAAGTCCAGGTGTGATTAGCCTGTTGTGATAATTGTAATATTTTAGGGATTAGGGAGGAGGAAGTTGTTTTAAGGTCTTGTGATTGAATAAAGTTACCCAAGGCTACTTCCTGGTATTGCACATAGCTTCAGGCCTTATTTAGGCACCTTGGTTAGTAATTTGAAATTTTATTGTTTAATGTTGTGATTCAACGTTTAGGTCTATTGCATTTGCCTAATGTTTGCACTGAGTGTGACTACTGCCTTGTTTTTCTAAACCTTGTACTTACTATGTTAAGAGAAGTTATGCATAGGTAGCAAAAGAACTCCCAGGCAACAAACTATGCATTTCTGATTGCATAATGCAAACTAGGTATAATTACTTATGATGGTCATGTGTAATGACAGCATTATGTTGGCATGCAGACAGTGTTCATTTAATGAATGCTTTTTCTGACATTTGAGCCTCTGCTAGGCTGTAACGTTTTTTAGAACAATGTAACATTTTTAAGCGTGTGTGTGTGTGTGTGTGTGTGTGTGTGTGTGTGTGTGTGTGTGTAACCGCCATTTATCTGGTACTTACTATGTGCTTGGGCTCATCTGTACTTTTAATGGGCATCTTGATGTTACGACACCTGAATGAGTACCCTGCTTTATTGCTTGCTTGTGATCTCATGGCATGCTCCATTCAGCTCAGTGCCTCCTACAGATGTTCTTTGTACCTGTGCAACAAAACCATAGAAGACACTAAATAGCTGGTTTTTGAATAGCGAGGGGGTAAGGACGAGAACTGGAGGAAGGCATGGCCTATCAAGGAACTTGAAGGTGAGAGCAGCGCCTGGCATGAGGATGTAATAGAGACATGGATCTGGTTCTAGTGTTGCCCAAAGAAGTGCTTGGGTTAATGGGGAGTGGCAGAGGCAGCTTTGCCTGAAGAAACCGACTGTGAGACTATAGCTAAATATTGAAGTGGAGTTGACTGGACAATGAAAATGCAGTGTCCATTCCAGGCAGGCAGGGAACAAAGGACCTTTTGATATGTCCGGATTAAACGCTCGAGAGTGATAGGCAAACTGGCAGAAATGGATTCCGGATACTAAAGGATTTAAAACTAAGCAATTGGAATTTTAGTTTTGAAAGCTATTAGAGAACAGGAAACCTTAGCAGAATAATGACAGACAGGGTTACACTTTTGTTTGGAGAATATCGAACTGGTAACTGGTGTGGAGAGTAGTATACAGGGAGGTGAATGTTAAGCCCCTGAGCTGTTGTCCTTATTCTACTGAGGAGGGCTAGGTTAAGCCAGTGGGGTTGATGAGTAGGGAATGAATGTTGTGGTGGTGGTGGAAGCTTTACCCTAGGCCCTGGCATCCATATACCCAGAGAGTCTGGAATGTTATCGTGGAAGTTCCAACCCATCCCTCCTCCCCTATCTTCCTCCAAATCCTGCTGCATCTCAGAAAGCCCAGCAAATGATGACCCCACCCCTGGAGATGCTCAAAACCACTCCCACAGGGTATTTAAACTGCCTCCCAGAAAATAGACTCATGTTTTCCCAGCCTCTCCTGTCTCCTCTCTTGTGAGCTGGAAGGCCATCCAGGAGTGTCATACCCATTAAACGTGGGCTTTTTCTAATTCAGTTTGATTTGGTCAGTTTGATTTGTTGCATCTGTGGAGAGCCTATCAGTGTGTAGAAACTCATCAGATGTAGGAGCACTGAGGACCTCTTGGTGACCGAGGATGACTTTGTTGAAAAGGTGAACTCAGGTTTATGGCTTAGACAGATGTTGCATTTTAGGAAAGTAGACAATGTAGAAGGAACAGATTTGATAAGAGTGCTGCTTGGTTTGGATCTCTTGTGCTCCATGACATGGTTTGTGACTCTGAGAGACAGGGTAGGAGGAGTCTGAATCTGAGTAAGTAGACTGGGCACCAACCAGAATGTCATGTATGAGATCATGAAGAGTGGATTGAGCTCTGTAAAAGCCAGGTATCTTTTTTTTTCCATTTAGAAAAGAAAAGCCAGGTATCTTACATTTGTCGTATTCTTGGCAAATTCGTGTTAATTTCCATTTCATGGTGATAAAAACCTACCCCTGTTTCCCTTGCTTATGTCACCAGGCAAAGGCCCTTCCATAGTTCTTATATTCTTGAGGGAGAGAATCCAGGTTGACACACATTTTAAGCAAAGACTGACTATTCAGTAAAGCAAAGCAAACACTTCAAGGAGATACTGCAGTAGATTGTCCCCAAAGCAAAGGGCAAGCAGTCCAGTAGGTTTTGTGTTAAGAATTTTAAAGAATTTTTTATGATGATGATGGTCCATTTTCCTTTCCTAAACCATGGAGGACCAGATCTCTCCTATAGAATATTCCCATAATGAAGTTAGGGTCTTTTGAGGATGCAACCCTTTCATTAATGTATACATGTGGCAGGCAGTTGGGAAAGCATCCTGGTCCCCTAGTCCTTCCTTCCTTCCTTCCTTCCTTCCTTCCTTCCTTCCTTCCTTCCTTCCTTCCTTCCTTCCTTCCTTTGTCCCTTCCTTCCTTCCTTCTTCCCTCTCTCCCTCCCTTCCTTCCTTCCTTCCTTTCTTCCTTCCTCCCTTCCTCCCCCCTCTCATTTTTTGAGACAGGGATTCTCCATGTAGCCCTTGCTATCCTGGTACTCACTCTAGATTAGATTGGCCTCAAACTCAGAGATTCACCTGCCTCTGCCTCCTGAGTGCTGGGATTAAAGGCATGTGTCACCACTCCCTGGCTGATACCCTAGTTTTTAATGAGGTAGAAAGATGCTAGCTTCAGCTTCAATGATGCCTGTAAACACAAAGGGGGCATTTTGATCCTCAGGAGACACAAAGTCTTCAGGTCCTTGGTTTTATCATGTCTTTACTGCTGCCTAACTAGAGACACCATCATGAAGGCACAGCTCTAGTTTTCCTTGGTTATGTCATCATATCTAAGGGCTTGCCTACTCATTGATAGAACCTCCCAAAGTTTGGGTTTTTGGTTCACTAATGGTTTTCTTTTTTTCAAGCTGCCATCAGTCAGGGTATGACTAAATTTAGTTAGTACCTGTACTTTCTACTTAAGTTTTTCCATTATTTCTATTACCAATTTGTGAATGGTTTTGTTCACACAGTCTTGTCTTGGGAATCATTGTGTAGCAGATTGTATTTATAAAGATGAAGGGATTACTGTTTCTTCTCAGCATTACTCTTATATGGCTGTAAGATATTAATGGGTAAAATTGTCTGAGATTCATCTCATTTATCTTTGCACCCGATAATTTTTATTTATTTACATCCAAGAGCAGTTTCCTCCTCCTCATCTCCTCCCAGTTCCTCCTCCTACCTCCCTTGTGTCCTGCCCCCATCCAGCCCCCCTCCTTTTCTTTTCAGAGAAGCTCAGGCCTCCCATGGATATCAACAAAACATGGCATATCGAGTTGCAGTAAAACACCTCACCTGAGTTCGTCAGTCCAGTGTGAGGAATAGAACCCCACAAACCCTAGTCCCCAGATATTTATAAGTGGTGTGAGATAGAATATTTCAGTTTCAAGACAAAATTGAAATCATGTTTTAGTTATTTTTCTTGTTGCTATGACATAATTCCCCCAAACGAATTCAAGGGAGCAAGGATTTATTTTGGCTCCCAGCTTGTGGGTTTGGGCCATCATGGACAGGAAGGAGGATGAGGCAGCACACACTGCATCTGCAGCTAGACAGCAAGAGAGATGCTGGAGAGACATGATGGCCTGTGTTCAGCTAGACAGCAAGAGAGATGCTGGAGAGAGATGATGGCCTGTGTTCAGCTGGCTTGCTTCTCATTGGACAGTTTGAGGCCTCAGCCCCTCAATGGTTCTATTCACATTATGGCAGGCCTTCCCGCCTCAGTTAACTCCCTCACAGATGTGCTCCAAAGTTTGTGATTCTAGATCCTGTCAGGTTGACAGTGTTAGCCATCACAATGTTTTAATAGCCTTTTAAAGCTCATCTCTCAGTCAGCTTTTATATCAGCCGAAGAAAACCTATTAGCGCGTAGAAAAACTGATTGGGTGCAGATCAACAGCGTGAAGACTCTCCACAGCTCCGCTTGCCCAAGAAGTGGTCAAATAGGAACGTATTGGGGGGTATGTGTGAATACTATAGACAAGTATTGATGATTATATTTGCTTTACTCATATTCTTGAAAACTTTTTTCCCAGGCAACCACTCGGCTTCTAGTAAATTACCCAGAGCCCTATCGTTCTGAAATACTGGATTATCTCTTTAAGGTAAGGAAAACTAAATGTCTTCTGGAACTGTGATGCTTTGAGAGTATATGGTGAATTTCAACCATAGAGTCTGTGAGCTCTCTGAAAGGGTTTGTAAACAATGGCCGAGTAAGCTGGGGATAAACTGCCTTTTGAGGCTTGATCTTTTCATCTGTACGGCCACAGGCCTCTAGGGGTGATTGCGTGGAGGTTTTACACAATGGAGCACAGTGGTAATACTGTTATTTCTTCCCACAGCCAAACTTTGGTGCCTCTTTGCATATTTTAAAAGTGGAAATAGGTGGTGATGGGCAAACAACAGGTAGGAGGATTTGGGAAATAGGATTTCCCCCCAACATTTTAACCTATACTTAAACATACAGGACATTGTAAGGAGGGTCCATTCACTTGAGATTGAATGGCCTACAGCAGATTGTACTGTATTTTTCTTCTCTCACATTTTCAGGCACGCGCGCGCGCGCGCGCGCGTGTGTGTGTGTGTGCGCGCGCGCATGTGTGTGCCCATGCGCGTGTGCATGTGTGCATGTGTATATGTATGTGCGTGCATGCGTGTGTGCATGTGTGTGTGTGTATGTATGTTCATGGCTTTGTGCATGTTGAGGGTAGAGGATGGCTTGAGGGAGCCAGTCCTTTCCTTCCACTGGGAATCTGACTGAGGTCCCCAGACTGGGTGACATTCACCTTTATCTGCTGAGCCATCTTGATGACCTGGCTTTTCTCTTTTCATTTTTTAAAAACTTAAGTCATATTTAAATTTTCAAAATAGTTTTGAGGCTCTAAATTATCATTTAGTTGAAGATTATTAGAGAAGCAGAGCCAGTATTCTAAAAATCATGTACACTTGGAATTTTATGGAAAATTTATAAGAAAAAATTAATTATGTGTAAAATATTAAGATGTTATTAACTTTAAAAATATATTGTAAAATGTAATCTATATTTTAAAGACATATAACTTTTTCTTTCTTTTTAAAATAAGCATACATTAAATAATTATATGTTCAACCATCATAGCCAAAATTTAAAGTATTTCTTTTAATACTTATAGGCCAGTCCCATTAATATTAACTTGAGAGTATCTTCTGTATGTTTGACTAATGATTTCAAAGTAATTTTTAAGAAAACTGATTTCTTTTAACATTATGTGCATGAGTGTTCTGTCTGTTTGGATACATGTAAACCATGTGCATGCCTGGTACCTGCAGAGGCCAGAAGAGGGTGCTGGGTTCCCTAGGACTGGCTTTTCAGATGCTTGTAAGCCTTCATATGGGTGCTGGGAGCCAAGCCCATGTTCTCTGGAAGAGCAGCCTTTACTGCTGAGGCATCTCTAGCTTGCTGAAATAATTTTTTAACAGGTAGTCTGAGTTGGCACTCTTATTGGAATTTTAGGACAAAAGCCTTGGCTTCCAGTGTGACAAGCTAGGTTTGACTACTTATCAGGGACTTGGCGGTGGTGACAGACAGGAAGGGCACTCCTACCACTCCAGACCACACTGAATGATTAGAAAAAGGTCTAGTGACCCATGACTTGTTATTGAGGGACTGACAAGGACTTTGAGGCCTTATTGAAAGGAGGAAGGAACGCTTACATCTGTGGTTTGGCTAGCTCGAGTGTTTCATAGTTGGCAGAGCAGATAACTGGTCAGGCTGTGGTCTGATTGTTCATTATCTCAAGGCTGGTTCTGCAAAAGGCCTGAGAATTCATCCTCCCCTGAGAAAGCAACTTGATTTCCCTTTTAGACTACTGTGGGAGACTCACTGTTGTTTTGGGAGGTTTTCTTTTAAGTCTGTTGTGATAAAGATGTTTGTGGATGAGAACTATTCTTAGAATCCAAGATAACTGTACAACAGTGTAATTTAGGAAAACACAGAAGGAAAAAAGTTTATGAGTCAAAATGAAGTCAGAGAGGGAGAAGATGACAGTGAGGTAGGTCAGTGGCTGGATGCTCCTTCAGTATGCATGTGTAAATTATGTGGAAAGGAGAAAATCAAAGCTGGAGTAAACCTCTGGAACAGAAGATTTTCTCAGAAAGTGTCTTGTTAAAACCCATAGACAGGTGCTCATGCTGATCTGGTATATTTGCTGAAGCTAAATTCGAGGTAAAGACACATAAGTGCCTTCTCATTCGTCATTAAAGAAGAAACGGGCCAGAAGGGTCATGCTTAAGAGGCCCCATTTAGCAATACTGGTGTTTGCCATGCATGACAACACATAGGGCTTGGATGTCAGGGACCTACCTCTGGCCTCCGTGTTTCCTCTGCTGTCTGTGAGTGCTACCATAGGACTTTGATATTGTTCTAGTCAGCATGTATATCCACCTTTCCTTGAAGCTTACCTTATCCTGTCACATTGCATGGTGGAATATAAGAATGCAGGACTCAGGGGTACAGGGATTCAGACCCAAAGTTGAGAGTGAAAGTTGAGGTGATGTGGACTTGAGGTTGGACACCTGAACATGGAAACCTCAGAGAGATTGAGAGCTCAGCAGAACTCAGTCCTGGGAATCTATAGCAATAAATGTTCAGTACTGTTTTTAAAATATCATCATGGTATTATTATTTAAAAACAGTGTTAAGGTAATGAAAAATATGAAATGATGTACTTTGCAAAGCCACCATCTTATATAATTCTTATCTGCACGTCTGAATCAGAACTAGAGTACAAAAAAAGTACCACATTAAAAAATGGTTTTGTGTGTATCTGTGTGAATGTGAGTATGTGCGAGACTGAGTGTGTGTGTGAATGATATATATATATATATATACATATATATGCATATATATATATGACTTAAATGGCTCTAGAAAACATTATCCCTGGGTCATTTCCTTCCTTTTGCTCTCCCTATCCAGATGGCACTGAACCCTCCCACATGCACTATGAACTGGATGAGAATTATTTCCGAGGCTATGAGTGGTGGTTAATGAAGGAAGCCAAAAAGAGGAACCCTAATATTATACTCATGGGTAAGGAAGTACTGCTTAGGGGTCTCTTTTCCTTTAACTTTTATATTGGGAATAATGCCTGTGAGGTCTGTGTTAATACTGAAATACTAATGTTTTGATATTACCTCCATACTACCAGAATCAGAAATGGCCTTCATTGTCACTGCTTATGCTGTCTATCCTTATGTCTTATAGTTAATCCTTTTATCTGTATTTGGTTCTTTTATATGTCTATATTTGATTGATTGATTGATTGATTGATTGATTGATTGATTTTTGAGACATACTTTGTGACCTAGCCCAGGGTAGCCTACAACTTGCTATGTAGCCTAGACTGACCTCTAATTCAGTCTCTTCTCTTTGAAGTGCTAGGCAGCCTTCATCGTGCCTGGCTTGTTATTTTTAAATCTTGGTATCTTAGTAAGGGTTTCATCTATTGCCACGATGAAACACCATGGCCTAAAAGCAAGTTGGGAGGAATTTTTTTGTTTGTTTGTTTATACTCTTGTTCATCATGGAAAGAAGCCAGGACAGGAACTCAAAACAGGGCAGGAACCTGGAAACAGGAGCTGATGCTGAGGATGTGGAGGGATACTGCTGGTTTGGTCAACACAGCTTCCTCAGCTTTCTATCATGTACCCAGGACCTCCAGCCCAGCGATGGCACCACCCACAATGGGCTGGCCTCGCTCCCATCAATCACTAATTAAGAAAGTGTCCTGCCCATGTTGAGCTTAGGTGTTATCAGTAGACTTACTGAGTAGTTGCTCAAGATGGACTATATTCATTTCATAATTTTGTTGCAGCATGAAGTACTTTAATCAGCAGAGCTTCGGGTTTTTATGAAATTTGCCATTTTGAAGCAGACTTACATTCAGACTGAGTTAACTAAAATTATGACCTATTTTAAATACTTCAAGTTTCTAAAAATTAGTTCCCGTGATAATTAAAAGAAAGAAGATTATTTTCCAAATTAAAAGACCAATGGGGGGAAAAAAAAGAAAAAAATGGAAAAAAAAGAAAAAAGAAAAAAAAAGACCAATGAAGACCAATTTCCAAATGGACTTTTATGATAGATTGATAGATTCCTACTGTACTGTTTTCATTTCAGACCTCATTTAGATATAGGCATTGGCCTGTTAATCAATGTTCCAGAAAAGACTCGCATGGTGAACCTTCACTCTACTTAGCATTTTGTTGTATTTAATGTTCATATAGTGAAATTAGTTTAGAATTGTATCATGTTGATTCTTATTTTTGTTTATCAGTTAACTAGACTGGTAATATATTTAATTGGAAATGAGCTGCTGAGCTTATTTGAAAATACTGTAGTTGAGCAGAGATTATAGCTAGTGCCTTTCTGTTCTCTTTTCTAACTACACACTGGAAGAGTTACTGGAAGGGTGTGCACTCACTCAGTGAAGTTCCCTGCACACAGCAGCATTTTCCTCTTGAGTCATCGACTTTTATACGTTTATTTAATGACCAGTTTAGGTTTGCTCATCTCGATTGTCTCACATATGGATAATTTATTTGTAAGAAGATGTCCTTGTGAGTAGGATTTTTAAAATTTAAATTAGAAACATGCTTGATTAACATGTCAATCCCAGCTCTCTCACCAACCCATCCAACTCCCCACCCAATCCCCACTTTGCTCCCAAGAGAGGGTGAGGCCCTTCATGGGGGATCTCCAAAGTCTGTCATATTATCCAGGTCAGAGCCTAGGCCCTCCCCCATGTGTCCAGGCTGAGAGAGCATTCCTCCTCCATTTGTATGCCAGGAATAAATACTGATCTACCACCCAACGCCCCATAGATTGGAGGCCTCCTCACTGACACCCAAATTTAGGGGATCTAGATCAGTCCCATGCTGGCCTCTCAGCTATCAGTCTGGGGCCCATGCACAAAGCTTAAGTTCAAATGGATCAAAGACCTCAACATAAATCCAGCCACACTGAACCTGTTAGAAGAGAAAGTGGGAGGTACCCTCGAATGAATTGGTACAGGAGACTGTTTCCTGAACATAACACCAGTAGCACAGACACTGAGATCAACAATTAATAAATGGAACCTCCTAAAACTGAGAAACTTCTGTAAGGCAAGGGACATAGTCAACAAGACAAAAAGGCAGCCCATAGAATGTGAGTGGGAATTTTATGTTACGCTTATTTTACTAGGGCAGTTTGGGATTAAGCCTTTCAGAACTGTTGGATTTGACCTCAGAGAACAAGCTGTGATATTGAAGATCCCCACAGGGAGTAGAGATGTTAAAATGTTGTGCATTTCTTTCCGTTCGAAAATGCTGAGGTACATAGTTGTTTTTATTTCATTTTCTTGTTTTTTTGTTTGTTTATTTCGAGACAGGGTTCCTCTGTGTAACAGCCCTAGCTCTCCTGGAACTCGCTCTGTAGACCAGACTGGCCTCAAACTCACAGAGTTCTACCAGTGTTTGCCTCCCGAGTGCTAGGGTTAAGGCGTGCACCACCACTGCCTGGCTTATTTCATTTTCTTGAAAGGACATTAGGAAGTATAGGACGTGGCTGTAAGCATCTTAGTTTCCATTGTGGAGAGACTGTCATTTGGGTGTGGTGGACTCCCACCTTTCAGCCAGCTGTACATTTGCCTGGTGCACCGGGTTTCACACTCGCATCAGCAGTGCCGGCATCGTTTCACATACCCCACTTTTGCCTGTCTTCCTTCTCCCTGCAGGGTTGCCGTGGTCATTCCCTGGATGGCTGGGCAAAGGTTTCAGCTGGCCTTACGTAAATCTTCAGCTGACTTCCTACTATATTGTAAGATGGATTTTGGGCGCCAAGCATTATCATGACCTGGACATTGATTATATTGGGGTTAGTAACATATTGGAACTATGATTTATTTTTGACTGTATTTTAAGAATCTTAGAAAGTAATTTTATTCCTATTTTTTCCATTAAAAGGATTTACAACCATACTTTATGTATAGAAGGATTTACAACCATACTTTATGTATAGAAATATAATTTACATATTGCATTGCACTATTGATATAGTTTTTATTTTTTAATTATTATTTATGTGTATGGGTGTTTTGCTTGTATGTATGTGTACCATGTGCATGCAGTGTCTTCATTGGCCAGAAGAGGGCCTCATGACACCTGGGAATTAACAGGTAGTTGGGAGCCTTATTGAGTGTGCTGGAAATTGAACCAAGGTCCCCTGGAAGAGCAGCCAGTGCTCTTAACGATGGAAGCATCTCTCCAGCCTCTTGATAGAATTTGAAGAAGAAGAAAGGGAAATATTTCAGGTTATAACTCTCAGATTTTAAGAAGCACTTTTCTAAATGGCTCAATGGGAAAAAATGTGTAAAGGAATAGTTTTGTTTAACTAGTCAGTGGGGTTAAAAGGAAGCCCTATTTTTCCATCATTGCGTCAAAAAGAATAAGACATGTTGGATTTTTCAGCGAATGTATAAGTGGCTCTTGTTATTTCAATAAACAGAAGGTTGAACTCACGTAACTACTGTGAGAAAAACCAAACCAAACCAAACTCTGATGGAGTTGACAAAAGAAAAAATTGGTTTTGTGTATATATATATGTATTCCTACATACAACCTGTTCAGACCACAAATAGTTGTCTGTGCATGTGTCCTTGTACATATGTTTTTCAGGACTGACCGTTTGGCATTGGTCAACCAGTTGATGTGCAGTTCTCTGGGGACCTTCACCCTCTCCCAGCCCCCTTCAGTTGCCTGGAATCCTTTGTGTGGTGTTGAGGCCCCATGGTCTTTTCCCATCCACTTTGGCATGTCTATGGGTGTCATCCTCGTTCAGTTCACATTTGGGCAGCCATGTTGGTGAGACTTTATGGAAGTTGTTTCTGCATTACTAGGAGTCATAGTCCCACAGCAAACTCCTTTATCTCTGGTTTTTGCAGTCCTACTGCCTCCTCAGCTGGAATGTTTTCTGAGCCTTAGGTGGGTGAGGGAGTGTTTTGTAGATGTATCCATTAAGGCTGGACTCCACAACTGTGCAATTTGATTGGCTGTGACGGGTAATATTTTCATCCCATTCCAATTCAAATTCTCCTTCAAAGCTTTTATCTTGTTCTTAAAGAAAAGATGGTTCATTTACACTTTTATTCTCATTCTGGTGAGTGTACCCTAAACCAGGGAATACCTGATTTTTTTTTATAAAGAGCTAATGTATAAATATTAAGTTGGCATTAGTAGGTCATAGGCAATATTAAGACACATAGCCATTTCCAGTATAACCATTTCAAACACAAAGCTGATTGTCACTCTCAGACCTTGAAAATATAGGTGCTGGGCAAGAGTTTGCAGACTGCTGCATATCTGCTTCCTTCTGTCTGAACTGTTTGTAATGTCTTTTAATGTGTTAAAAAGTGTAAAACATGCCAAGTTTGTGTGTTGAAGGCTGGCAAACCTAAAACTGTACCCTCACATAACCATAGTGGGTCTTTATAAACACTGCAGTACTGACTAAAACTCATATTAAAGTTTTCATGCATTCACAACTGAAATTATTAGCCAGCACTTCCAGGTCCTACTGTGACTGTCATGTTCCTACAACATCAAGATTAAGGAGCTCTTGTCAATGAGAGACAGATACTTCTGCAGATCCATGGTGGTCCTCCGGTAGGATGATTTAGGCATGAGGAGGAGTCCTGGCCGCAAGAGTATACTTGCTTTTACTCTACTTTTCCAAATTATAACTGAAAATTTGTACCTGGGGATTTTTTTTTTTTTTTTGGTTTTTCGAGACAGGGTTTCTCTGTGGCTTTGGAGGCTGTCCTGGAACTCGTTCTGTAGACCAGGCTGGCCTCGAACGGGATTTTTTTTTTAATGTTGGTATATTTAACCCATTAGGGTGATTAGATGCAGGTGGGTCTCTTGAGCTTTCTGATATGGTACATGTTCACAAACTGTTTCCAGTGAGTGATGCTGATGTCTCATTTTAGTCCCTAATGATCACGTGCTGTGGTGAGGCTCTTCTTTAATAAAAAGTTCTCTATCACACCTAGTCTCCAGGCTCATATCTGTAATGATTTTCTTAACTACAAGACTAAAATCTCAGAAGGTCTGCTTCATGATTCTGAACTTGAGAGAGTGGAGTGTTTCCTTTTCTTTCCTGGCTAAAGAGCCTACTCTTGTGTTCTCACTGATCATTACATTTCTCTGTGTGAACAAATTTCTGCTATATACAGTGCCCTTGTGAATAATATGCTTCTTACTCTGTTGATATATCAGAATTATAATTATTCCAGTGATTCTCATACTTATTAGTTCTCCAATGCCCACTGTAGTCTTTGTACACATTTTTTTTTTGCGTGAATGCATACTTTGTTGTTGGAAATCTCTGGAATAAGTGATGTATTTTGAAAAATGATATTCTGTATATGAGTGTTTTCCTGTGTGTGTGTATGTGTATCACATGTATACCTGCTGTCCATGCTCCATGTAGGCCAGAAGAAGGTCCTGGATCTCTGAGAACTGTGGTTGGAGACTGTTGACAGCCACCACAGGGGCTGGGAAAGACCCTGGTTCTCCAAAAGAGCACCAAGTGCACTTAACATTGCACTGGCTCTCCAGTCCCATAAGTTACTTTGAAAAATATTCTCTAGTCCAAGTTTTATTTTAAACTTTTAATTTTCAAAAGTTATTTTGCTTTGTAAGTATATTTATAAATTTTATGACAACCCTTTTCAAAAGTTAGGAAAATAGCTTTCAGGTACAATGAAAGTGGGTATGAAAAGTGGCATTTTATGATCATGTTCATTTTTAGATATTTAAAAACTTTCAGTTTTGGATTTTTGTTTTGCAGATTTGGAATGAAAGGCCATTTGATGCCAACTATATAAAGGTCTGTAAAACTTGAATCTCTTTTTTCTTATACTTCTATACACAGAAATTTGGAGGACAGTTAGATTAGAAACGTTATTTTTTAGCAGCATAATTAATTTGCTAGATGTGATATAAAATGAAATTCCTAATGTTTGTATTCCTGATATTAAAGAATATGTATGCAGCTCTTCATAGGCCCTGAGTGGCGTATATCTGAAGAGTTGTGTTGAATGTTCTTTTATGGGGTAGGGTTGTGGCTTACAGTGGGCTTTATGCTTATGTGAAGCCCTTCAGCACCAAAAGAAAATCAAATAAAATGAAGCAAAACATTAGCTAGGTGTAGATGTGCACACTTTTAATCCCAGTGCTTCAGAGGCAAAAGTAAGACGTTTTATAGCACGAGAACAAAGAAAATCATAAAACAAGACACTTGTCATAGTGTTGGTGGACACATTAAACAGGCAGTTACAGAGATGCAGAATGCTTAGCTGTAGGCCTCATGTGGTCCAAGCCCTGTGGCTGGTAGAAACCAGGGTTCTGTTAAACAATACATCTCAAAAAATGCTCCATTAGGCATGGGATCTTAGGTTCAGTACAGAGGTGGACAAGGGTTAGTGATTTGGGGGGTGGGGAGACTAAAGATAGACCAGGAATTATAATTAGACCCTGGACCTGGCATATCCTAAGCCTCTCCCCATCACTGAAGTTCAGATCAGGCTACTGCTCTTTCTAGGAGATCTTGTTCATAGAGGTGTGGGAGCAGCTCAGGTATGGGAGATGGCACAGTGGGTTTAAAGGGAAACTGAAGCATGAGGTTGTTAATGGGAGGTCGTGAGTCAGAAAGACACAGAAATGGATGCTGAAGTTAGTGCATGCCTAGCATGGTAATGACAGGGTTTATGTCATTTTAGGAACATTAGAATTATTGACATTTGGTTTCCATTTCTTCGAAGTTAGTAATTTAATTGTTGCTAAGATTCACTATCAGTGTTTAGTAGCCAGAGTTCACTTATTTTTCTTCTGACCTTGGGTTTTCCTACACTACAAGTCTTGGGATATAGAAGCATTTACTTTATATATTTCAGCTTTACAGCAGGAGGATTTATTGCACTCTGTGATCTGTTGTCCTGTTGTAGAGTAAGTCATGACAAATGACTATAGGGAGGTGCCCAGTTCACATGATCTTAACGGATACGTCGTCCTTATTGTTTGGTGAGGTGCCTTCTGGGGAGAAGGGGGTTTGTTTTGAAGAGTAAAATATATACAATACAAGTTATTTATGTGGTCTTCAAGGTGTATCACTTATTTTAAGGTTATTTTGCTATGTGGTTATATTCATGGTTGACTCTGGTTTCATGGTAGTTTGTAGATCAGTACCTTCTAGTATCTGAGAGTCCTAGACATGTGGGTGGGTAAGTTTCTGGGCCCTTCAGACCATCTTTGCTTCTTTACCAGAGAATAGATAAATAGATGTAGGTTTTGGAAGGGAAGGACTTCCTAATAAATATTGCATTTGAGATATGATCAAACTCTGTACAGAGCACTGTAATCATACTGACCACGAGACAGAAGCTGATTTGTAAGTCACAGCTTACATACTGTGTGCTTAAAAATGTTTTCATTTATATTGCATATTAAATATGCACATGATTCCTAATGATTGTTTGGGAGTAAGTTGATAAAGACTAGAGATTTTGACAGTGATAAATGAATGCAAAATTGGCTAATTTTTTTTCTTTTCTGTAAGGCTAAGAAAAAATATTGAGCAATGAAGCAAATTGATTTCCTAATGCAGGTTAAGAGATTCTCCACCCTACTGTCCTTTTGGGTTCAGTGAGAGTCCTTGAAAGATGGATTCAACTTGTCATTCTAGTTCTCATTGCATTTCTAACCTAGTACAGTATATAATAACATAAGTTTTAAAACACCATCTGCTGTAAAATACACCATGGATTTAATTAGAAGAGAATTTATTATTTATTTCTTTAAAAGAGTACAGTTTCATAAGTCAGAAAAATTAGGTTAAAAATAAGAGCTGGTGAAATTTTTCATTTTTCCTTATGTTAATTGGTAGCTATCATTGAACACCTGCTGGGCATGTCAGACTTTCCAGGGTTGATTGTATCAGTTTGTTAAGAGACACCTTTGGTCTAGAATCTGATCCTTCTGTTTCTGGGTAAATTGGTGTCCTTTCCTCTGCCCGTGTATTCCACATAGACAGTGTATACATTTGGTGTTCGGGTTAGTGTTTGTTTTCCTGATAGAATATTATGTCTTCCTTTAGGTTTGTAGGTAAATGGTCCTGCAAGTAGATCTTATTTCCTATCCTATCTATAAGCATGAGAGACAGGAAAGCAAAATGGGGCAGTTCCTACTTATAGTAGATATAGTATATGAAGACATAAGAACTGTGATATTTTTCAATAGTAATGGAATTTTAAAAATACTGAGAAATACTTAAAATAAGACATCCGAGTATTTTACTACACAGCACAGATAATACCTCAATTTTAGCATTATGTCTATATAGAAAATTTGAGGAAGAAAGCATACAAAAGGACAAATAGCATTATTTATATGTAATACTGTTTGATGAGTTTTATGTACACCTATCCCCTCCAACTCCATAATTCCTATTGTTTAACTGAATTTTAAACTCAGGAGGAAAATGCATCTAGGGTATTATCCCAGAAACTCACTTCTGCTGAGAAGCAGTGCTAAAACCGCCATCAGAATGCAGAATTTTCAAAAGACACTCTAGCTATTTTGGTCATATTCCAGCAACTAAAAGCTCATTAACCCTTGCTGTGTTCTATTTATGTCTCCAAAGGAATTAAGAAAAATGTTGGATTATCAAGGTCTCCATCGAGTGAAAATCATAGCAAGTGATAATCTCTGGGAGCCTATTTCTTCTTCCATGCTGTTTGACCATGATCTCTGGAAGGCGGTTGATGTCATAGGGTAAGGTGCAATTTACTTTGCACCAACAGTTTGTGGTTTCTTTACCTGGGTGTTGAGTATGCCTTTCTTCTTGCCTTCTCTGCCCCTGTGATTATGTTTTCTGGTAGTATTTACTCAATAAGATATTGATCACTCACAATTCATTCCTTTCTTTTTGTAATGTGTATTTGGGGTTCTTTCTATGACAATGAAATTTATAGGTGGCTTTTTAAATAAATGGGTTAATGGTTAGATTAATAAAACAGGGCTTTCTTAGATTAAAAAGTAGGTATTTAGTAGAAGTTAACAAGGTGATGTTAACTTGGTTTCTACAATCACGTTTCCTGTGACTCAGTGTTCATACACAAACAATTTTTTAAGTCGTTTGGTATGTTCACTGTCTTTTTTTTTCTAGTCTCCTTAGTATTTTAGTATTTTAACTCTCTTAGACATTTGACTCTATTTGCTAATTTATTTCTGCCTTACAGCTCTCTGGGTCCTAACTGAATTGGGCTCAGCAGTTTGATTTTTAAAAAGTAAATGTATGTTCTATTTATCATGATGGTATATAGCATTTAAAACTAGAGGCTGCATATGTGTGAAATTTGATTTTTAACCTATTGTGACACAGCTTGATCTCTGCATATACTTTGTTCCTAAAAGAAAACTTTTGGATTTTACTATTTTTTATCTTTTATTTTCAGTGCTGGGGACCAAACCCAGGGCCTCATACATGCTAAGGCAAGTGCTCTACCATTGAGCTCTACCCGCATGCAAGCATTTTCATTGTTTACCAAAGTAGGCAGAATAATAAATATGTATGTTCTGATCACTCAACCTCAGAAAGAAAGAAGTCATGGCCATTTTCCATTCCTGTGTCTACCTATTCATTTTTCCATCTTCTGTATGTTTTGGAACAAACTTCAGACATTGTGTTGTATTTCTTCCCTACAGATTTTATCATGTCTCTCTAAATATATAGATTCTTTCCCTTTTGCCATTAATAATACCATTATTATGCCTAAGCATGTAATTGTTTCTTGGTATTATCAAATATAGGTTTTTCTAATTTTATAGTTTTATTTGACTGGATCTGGAATTATTTAAGATTCATCTATAAGTTAGTAATTAAGTCTCTTCCTATTGATTTGTAGTTCAGACCACTTAACTTGCTTGTTTTTTTTCTTAGAACTTACTTAAGAGACTAGGTTGTTTGTTCTGTAAAGTTTTCTTAGTCTATGTTTTAGCACTTTCATCCTCCTGTGTTTTAAATTAACACACATGTCTATGCTGGTTTTTTTGGGAAAGTGAGAGTAAATTATCTGGGCTTTTCTTTTTTTGCAAGAGAAAGTGTAATCGTACATTTATATTTAAACATTTACATACTAAAAATGGAAAATTTTCATTAGAACTTACATGAACAACTCAGATCTGAGGGAAGCAAGACTGTGTTCTTCTTGAACATGTTTGGCTAGGAAGGCTGTTAGAATTGAAGGAATGTTTCAGTTTCATGTTGTGAAGATGTTTGGCATTTCATTACTTTTCCTCTGAGCCATAGCTTTATTTCATAGTTTCTTTTGTTCTCATTGATTGTGTTCGTATAATGGTAACTGTATTGTTTAAAATTAGTTTTGTTTGCATGAAAGTTGGTGCCATGTTACTTGGCACATAGATAATGAATGTTTATCTTTGTGCTTTGTAACTATTGTCAATAGAAAATGTCATTCTATGACTCAGCAGTATTTCTTGAACTGAATTTTTCTTTGTATGAGAGAAGGAGAAGCCCTGCTTTCAGTTTTGACTACTTTTATTTTTTTTTACTTTCAAGGTCATTTTATTTTAGATACATTACCTGCATTGGGTTAAATTTTGCTTTCTAATATTGCACTGGAAATTTTTTCTTATTTCTTTTCTTTTTAAGTGTGTGTGTGTGTGTGTGTGTGTGTGTGTGTGTATCCCACCAGAAAGCAGGTACAGAAGACGGTGTTGAGGCCTCTGGAGTTGGAGTTATAGGAGTTTGTGAGTTGTCTGCTGTGGGTGTTTAGGAACTAGATTTGTAGTTTCCTGAAGAGAACAACAAGTTCTGTTAACCACTGAACCACCTCTTCAGCCCACATTTACAGTTTTTGATGTAACTGATGTTAGTCTTTTCTTTGCCATGTTACAAATGTTTTAATAATTAAATGATCTGTGCTGTGATTCTTATAATGCAAACTGCAGTGTTTGTTTTCTTGGTTTTGCTAAGGAGGTATCTTCTTACACAGCAAGACTTGTTTTTGTTTTTGTGTCACAGGTATCAACCAATACTGGTTGGTTCAGGTGGAATCATTTTATCTCCTAGGAAACATTTGTCTATATCTGGGACTATTTGTAGCTATGCTAGTGAGATACAGACCTACTGTTAGTATCTTATGGGTGGATTGGGTGGATGCCAGAAGTGCATTCAAAAAAATTCTTGGGTATACAGGTCAGCACTACCAGCTCTAGAATTAACCAGCCCACAGTGTCGGTTGTGCTGAAATTGAGGAATGTTCCTTGTTTTTTTGTTTTGTTTTTTTGTTTGTTGATGAGGACAAAACAGCCTCTGGGATTGTTTTTTCCCATGGTAGGTGAGCTAATGGATTACATTGGAATGAGCATACATATGGACCTATCACCCAGAAACTTGTAAAGTACTCAGCCAGGTTGGAAGCCTTTCTTGTAACTGTTAACCTGATCTCTAACACCAAAGGACAATTGTGCCCATTTAAAAGTTTCACTAAGATGGCATTTCATACAGGAGAGTGGCAGTCCCCTGTGTTGAACACTTAGAAATTTATTAAGGAGGGAAATAACTAAAGCAGTTCTCATCTTTTTAAGATAGAAGCTTTACTGGCTAAACAACAACAACAAAAACAAAGCAAATCAAAACAAAAAAATCATGGAAAAGAATGTTCTGTCTTTAATATTTGTAAGTCAGTCAGACATACATGCCATCAGTAAAGAAGGGAAATTTCTTTATCTTTAATGTCTTCTCTGAACTTCGTATGAACTTTGCACTGCTAACCTTTTGGATTGTTTCTATACTTTTATTTGTTTTAACATATGAGATGATGCACGTCCCTCTAATCCCAATATTCAGAAGGCAGAAGCAGGCAGAGCTCAAGATTACAACAAGTTATTTGTATAATTGCATTGTTGACCACATAGGATGTTGATAATCGGTTGTTCATTACAAATTCCAGATAAGGAAATACTTTTATTGAAGTTCTCTTTCTTTTGTTTTCTCTGGCCTGGGATGATCTCAGATAATCCTTGTGACTTCTGCCTTAGAGATGTGATTGCAGGCTTGAGTCATTGCACCTGCCTGCTTATGAGCGTCATTCTATACTGAAGACACACTGTCACCATCATCGTGATGACTGTACTATAGAAAGTCCTCCCTAGGTCAGAATGACCCAGAATGTTTACCTGGCTGAGCAATTTTGTGACTTTCAGTTTTGTGTATGTGTATGTGTATGTGAACATTTAAATCCTTTCTCCGTGGTTATTTGTATTATTTCTGGGTTTTGATCTTCTTCACACAAGAATTGGTGATATACTATTATCTGTGGGGCTTTCGTGGGTTGGATTGGTATCAGGGCTTTCATAGGTTGGATTGGTTTCAGTGCTTTGCCTTGGAGTAAATGCCAAGATTTCTGTCTCTAAGGACAGGAATGTGGGAGAAGTTGTTTCACCTTGCTTGGCTTCCTTCTGGCTGTTTTCCTCCTGTCCAAAGCTCCCCAGCTTCTCCCGGGAAGACCGAATCTTCCTTTACCTTGTTCTCATTTGCAGCAGTCCAGGTAGTGGCCTCTTTAGCCTTTATAGGTCAGCTTACTTCTATGCATTTATGGTTTCCAGAATATTGTCGTTTCATTGTGTGTGTGGTTGAGGTTTCTGCCTTTCCGTTTACTTGCTGTCATTTGCAGAGTGCCTGCAATGGAAGAGTGGGAAGCAGATGCCTCCTTTCCATTTCTCATCTGTCTTCTGGAAGCTGCTTGAGTGATTTAAAATAGCAAACCTTGGCGAAGACCTGTATTTCAGTTCACTCATCTCATGTACAGAAGTGGTCCCTTCTGATTCCTCGCCACCGGTGCCCTTGTCTTCTAGAGCTCATTATCCTGGAACCCATACAGTGTGGAATGCAAGGATGACAGGGAAGAAGCTGTGGTCGTCAGAAGATTTTAGCACTCTCAACAATGATGTCGGCGCAGGCTGCTGGGGGCGCATATTGAATCAGAATTATATCAATGGCAATATGACCTCGTAAGTTATTTACAATCCTTTGGTGGAGGCTAAAAAGTCTAATGGACCACTGTAATTTTATATCCTAGATTCAATGGTTGTGAACATATATGCTTTATTGACTTAACCTACATATGCCTAATATTTGTTTAATCTGTACCATCTTTTATATATTTGAGAAGAGTCTAAATTAAGTAAAGTTGGGTTTATTGGGTTCAGTTTGCTCAGAAGTGCAATGATTTTTGATAATTTACATATATTTTAAAGTACTTTTTCTCCTGATCTCATACCATCATATTTTTGTATTATCTCAAAAACATAAGGTTATTTCTCACATAATTATATCATTTTTATAAATATGGGCATATAAAACATTTCTAATTCCTAGTATTTATTCATATTTTTAAAATACAATTTGTAACTTTTATTTATTTATTTAAGAGAAAGCGTAGGTCCTTGCATTTCATTTAGCAATTTTGGCCCCTCTCTCTTTTAATGTAGAATTATTACCCTTCCCCATTTTCAAAACTACTTAAAAATCAAAACAAAACATAAAAACAGGGCAGTAGCCTTTAGTTGGTACCCACTTCCACTGTGAGTGGCTGCCTCCTTGTGGGATCTCATAACTTTATCGAACTCTTCACAAAGCCCAGTTTGTAAAGAACAACACAACCCCTTTGTTCTCAAAGGGAACACTTCCTAAATGATTTGATGATAGCTTGTGTGTAATTAGATGCAAACTAGCCTTATAAAATAACTGTAAGTCTGCTAAAAGCAAGCTGCTACACATGCTTTTGTGGTGGCTCATGTGGCATTAAGATATAGCGCATATTCCTTGCAGACAGTGGAGAAAATGAAGATGAATGCCTAGGGGGACAGAGCTGCCTACAAGGTTGTCGTCTTGAAATAATGGTCCTTAAAGCGTTCTCCTGTTTTTATAAACTTTTTCATAATAAATTGACACCTGGGAAGATGCTGTTCAATGAGCTGCTTCTCACTTAACTGGATATTATGACTTTTTTTCTCATGTTAAGTATATTTTTACTTCATCTCTTTCCTTCCCATGTTTTTTGTTTGTTTTGTTTTGATGACGGGGTCTTCCTATGTTACTCAGGCTGGCCTTGAACTCTCTGGCTCAGCCTCCTGAATGCTGAAATTATAGGTGAACACCACCACACCCACACACTTAACAATACCTGCCACGTAATAGAAGTATTTCCTAACTATACCCTGTCTTAAGATGCCCTGCAGTGCTTGTTATACTGGTTTCTAAACAGCCACTCAGACTTCCAGGGTCCTGAAACTTGGACATCTATTCAGTACTCAGGGCAATTCTGTTGATGTCCAACTTTGGGAAACTACAGTGTATAAAATAGAGGATGCCAGCTATGTGTGACACAGATAATGAGAACTCTCATGATGTCCATTGCTAGTATATGTTTTAAATTAGCATTATTATTTCTATTTTATGTTGAAGTAAAGAAAAGGCTTTGATTTTCTAAGAGTGCTAGCGTAGCTTTGTGTCTCAGGAGATCACGTGGTCAGGGAAGCGAAATTCTCTGGGCAGGTGCTGTTTGTATTTCAACTGTAAGGAACCCAGCCAGGTATAAAAACTTGTGTTTTGTGCGTGAAGTTTTCTGAGAGCTGTAGGGTTGCTGCTCTGCTCCTGGAGCTCCGTATGTGCTGTAAATCATCAGCATCTGTCATCTGAAAGAAAGGTCCCCAAACAGGTCAGCAAGATGATTCAGTTAGTACCTCTTTGGAAACAGAAAAATAGAGGCCAGAGTTGTGTCAATAAGTTTAATCCTCCTAGCCTCCTGCAAATTCAGTTGCTGTTGTTATCCTCAGTTCACCTGTGAGGAAACAGTGGTCAACAGAGGTTAGGCTGTGGAGTCCTGATTTGAACCCAGACAGTCTGAGTTCTTGCTCATTGAAATTATACTGTAAAATCAGGTTATTATTAAGAAGGCTGTTAATGGGACAGTAGTTACAGATAAGCTATTGCTGGTACTTGTCTCCCATTTTCAACATGTCAAGCATGATTCATCTTTTGACTTTACCACTGTTAAGCAGAATTCTTGTGTGTGTGTGTGTGTGTGTGTTGCACAAGATATATATATATATATGTGTGTGTGTATTGTACAAGAATATAAATATGGGTGTGCATGTGTGTGTAGTAAAAGAATGTATATGTGTGTGTGTGTGTTACTTTTAATTCTCTGATTCACCATTAAAATGCTTAGATGAACATTCAACTGGATTTTTAAAGATGAGAGTAAACTGAGGCAACATAAACTTTGTTTAGGGTACTTTAAAGTTTATGTTCATGTACATATAATTATGAAAGAGATTTTTACTCCAGTCTTTTAGATATTTATGTTTTTATTACATAGTATTTTGGTGTTTCTTCTTCAACCTAATGTTTTAGCACAATTGCTTGGAATTTGGTGGCTAGTTACTATGAAGAATTGCCTTATGGGCGAAGTGGATTGATGACAGCCCAGGAGCCATGGAGTGGGCATTATGTAGTAGAAGCTCCTATCTGGATATCAGGTATGGATGTCTAGATTCTCTGTTTCTCCCCAGATTCTTTGTAAGAGGCAAACCAGAAAGCAGCAAAAGAGGTTATGCAAGCCATCTATGCTTTAAGTGTGTGACTGTTTCAAGGGAGATGTGCCAGTGTTTATAATATTATTTTGGGTAAGCTGACTGCTTTCTGGATTTCATACTTGATTATTCTAAGACTAGGCCCTTAAAAGAGGGGAGGAAAGAGGGAACGGTGAGCCACATAGTAATGGAGATAGAGATGGAGATAATCTAAGTATATGATTCCAAATCATGGTAAGAGCTGATGGAGAAATATACTTAAAAATGTTCAGCTAAGCTCAGCATGTCTAGAAGTTTTGGGATTATTCTTTTATATCAGTTCCATTTTATTGATTACACTAAAGTAAGTGAGTAATATTAGATTACTATTAAAATTATGATCATTAATCAAAATAAATATGTGGTATGTGAAATAGTAAGGGTTTACATTGGTTCCTAAATCTACTAAGTGTTCGAAGATATGAAATTTAGAAAAAGATAAAAGTATGACTCTCATACAGATTTAAAAATGGTCATACACTGAAGATTTTGTGTTTTTCACATGAAGTGAAGAAACAAGGTAGATGCTAGAGCCAGCTTAGAGTAAAAGTCAGCAAAGAAAAGCAATTTGAGGTTAATTATAATTGGAGACAAGTTGAGTTTCTCACAAACAGAGGCGATCAGTTAAAATGTCCCCTAGCCATGACATAGTTCACATGGCATAAGGACAGGACTGTCAGATCCATGTACTTCCAGGGAAACCCAGATCTTTTTCAGTAATATCAGTCACAATATAAGTTGATATCATGCAGATAATGGATAATATCTGAAAGAATATACCCACATTAACAGCTAAGAACCTTATAAATGACAATAGTAACATTTTTTAATATTTTAGTAAGATATTTAGCATTTATAAATTATTTTGCTTCAAAATTATGCCAGTGTTTTATAAAAAAGTTTCTTCCAAAGCAAGATAATTCTAAGTCAACTTACTTTAATTTTAAACCCATATTTTGATTTTTTTGTGCTATTCTCAGATTGTAATCGTGAAATTATTCTCAATTCCTTAAGTAGCTTTTCAAAATAGTGGAAAAATTAAGTAAGACTTTTATGTGTCAGCTGAATCTCCTCTTAGCTATTGGCATTGTTGGTAGGAACATGGAATATTCATTAGTGTAGTTATGGGACCAGACTTAGAGGTGATGATACTTCCTTTAATTCTTCCTTGTTCTGTTAGTTGGATGAGTAGTGATGAGCATGGTTTGGCAAGAGTCACTTACTTTTTCAATTTGGTAAAAGGAATACACAACCCATAGTATCAGTCACTCAGAAAGCCTTCCTGCCGTTACACCTTTCAGCTGAAATATTTAAAAATGGAAACATAAAGCTGGGAGATACTTTCTTAAAATAGAATATAGTTGCTTCGAATCAGAATTCGGTCAGATTCAAACCGATAGATCATTTTCCTTTAAAATCATCGCATTTGCATCTTTTTCCCTTTGCTGTAGCTCATACAACTCAGTTTACTGAACCTGGCTGGTATTACCTGAAGACAGTCGGCCATCTCGAGAAAGGAGGAAGCTATGTAGCTCTGACTGACGGCTTAGGGAACCTCACCATCATTGTCGAAACCATGGTAACTTTTTGTTGTTGATAGTCAACTAGTGGGCAACTCATACTTCACCAGAAAGTTTGTCTTCAGAGAATAGAAGGGCATAGTCTTCTCCCAGGCATAGGAGGGCACTTCTCTAAGAGTCTTACGACTGGCTCCCTGGGAGAAAGGGTCCAGTGGTTACCTTGCTCCTTCCGTTGTTTCTAAGACTCTTTATCCTTAAAAATATATTGGGATAGCTGGCCTTGAGCCTCATCATGGCTTTTTATGACAGCTGCAGTTAAGACTCTTGTGGAGGGTTTCCTAGGAACGTATGTGTTAGTTCCTTTGGGTGTGTATCTAGGAACAGGGCTGCCAAGTTAAACAGTAACTTAAAAGGGGTGAAGAGTTGCCATTTGCCTGCACCATTTCTCCTTGTTACTAGCAGGTCACAAGGCTCCTAGATAACCATGTCTTCTCTGCAGTTACTGTCCATATCTGCTTATAGCCATTCTCAAGGGTGTGAGCTGGTGTCATTGTAGTTTAATTTACCTTTTCCTAGTGGCTAGTGATGCTGGCTATATTTACATATACTTTTTGGCTATCTGTATGTCCTCACTGGGGAAATGTCTGTTTAAACTACACTGTCCGTTTAAGTTAAGAGTATTTTTCTTTTTCTTTTTGAATTGTAAGAGTTCTTCATATAATCTATCTAAAGCCACCCAGAAGACACATGTGGATTTGTATATTTGTTCCCATTTTTATAGCATACTCAGGGTAGGCCAGGCTGATCTCAGACATAGTCTGCTGTGTCAACATCCCAAATGCTGGCGTTGCTATGCCCAACTTGTCTCTCTTTCTAATGGTACTCTTTGGAGTAAAAAAAGTTCTAAATATGTGTGACGTTCAGATTTGTTTTATTTTTTTTGCTTTGTGTATATTTAGTATCATATATAGGAAACTATTGATATATATACATATATATCATATATAGGAAGGATTTGAAGTTTACATGTATTTTTGGTAAGATGACTGTTGTTTTAAGTATTACACTTAGGGGTTTCTGGTCCTGTTATTTCTTGTGGTGCTTAGCATTTGTTGAGCTACCCCTTGTGTGTGTGTGTGTACCTAGCTGGTCTTCCACTAGTCTCGAAAAGTCTGTTTGTCTACTTGGATTATCTTAACATGTGAGCTTAAAAGCAATCTGTAACAAAATTGAGAGTTTTTTCTATATTTGTGCTTCAGTGGTTATCATTGCACCTTAGTTACCGTACTTCTGAGTAAGGGTTTGGTGGGAGAGTTTTCTAGCTTTGATCATTTTCAAGATTGAATATTGTGGGTCCTTTGGATTTCAATATGAGTTTTAGGACTAGCTAATTAATTATTACAAGCATATAACCCAATGTTGCTATTTTCCTTACTCAGTATATGAATGTGTGCCAGTCAACAAATGTGGGGTGTCTCTCTCTGTGCATTTTGTCTTACTTAGTTTCTCTGATACGTTGCCTTTTCTCATTGTGAGAGTCATATTTCTTTTTACTAACTTATAGTTTCTACTTATTTAATAAACTTATTTATGAAACTATCATTACATTTTACTTATTTATTATTAATACTGCTAATTTACTTGTCCCTGCCCTGATGGGTGGATAGCTTTGTGGGGTTCACTCCTACAGTCCTAGAAGCCTTGTGTCTCCTTTGTTTGCCAATTGCCCTGCCCTGCTGCTGATTTAGAAAAGAAAAAGCACTGGAGTGTGTGCCGAGAGCTGCTGGAGTTGTGTCAGAGTGCAAAAGTTCAGGTTGTAGAACTTGCCTTTTGTATGGAGTGCGTTGAATCCTTGTATCCAGAGTTGTGGGCTTCACAGAGTGCAGGGTCCTGCTGTTTTTGCCTGTTGCTACTCATTCTCATAGTGTTTGCTGTTACACTGACTGACTTGTGTGTGGAAACAGCCTGCGTTCCTGAGACCAGTCATTCTTTGACATCAAACATTATCCTTTGCATTTGATGATGGATTTGACTTCCTAGATTCCTTACAGTATCCCTTCCTTGTGATGTCCTGGTGATTCTGGTAGTAGTTATTAAATCTGCGGAGTGATTTGGGATGTTTCTGGAGAATCTGTCTGAAGGTCTGGTGTTCTTCAGATGCTTGGCAGAATTCATCTATGCTGTCATCTGGCACCAGGGTTTTTCTTCCTGAGGGTTTTTAGTGTAGGGGTCTTTTTACTTACTGTAGATTTCAGAGGTTTTGGAATTTTCCACTTTTCTATCATTTTTGTTGTTTAGCACAGAATCCCTCGTCTAGTTCCCTTCCTAGGAATATTCTCTCTCGTTCCTATCCTTAGTTACCCAAGTACTGGGCTGATGCAAGGATGCTGTTCTGCCCTGCCATTCATTCCCTTTAAGCTTTTCTATTTTCCCATTCTATTCTACACATCTTACCTCCATCAGGAAGATAACAGGATGCTCTGAAATTGCTACTTTAGACGTAATTTTTTAAAGAGCCAAGAGAAGAAAAGAGGACAGTATATATTTATATCATGCTACATTTATTTTATTGATGGTTCTTGTTCTTTGGATCTGTTTCTGTGTGTTTAAGTTACCATTAGGCTCATTCCCTGATTCTAAGCTTTGGCCAGGCACACACAATACACACTCATTAAAGTTTTGTTAGCAATGTATTTTTTATATAATTTGAAATAAATTCAAATTTGTTACAAATGATTGCTTCTTTTGCTGCTGTTCTGGCATTGATTGCATAATGTTTCCCCTACAACAAAGCTTGTATATTATTTGGATAACTTATATGACTTTCTTCACCCCAGAGTCATAAGCGTTCTATGTGTATACGGCCATATCTACCATATTATAATGTCTCACACCAGTTGGCTACCTTCACTCTAAAGGGATCTTTGGTAAGTTCATATGTTTAACTATTTTATTTTAAGATGTATGTTGGGGTTAGAGAGACAGCTCAGTGGTTGAGTGTTTGCTGCTTTTCCTAAAGATTGGAGCTGGGTTTTCTGCACCCTTGTCAGGTAGCTCACAACTACAGATAATTCTAGCTACAGAGGATCTGATACCTTCTTCTGGCCTCCAAACATCACACATGTGAGCATACGGAAACAAAGAAACAAAATAAATCTTTAAAAATCTATGAAAATTTTGTGTTCTATTACAGGTCATTGATTCTTAAGGGAAGTCATGTATTATAGAATTACAAGAATTTGTGTGTAAATGGAACCTGTCCTGGTGCCTTGTGCCTCCTGCACTTTTGTTTCTTAATACGTGGACTAGGCTGGCCTCACTACATAGTGGAGGATGACCACAGACTTCTGAGCATCCCTCCTTTTCCTGCTGAGTGCTCGGCTTGTAGGCAGGTGCCAGCCTGCCTGCTTCAGCTGGCGCTACATCCTCAGCCTCTTCTGACCTCTGACCCCACCAATGAAACAGAAGCCAGTGCCCAATAAAGCTGCCTGTGGCTTTGGTGACTTTAAAAAGTCATTTTCAGGGAGTTTATCATTGGTAATCTATGATTAGTTCTGTGGTCTAAGGAATTTTTCTTTCCTTTTATTTTTTGATACAGGATTTCTCTGTTTTTGTTTGTAGCCCTGGCTATTCTGGAACTCACTCTGTAGACCAGGCTGGCCTCAAACTCAACTTAAGAGTATTCGGTACTGAAAAACAAATGAACAAAATAAAGCCCAATTGAGCAAAAATGCCCAGAAGTCACCAACTTTTTAAAACCTTTTATTAGATTTGATGTGGAAGAAGCCAGGGTAATTTCTTACTAATGATGTCATAGAATTCGTTTTTTATGCCAGAGAACTGTTAGGCCCAAGCAGGGATGGGGGCTGATAAGAGAGGCTAAGGGAAAGACCAACAAGAATTCATTATATACGTGCATAAAATGAAGCGAACAAAACTGATTAATAAAAAAAGAAATAAGACAAAACATCTACTAACTGCAACCAGAACGCAGCGTAGTCTCTCTAATACCTAGCAAAGGGAAGCTTGCTCACAAAGCAGGGAGTGGAACGGCAGTGTTGTCTGTTTGATTGGATGGCAGGCTTCAGAAAGAGGCGCTGATATAGGCTTTTTGCTACCGAACCGTTGTCTCCAAAATCAAGCCAGAAGCTCTGTGTGTCTTTACACGGAGAGCTCATGTCATCCCCTGACTTATCCACGGCACATGGCAAAGACATCCAGAGACACACCAGATGTTAGCACTGCCCAGCTACATGTGGCAGTTATTGCTCAGAAGCCCTGAGATGCCACTTGAGATATTTTTTTACCAGGTTGTTAAAAATCACTTGGATCTGTTGCTTTTCATGTGATTCAACTGTGAGCATGGAGATGCATCTCCTTTCGTATTCTTTTAAAAGATGAGTCTCTCTCTTATATATATGTCTAGAATTATTATCTTTGTCATCGTGGCACTTATGTATTTACTAAGTGAAATTACTGTAATATGTAATAATTATTAAAATATAAAAATTGAAAATACTTTTAGAATATTAATTATTCATACTGGATCTTTAGTTTTGGGCTATTATATATCAGCATAACACATCACTATTCACTTAGAATTTTTGCACTTCTAATAGTATATTCTTTGAAGAAAAATTAGAACATGATGACTACCTTTGAGAAGTTTAATTTTATATGGATGTCAGTAACATGCAAGGAGGCAGAAGAAAGCAAGCTAAGATTCTGTGATAATAAAGACATTTAAAAATAATTAAATGTTTAACAGAGATTCTTACATAGGGAGGCCAAGACACTAAGATCTGTTTGTCAGCGTTCTCAGGTGTTAATGCAATGGCTTAGGAGCAGAGAGGTTTATTGCCTACAGTGCTCTCTCCTGAAAGGAAGCATGGCGGTTTTCTTCCCGGACCCTGGACACATTCACCGAGGAAGGAACAGACCAGTTTCCAAGCATTCTCACTTTAAGGTGGGAGTTTAATAAGGAAAAGTAGGAGACAGATCCTTGGCTACCTATGCAAGGCCATAGAACACATCTTTAAAGAAGATGACAGGATCACATCTGAGCATGCCCAGTTCAGTATTGTAAGGATCCAGGCTTGTTTGGTTCCCTAACAATCAAGGCAGTGTCTCAAGGGCTGTGCTGATTTTCCTCAGGTCTCTCTAAAGTGTGGTAACTAAACAAACACAGAAAAGGACAGCTCTAGAGGTACTTCAGTGCAGGCGTTTGTTGGTGGTGGTGCCTGCTCTGCTTAGTGGCTTGTGTTGGTAGGAAATCAAAGAGTTGCTTGTGGTAGTCTTCCTGTTTTCAGAAGTGTTACTGTTTCAACCTTGAGATAAGTCTTTCGTAACTTGAAACATTGGCCATTGCTGCCCTTTGAAGTATCAATTTCAGGATATGACGAATCTCTCAAGTATGCTTTCTTGTGTTTTCTCTCCAGAGAGAAATCCAAGAGCTACAAGTGTGGTATACCAAGCTTGGAGGACCCTCGGAGAGACTTCATTTTAAACAACTGGATTCTCTATGGGTAGTCTTAAACTTGATTCCTATGTTTGGGACATTAACAACAGCAAAAAGGAACAGATTTGATTAATGAATTAAGATGAAGTTGATTTTATGGCTACAGGATAGTAGAGATAGAAATCTCCCGAAAGTTTTCTTAGATAGACTCCTGACTAAGGTATGATAAGCTTGTGTCCTCAGAGCTGCGCTTTGTCCCTACGCGGGTGCTCATGGTGGTGGATGCGCCACCATTGGCTGGCTGCCCAGGTGAGAGATGTGTGTCTCGTTTGAGATTGTCCTCCTCTGACCACAGCCAGTTCTGCCCTCTTTGTATTTCTCGTATTCGCTGTTGTTCCTTGTTCTACACGCTGCCTGTTTCCGGTCTTCCTTCTGCCACATTAATTATTCAGAGACTGCGCCTGGTTTCAGCAGACTCCAGTCTGAGTCTCAGGGCAGGCCACCGCACTGCTGCTGGAGCGGTGTGCCCAAAGCCCTGTGCTTGGAATGTGTGGGCAGCGTTCCCCACCAGGTCACATTTCCCACGTGACCGGCACTACCCTTTCATGTGACCTCCCGCTGTCCTCATGTGGTGGAAGGGAGCTTTCCTTCCCAGGGCAGGTGGCAGATGGCACTCCTCACAGAGTGAACTTCTAAAATGACCTCCTTCTTGTCTGTGAAGATCCGTCACCTCAAGGGTCGATTTCTTCAAAGCTCACTCACCTGGTCCAGTGCAGGCCTATGTCTGGGTCTCGTTAAATCTGCCCCCACCACTCTGGCTACTTTGAGAGTGGAGCTCTCTCTGCCTTATTTTGCTTTTAGTCCAGAGGCAATTGGTATTTGGTGATTCCTCAGAGAAGGTTTCAAGAATGAACTGGCCCAAGCAAGCGTCTGACTGACTTAATCTGCAGTATTTTTTAATAATAATGTTCTGACAATTAGCTAGTCAATATCAATGATTAAATACCCATTAGAACACTCTCTACTTGTATAATAATTGACTAGAAATAGCATAATGAAATTGATTTCCCCCTTAGGAATATTATGTGGGGTTAATCGTGAGCCAGAATGTGGCACTGGATATTCAGGACTCTGAATCTCTTTTCCCTCACAACCACGATATGCTACCAAACCCTGTAGTTCAGTGTACACAAAAACTTACTAAGGTTTCAAAGACAGGTGCAAGCTCGGGGCCCACATTCGTTATGCAGGGATTCTCATGTCTCCAGAGGGCTGTGCTATCACAGAAACTGTGCTCTAGAGAGTTTGCCCTGGCCACACATTGAGGTGAGCCTAAGCGAGCCCTTTAGGAACGTCTGGTCTGATTCTCACGGCAGCCCTCTGTGAGATGCATTCTTAGCCTCGAGGATGAGATGAAAAACTGAGAAAGCCCGAGTTGTTAGGATCATAAATGTGACGTAAACCTAAGTTACAAATTGAAATTAACACTGAGCACAGGGTGAGCAGATTTTAATTCTCATCCCTCAGTTGTGAAAGGGTTTCTTTCTTGCCCTTAGCAGCTGAGTTGTCTGTGAGGTTTTGTGCACTCTGTTCTATTAGGAAAACTCTGAAGAAATCAGCAGAGCCCTGTATTAACTGAACAAACACATGCTTTAAAGAGCTCGCAGTGCAACGGGAGTGGAGGCTAACAGACTCAGCCCTCGTGGCCTTTCCCCTCCATTTGGTGAAACCCTTTCTATAAAATATCATTTATATACTCTTGTAAAACACCCTTCTAAAGTGTCCGGGGCACTGGTACTGCTGGGCCTTCCCCCGGGGTTTAGGAAGCCCTAGCAGAGAGACTGTCTAAGCTTATTTCCTTCAAGCTGCCCCTCGTTTCGTAGCTGGCACCTGGCGGTGAACGCGGGGCTGTCTTCTTTTTCAGCTCCTTGACAGCAGTGGCAGTTTTGCCATGGAACTGCAGGAGGATGAGCTGGTTACACTCACCACTCTCACCACAGGTCGCAAAGGCGGCTACCCTCCTCCTCCCAAGTCGCAGCCCTTCCCGAGAAGCTATAAGGATGATTTCAATGTTGGTAAGCGGGTTCTGACCAGGCATCACCTGCCATCTAACTTCGGTCAAGTGGGGTACTTTCTTCTTGGCAGATGGTGCGATGCCAAAAGTGCCCTTGTGGCCTGTAGAGGTTTATTTTGTTAGAAGATAGGTAATGTTTCCAGCTCTTTGGGTGAATCTGTATTTTTCAGTTCCAGAAAAAAACTGCAGAAGTCATTGTGAGAATGAAAGTTGTCATTAGTTCTAAGTAGTTTTGGGTGTCACTAGTACTTTTCCTTCATGAGAAAGGTAACACATTATGTCTCTATCTCGGTGCCATGGAGTTGGGTGCTTAAGGGCGGTCATGTAATAGTTAGGGGCTTCAGCTGATTGCTTGCTGGAGTTTGGCCCCGGGTCTTCTGGAGGATCTGCGCTTTTATGATTAGAGACGCTTTGGAGGATGGGCAGTTGGGGAAACCATATGAAAACAGTAGCATGCTTGGCATGCCTGTATCTCTAGAGGACCCAGCAAACAACAGCATTTGCTTACTAAGCAGTAGTGTTTGGGAGGACTGAAGGTTTCAAAGATGAGTCCAGTAGCTCTATAATCTGCCTCCCAAACTGACCACTGTAGAAAGATTCACATTGCCAGAGTGTTGTACTCACATCCTCCTGCAGGTGGCAGCACTGCTTGTTCCACCCAACATGGAGACTCGTGCCTCTGCCACGTGCTTCTGGGTCCTACATTCCCATGGCAGGACATGAACTTTCAGCTACTTGACATAGAAAGGCCTTTGGGCTCTGATACTGTCATCTGGTCAACTATTTGGATACACATCTTCAAATACCACACACACACACACACACACACACACACACACACGAGTCTTTTGATCTAAACTGTGGTTGGTTATAAGTATTATTTATGCTTTAAAAATCATTCAAAAGTGTTTCACATGGACCACAGATATCAGAAAGAGAGAACTGGTAAGGGGTTGGACCTTGGCCTCTGAGATACTAAGTAGAGGATTTGTTGTGTCCTGAACAGATTACCCATTTTTCAGTGAAGCTCCCAATTTTGCTGATCAGACTGGCGTGTTTGAGTACTACACAAATAACGAAGACCCGGGACAGCATCGCTTCACACTGCGCCAAGTTCTCAATCAACGACCTATTACCTGGGCTGCCGATGCTTCCAGCACCATCAGCATTATAGGCGATTACCACTGGTGTGTGAGAGATACCCCTAGTATATATACAACCTTGTGACATGGGTACATTCTGAGTGAGGAGGTTGCTGTAGTCCTTCATAATTGTGTGAACTCTAATCTTTCCATGCCCTTCACTCAGATCATTCCACCCGGTTATATAATATAATATTATCTTATAGCTTGATATTTATTTGCAGACCATGTGATTTGAATGCTTTTTGTTTTACCAGATTGGATTTGTTGAGCTGGTGTTGCCACCTGCTGGACATACGGTAGAATTACACCACCCTGGCTAAGTGTAGGAACTTACTTAAAAAGCAAAACAGCTTTAATTTTCAAGGCTAAGCAATTCAACCCTTCCTTTAGATTTTCAACCCTTCCGTTATTTTTCTGTCCAGTTAAAACGCAATCTACAAATAAAACTTTTACCTTCACCTCTAATTTAGTTGTGGGATTTTAAAGTGCTGACTTACTGTTTTGCCCACTTTAGGTAGTATTCTCTATTCTCATGGCTAACGTCATGGACATACACACTTACACATTCCCTTTCTCTCCTCCCCCTCCTCCCCTGTGCGTGGTAAAGTTCAGCTGTGCACAATTCACTTAGGAAGAGCCTTTGAGAAATGTGAAGTTCTAGATCCAGTACCACCTACCTCATTTTCAAAACGGATGCCCTGGTATCCTTCATCATACTTTAGATAAATTGCATGGTTTATGACTTGAAAATATGTACATTTTTTCCTATTTGCTGATTGGTGATGAGCATGAAGTGGGTTATTTTCAGGGGTGGTGTTTTAGAGTGCTAATATTGTCTTAGGGAGAGTGCTGTACCTGGGAACTTGTCTCAAAGGAAACCAACCCACAAGAGAGCATATTGTAGAAGCTCTGACAGTCCCTTCTTGGCAGAATCTTTCCCTACCCTTGATATGCTGCCATGGACCGGAGCCTATAACCAGTGCTCACTGCATCCAGATAGATATCAGGTGGACATCCCATGCAAGGTAAATGCTTCTCAAGATGAGGTTTGTGTACCGGCATCATCGTATCACTAGGGAAGCTGATATTCAAGGGCCTACCTCAGATTTACTGAATTAGGCAGCGTGGAGGCGATACCATTGCGGTGAGTTAGAAAGCTCTCGGTTATATTTTCAGAGGTCCTGATGCAGAGCCAACATACAATACTACCTTCATTTTTTGTGATTTGCATTTTTGTATATGGGTGTTTTGCCTGCATGTATGTCTGTTATGCCATACATGTGCTTAAGACCAAAAGAAGGCACCCGCCCTCCTGAAACTGGAGATGCAGACAGTTGTGAGCTGCATGTGAGTGCTGGGAATTAAACCAAGTCCATCTGGAAGGGCAGTTTGTGTTCTTGGCCACTGACTCTGCCCCCAAACTGACTGTCATTTTAGAGACATAAATTAGTTAGATCTTTACTCGGGAATTTTTTTTAACCTTTATAGATATAAGTGTACACACTGGCCTCAAAGCAGCTTAAGTTAAGACTTCCCTGGCATAGGCTGCATACTTCGTTGGTGATGGGAATATAAGTAAACCTTTCTGTTCGGAGTCACCAGGAACTTTACCTGCTTGCGCTGTAAAAGTGCCTCATTCGGTATCACACTAGTCCTATGACAAATTGTTTCAGTATAGAAAGACAGGAAGCATGCTATTACGGTGCTTAAAACAGAAAGCACTGCCCGTTAACCCACTGAAAGAGCCAACAAAGCTGATTAGTTTAACCACGTAAAACCTGAAACAGCCATCAGTGCAGGCAGATCCTTGAAGCCCAGCCTCGCTGCAAGCTTAGACTTAGCCAGTCACTCTCTCAACTGAAGATTGGAGGTGTTTGATGACGTGGCACGCTGGTGCCAGGTAAATGCCATAACTGAAGAGGGTGACCGACTCTTTCCTTCTGCAGGACCAACATGACGGTACAGTGTGATGTGTACATAGAGACCCCTCAGAGAGGGGGCGTATTCATCGCTGGGAGAGTGAATAAAGGTGGGATTTTGGTGAGAACCGCTACAGGAGTTTTCTTCTGGATTTATGCCAGTGGATCTTACAGAGTTACGGCTGACCTGGGTAAATGACGCGTCTTACTGGGTCAGAACTTGCTTTGAGCCTGTGTGTCTAATGGGAATAATTTCAACGTGTGTCGGCAAGTACCAAGCAATTCAGAATCAGAGCTATTTAATTTGTGTGGAGAAGGGCTGCTCAGTAATGAGAAATAACAGCTTGTAGGGCGTTCCAGGCATGTAGTGCTGTGAGGGTCAGTTTGTGAAGACCTAGAGAAGCAGGGATGGAGGACAGACACACGGAGGAGACATTCGAAAGACTAAAAGGTGTTTGTGCTTATGGAGATCAAGGGACACGTTGACCCCTTAAAATGGAGACTCCTATTCCATAATATTCGGGATACTGGGAAGGACTTTGACTTTTTTCACTGGATCTATCTCAGTAGCAGAATGGGGGCCTAGGAGCATGTTGATTTCGAGTTGCACTTAGCTCACCCTGCTGTAGTGACACGAGACCTCGTGGTAGCAACTTCTTGATTCTCAGTCTCTTGACATTAGTGACTTGTCACATTAGTGACAAAAATTTTATTTTATAGTTTTCTACTCTTTGTCCTGGCTCTGTAAATAAAATAATAGAGAGGTAGTCAGGATATTGTTATAGTGTGGCCTATCTAAGAGGTACCTCCTTGATGTTTGATCCAAAACAGAGCCAGAGACATTGATTGCCTTTCCCAAAGTCCCCCAAACTATTAGTGGTGGAGCTAGAACTAGGAATTTCAACCTGCATCTTGAGTCCCCACTGTTGGAGTTTGAAATCACCTGCTTGATGTCTGATCCTAGGTTTCTTCCAGACATTCAGATGCCACAAATGCCAAACTAGCTTACTCTATCTCTACTTACTGTCATTGATGCTGTTTACATGTGAGCAGATCTACTAGTTGACCGTCTTTTGTAGTCTTGGTGGGTTGACATGCTAAGACATCAGACATGGTTAGTTTTTAAGTTCATCTCATTGATTCTACTGTGAGTGCCTCATGTTCTGTGGTGTAGAATAGAATCTCAGTACATGATTCTGTAGTGTGTAGCTGAATGAGGGATTTTCCTCAGCAATCAGTTGTAGATCTGGAAACGAAAGGACAAGGCTTCCTTAAGGTAGCCTGAACTACATACAGGTGCCACTTAGGAACCTCCCTGAGTTGTGTGATCTGGGATTTAGGTTGGAAAGTGTGCCAGTTGAGATACTCCTTTTGTGTTACAGGTGGATGGATCACATACACCTCAGGACATGCTGACATCACAGCAAAAAGATGGTATACACTTACCTTAAGCATTAAGGTGAGCATTGCTGATGAGAATTTTCTGTTAGAAAACAAATGGCAGGATATAAATGATGAAAAGAGGGTGTGTACTATGGAATCATTAAAATATCTACCCATAGGATGAAGTTGTAGGTCAGAGTTACTCTCAGGAGAACCAGAAGTTGACTTTTTAGACCACTGTCATCTTAACTTTGTTTTTAATTGAGGAGTGATTCATTAAGCTAACAACTGAATTGTTCTCAGTGTTCTTGAACCAAGAGTATAAATAGAACTAACAGGAGTATGCAAAGGCATAGAAGCTTATTTTTGACAGCTTAGAACTATTTTGTTTTTAACTATAAGCACAGTTTTCTACAGTTTTTTTTAGAGATGACACTAGAGTAACAGTGGGATAAAGGAAATCTAAAAATCAGCTGCGGCATCCTTGTTGATCACAAGGTACTGACTGACAGTGCTCCCAAAGGATGCTGTGCAGAGAAAGTGTCTTGTAATATGTGAATCTTCTCATGTAGCCCTTTCAGATTTGTTTAGGTCGTAAGTAGAAACTAAAATTGAGATTCAAAGAACTTAAAATTTTTTTCTCAGTAACCATTCACCCCCTGAAAATGAGTTCTTATTTTTAAGCTGCTTATTAATAGAGTTAAGGATCTAGTTGGGGTGTTGTGTGGTTTGTTTGGTCATACCCTTCTTAATGGTATAGGATGATCCCAGGCATAGTTCCTGAATGCTTATGTGGTATGATTGGTGAAGACTGGCATTTAGAAGAATTGCATTTATTTTTAATTGCATTTAATTCTTTTTTGAGAATCTCATGTAATGCATTTTGATATATTCAACCTCCTCCATCTCCTACCAGATCCACCATCTTCCTACCCACATAACTTTGTGTCCTCTTTAAAAAAATCTTTATCAAATCCAGTATGTTCTCTTGGGGATGTGACTATAAAAAAAAGAGTTGGGTTAATATTATGTTTGTTAAGTGGAATAGTAACAGTAGGATCTCTTCTGAATCCTAAGACTTGTCTAGTCAGAATTTCTTTGTCCTGATAATAGTGCCAGATAGGTAAGAGAGAAACACTGAAAGGCCTATTCCTAGGTCCAGTTTTGCCACCTATAGGTTTTTAAAACCTTGGACTGATCAATTTCTGCCACTCTCTGATTTGGAAATCAGGTATCTTCAAGATTAGTCATGCTATATAAGGGCATTCCTACTTGGGCTGGACAAATATTTTACCGGAAGAGCTAGACAGGAGATAGTTGGTGTTTGTGGTCCATGTGCTCTGTGTTGCACCTACTCAGCTCTGCTGTGGTCAAGAGAAAGCCATGACAGACAAGAGGTAAACGATTAGTGTGCCTGCATCCCAGTGAAAGTTCACTGTGGAAATATGTGGCGGGCCTGAGGCCTTGGATTGCTGAGCTTTGTTCCAAGTCAGTAACTTGGAAATGAGTACACACATAGTTATAAAGAGATTTGGGGTAATGTGATAAAATAGCCTCTTGCTCTGACTTCCTAACCACGCAAGTTAGAGAAGACTGTGCCACGTACATGAGGCAGAGAAGAAGCTGAGTAGCTCTCATAACTGGTGCAAAAGGTGGTTAGTCTGACCTTGTATAGGGAGCGTCTGGGAAGCCAGTGTGTTTGGAGCCTGGGGAGTAGGGCCAGGAGGCACTGTGACCCTGTGTGGCAGACTATGTTTAATATGATTTGTGTACCTGTATCCCTTGGCCCAGGACTAATGCTTACTCTTCTAGGAGTGGCAGGGAGTGTCCAGGAAGTGCTTTTGAGATGAAGACAACTGTGCAGTTGTATAGCAGAGATATGTGTGGGGCTTCCCTAGGTGACTTGGATTCAGTTCCTGGCTCCTCTGGAAAATCTTCAACATAGAATTTTAGTTAGCCCAAGTCTCAGTGTTGCTATCCATAAAATTAAAGATCATTGCAGTATAATTTTGAGACAGAAAGATTTGTGTTGGGTTTTGACCTAGAGATTCAATCTGCAGCTCTCTATCTTTTGGGAGTAGCTCGGGTATACGTGGCTAGCTGTATACTTGGTGTGCTCATGGTGTACCGCGGCAGTGGTGATAAAGGTTGATGTGTACAGTAAGGGGAATGCAGTGGCCACTGTCTGAGAAGGTTGTGCCTGTGTGATTTCGTCATTATCAGTGAACCGTGTCTTATGTGCTCTTCCTCCACTGCCAGTGCACCCATGGTTCTGTTTGACCGTGGCTGCAGCTCTCCCGATAAAGAGCAGCCATTCCATCTGGCTCTGTAGTGACATGCTCTTCATCCTCATGGGGACAAGAAGGGTAAAATGAAGGCCGATTTCTCCTCTGGGTGTGCAGCCCTTCATTGAGACTTTTAGTGTGGAGCAGTTTGCAGCAGGCATTTGGGCCCCAGCAAACCTGGAGGAATCTCTCACTCAGCCAAAGTACATGTATGTACAGTTACAGTGTTATTTAGTGGACTTTTGTCGGGAGCCTCATAAAAATGCTGTACAAATTTTATGGGCTTATTTTGTGGTTTGGATTTTGGGTGGATCATCAGGACCTGTGGTAAAATATTATTTTCAGGTGTGTGACTTTTGTTTGTGCTGCATTTGTTTTAACTCTGTGAAGCTGTGTTACCGTGCTGATGGGCCTAATAGCTGACTGGCCAATAGCGAGGCAGGAGCAAGGATAAGCTGGGCTGGCAGGCAGAGAGTAGAAATAGATGGAGAAATGAGAGGACGAGGTGAGGAGGACTTCGGGACCCAGTCACCCAGCCAGTCACAGACTTAAGAGTGAAAGGAAGATATTTGCAAGATAAAGGGAAAAGCCCAGAGGTAAAAGACAGTCGAGATTAAGCTGGGCATTCATGTGTGTGTGTGTGTGTGTGTGTGTGTGTGTGTGTGTGTGTGCTTGAGCTTTTCCTAGCACACTTTTGATTTATTTGGGAGCTGGGTGGCGGCCCCCAAAAAAGCCCAAAGAGTAAAACATCACACAGCAAGGAATTTTTGAGGTTTAACATATTTTGGGAACTGTTTAAACAAGTGCTTATTAATTCTTTCAGGTAAATTTTGATGTATTTCAGACTTTCGCTCAAACACACGAAATTGTATTTTACAGTTCTAGGTCTTGGGTGATAGGGATGTTTGTTCCACCAAGTAGCTGAGCTGCATTTAAACAGACTCCAGAGACTCATTTGCACATTTTCACGGGACACGTTTATCTCTCTTGCAGGGTTATTTCGCCTCTGGCATGTTGAACGGCAAGGTCCTGTGGGAAAATGTCCCTGTGAAATACCCAGGGTATGGCTGGGCCGCCATCGGGACGCACACCTTCGAGTTTGCGCAGTTTGACAACTTTCACGTGGAAGCGGCTCGCTAGTCCTCACAGGGCGTCGAGACACTATTTGGATTTTCTATTTTTGGTTTTTATTCAGGGCCAGTTTTGATGGACCTGTATGTAGCCTTTGAGGCTAACGATATGAAGAGTAAATAGGGAACGTGGTACATGTTTGCCAGAACATGTGAAAGGTTTAATTAGAACTATATCCACCATTTGTTAGTCCCATTCTTCAGGAGTGGTTTGGGTGGTTCCTGCCTTGCAGCCTTGGTGCTAACACCGAGGGAGCTCTCTCCATATTGTTTGTGAATGATCATGTAGATGACCGGACCCGAGAAGCACAGAGGTGCCTTTGTGATCACTGACCATGTGTCTGAGTGAGTTGAGGCCTCCTTAGAAGATGCTGGAACATCATCTTCCTTTAAGAGGAAGCTGAGGAACACTTAAGGACAGCTCAACATGATGTCCCTCCTCCCCTCCCTCCTCCCTCTCTCTCTTTCACCCTTTCTGCCCCCCTTCCCCCCCTCTCTGCCTCCCTTCCCCCTCTCTCTGCCTCCCTTCCCCCTCTCTCTGCCTCCCTTCCCCCTCTCTCTGCCTCCCTCCCCCTCTCTCTGCCTCCCTCCCCCTCTCTCTGCCCCCTTCCCCCTCTCTCTGCCCCCCTTCCCCCTCTCTCTGCCTCCCTTCCCCCTCTCTCTGCCTCCCTCCCCCCATGATGATGTTTTGGAAATTGGATGAAATGACGGTGGGATGATTTGAAAATGCCTCATTAATAAACTAACTCCAAAACCATTTTTACAGAAATAAAAATAATCAGACTAATTGGGTTGTTTGGATTCTTTAATTATCTTACTTACAACTTTTAACTCTTACCACCCTTATGACTGTCTTGAGAACATTTTTCTCATACAAGTCAGTGCTGCGGGTGGGTCGGGCAGCTTCCCTGTGCTTTCTTATGCCATCTGCAGAGTATTCTTATGCTCTCACAGGGGGCTCTGCCAACAGCAGGACATGAGCAAAGGCCCTCCCCCCTCTACATGTGGCAGGAGGTGGCACTTAGCTTTACTAGCTCACTGAATGGGCCATCTCCTATTATCTTTATGGATAGATGCACTCACTATATTCCTAGTGTTTAAATGCTGGTAAGCGTGTTTCTCATTAGTATGATTTGTGTCTAAACATTTGTATAACTCTTAGAAACAAGTCAGTTTTTCATGTGGGTAAATGAATTGGGCAATTCTTTATAAGGCAAAATTACTCACTGAATTAATTCTACTACATGGGAATTTACTACAGCAGTGTAACCCTGGTAGAACTTGAGTGAGGTTTTGTGTTGCTTTTGAAAACTTGAAGCTAATTGCCAGTATAAATCCAATTAAAGAAAAAATTATGTTAAAACCAAGTCTAAGTGATTTCTGGTTTAGATGTTTAAATATTTTGAAAACTAATGTATAATCTATGTGTAGTAGAATATTCCCATTTTAAGACTGTGGTTTGGTGTTTGGATAAATGTAAAGACTCCCTTGTAACCAACACTCCAATGAAGTTATTGACTATTTCCATCACCCCAAAGGGTTCTCTGTTACACCTCTACAGTCAGGCCCTCCCACTCATAGTTCCAGGCAGCCATTGGTATTTCTGTTGGTTTCCTTTGAAAACATGAAAGTGACATGTTTTCCTGAATGGTAGTTTCCAGCAGCGTAACGCTCTGAGCTATGTCCGGGTTATTGCTGGCTGAGGTGGTATGCTATGCTACTTCATATTTCTGAAGAGAACCCCATCGAATGGCTACACTGAAGTTTGGTTTTCCATCTCCTGTTTTAATGAGATTAAAAATAAAACTCACAACAGCATTTACATACAAGTCTTTGGGACTATGCATTTATTTCTTCTGGATTAACTGGGGAGAAAGATCACTAGCTCTTATGTTAACATGTTTAACTTCATACAAAACCACCAGCTGTCCCCAGAGTGATCCCGTGATGCTACACAGCCATCACTAGTGTGGAAGTATTCTTGCCGTCATGGTGATTTGTGTCTGGAATGTATGAAGAGTTCTGCATGTGCATGCGTTTATGCCATCTGAGGCTGCAGAGGGTTTTGCTTCTTTCCCAGTGTGTCTGCTTTGTTTCAGAGGTTGCTGCCTTGTGCTGGCTGGAACTTTCAGGTACAACACTGGGGAGGGTTAAGAACATACATTCTCACCGTGTTTGCAATCTTAGGAAGAACATCTTTTAGTGTGAACTCTTTTCCCCCTTCCCCTCTTCTTTTTCTTTTTTGTTTTTAAATCCCTCTACCTAGGGAAAATTTCTTCTGTTTCCAGTTTCCTGAGCTTTCTCCCCCACACCCCCAAATCTTCCCCATCCTCTCCCTCTTCTCTGTTTCTCTTTAGATGAAGGGACTCTCCCATGGATATCAGCCAGCCATGGTGTATTAAGTTGTAGTGAGGCTAGACACCTCCTCTTTTACTAAGGCTGGATGAAGCAATCTGGTAGGAGGAACTGGCCCCCAAAACAGGCCGCAGAGTCAGAGACAGCCCCTGCTCTCACTGCTAGGAGTCTAATAAGAAGACCAAATCACACAGTTGTAACATATATGCAGCGAGCCTATGTCAGTTCCATGCAGATTCCCTGGTTGTGGTTTCTATCTCTGTGAGCCTCTATGAGCCAAGGTTATTTGGTTCTGTGGGTTTTCTTATGGTGTCCTTGACCCCCCCTGCCTCCTACAATCCTCCTCCTCCTGCTCTTCTGCAGGATTCTCCAAGCTCCACTTAATGTTTGGCTGTGGGTCTCTGCATCTGTTTCTACCAGTTACCGAATGAAGCCTCTGATGACAACTGGGCACCAATCTATGAGTATAGCAGAATATCATTAGGAATAATTTCATGACTTTTTCTCCAAGTCTTGTTTGGTTATATCCTAGGTCTCTGTGGTATATACCACTTCTGGGTCCTGGCTGTCAGGGGTAAGTTCCCTCCCAGGGTATGGGTCTTGAGCTGGGCCAGTCATTAGTTGGTCACTCCCACAATTTCTATGCCATTCTTACCCCAGTACATTTTGTAGGCAGGACAAATTATAAATTGAAGGGCTTGTGGCTGTGTGGTGTCCTAGTCCCCCCTCTGGAAGTCTTGTCTGGTTACAGGAGATGGCTGGAATCCCCTGTTGCTAGGAGTCCTAGCTAAGCTCACTCTCATAGATCCTGGGTGTTTCCATTGCACTAGGTTTCTAGCTCATCCCAGAGATGGCCCCCAGATTCTACTTGTCTCTCCCAGTACTGTCTCTCTCCATCCTCCTCCGCCTGATCCCTCCTGTTCCATCCCTGCCCTCAGTCCATTGTTTCCCCTTCATGAAAGGATTTATGCACCGCCACTTGAGCCCTCCTTGTTACTTAGCTTCATTGAGCCTATGGATTGTACCATGGTTCTCCTTTATGTTACAGCTATACTTATAAGTGAGTATACACCATGTTTCTCTTTCTGGGTTTGGGTTACCTCAGGGTGATCTTTTCTAGTTCCATCCATTTCCCAGCAAATTTTATGATGCCATTTTTTGTTTGTTTGTTTGTTTGTTTGTTTTGAGACAGGGTTTCTCTGTATTGTTTTGGAGCCTGTCCTGGAACTCTCTCTGTAGACCAGGCTGGCCTCAAACTCAGAGATCCACCTGCCTCTGCCTCCTGAGTGCAGGGATTAAAGGCGTAGGATGCCATTGCTTTTAACAGTTGAGTAATACTCCATTGTGTAAATATACCACATTTTCTTTGTCCATTCTTCAGTTGAGTGACATCTAGGTTGTTCTTAGTTTCTGGCCATCACAAATCAGGCTTTTATGAACATTGCAGAGCAAGTGTCCTTGTGGTATGGAGGAGCCCCAAAGTGTTATAGCTGGGTGTTAAGGTAGATTAATTGCTAATTTTTCTGAGAAATCACCACACTGATTTCCAAAATGGCTGTACAATGGTATACTTCCACCAGCAGTGAAGGAATGTTCCCTTTGCTCCACATCCTCTCCAGAATGAGCTGTCACTTGTGCTTTTGATCTTAGCCATTCTGACAGATATAAAGTATAATCTCAGTGTTGTTTTGATTTGCATTTCCCTGATGGCTTAAGGATGTTCAACATTTTTTTTAAATTTAGAAATCTTATTTTACATATCAATCACAGTTTCCTCTCCCTCCCATCCTCCCATGCCCCCCCCACTGACCCCTTCACCTCACCTCCCTTCCACTCCCCAGGGAGGATAAGGCCTTCCATTTCTTTTAGTGATTCTCTGACATTTGTAATCCCTCTGTTGAGAATTCTCTATACAGAGAATTCTCTGTACCCGCATTTTTAAAAATTGGTTTATTTGGTTTGTTGATGTCTAGTTTCTTGAATTCTTTACATATATTGCATATTAGCCATTTGTCAGATATGGGGCTGGTGAAGATTTTTCTTATTCTGTGGGTGCTGTTTTATCCTTTGCACAGTGTCATTTTCCTTTAAGAAGCTTTTCAGTATTTGGAGGTCTCATTTGTTAATTATCAAACTTGGTGCCTGTGCAATTTATGTTTTCTTCAGGAAGTTGTCTCCCCTGCCAATTTTTCAAGATTTTTCCCTACTTTCTCCTCTATCAGGTTCGTTGTATCTGGTTTTATGTTGAAGCCTTTGATCCACTTGGATTTGAGTGCAGGGTGATAGATGTGGATCTATTTGCATTCTTCTACATGCCTACTTCCAATTAGACCAGCACTGTTTTGAAGATGCTTCGTTTTTAATTGTATAATTTTGTCTTGTCAAAAATCAAGTGTCTTCTGGATCTTCAGTTTGAGTCAATTGATAAATCTGTCTATTTTTATGCTAATACCATGTGGTTTTTATTACTATTTATCTGCCATACAGCTTGAAATCAGGGATGGTGATACCTCTCAAAGTTCTTTTATTGAGTAAGGGTGTTTCCATCTATGCCCATGTGCAATATTGCCTTAGTTTTGTTTCATTATTATATCTTTGTCTGGTTTGGGTACTGGGTAATCGTTTCTGAAACTAGCTGGGAAATGGTCTCTCTTCCTTGATTTTCTCCAACACTTTGTGAGATTCTTAAGTTGTAGAATTTATGAGTTCACTCATTCAAGGTCCAGTCAAAAGACAGAAGACAGAACCCACCTACCCCCTGAAAAAAAGTAACACAAAGAATGATAAACTACCACATGAGATGAACTACTAAGAACTAAAGGAGCTCTAATGGACTTCCATGCCTGAAATCCCAACACCCAGGAGGCTGAGATAGGAGGAGCTTGATTAGAGGATAGCCTATGCTTTATTGTAGAACAGAGCCTCATCTCTACCCGCTTCTGTTAAAAAAAAAAGCAAAAGCAGTGATAGAGACCAGCTACTTTCCTTGGCTGAAGTAGCCTACCAAGGACAAAGTGGAAAACAGTATTGGTAGAGGTCTTTCTTACAAACTAATGTCTAGCTCACACTGAAGGTGATTTAACTGCAGCTCTGAAGGTCTAGACATTTTCTAAAATGCATGCTAGGGCTGGCAAGTAGGAAAGTTGCTTTCTGGAGTAGACACAAGCAAATGACAACATGCCAAACACTTAAAAATCCCTGAAAAATGTTAGGGCACGTGCAATGCTGTTGATGCGTACGTGTAAATCTCACTTCAAAGGTAGTACTAGTTCGTTCTTGACAAAATATGAGTGTGTGCAGTCCAGGAACACAGATTTAGGTTAACCCAAATACCATGTTCCCATGTGGTAGCATTTTCATGAAGATCTTATAGTAACAGAACAACAGAAGTCATCAGTCAAGGCACTTTTAAAGATAAATTGGTGGCAATATGAGTAGATGGGTTACAGAAAAATGGGGGAAGTTTACAGCTATGGGCCCCAGTTGCTATCTGATGACATTCCTGGTCTGGGTTGATAGAATCCAAGCTTCTGTTCATAAAACCTCGAAAGGGTTTATTTGGTGGTCACAAGGATGCTAAGGTCAAACAGAGTTGGTGTTGAATGTCTACTAAGAGATATAGGAGCAGGAGAGCTGACCCCTCTCCCCTTGTATGCCCCCTACAGCAATCAGGAGAGAGGGCCATGCACCTTGCCTGGGTGAAACAGTAGAGCTTGCCCTGGTATCGTGACTGTAGGCGACTGGTATCTGAGGATGGGAGAGCAAGAGAACTGACCCCATTGCATTGAGTAAGATGGCAGAGGCAGTACCGGAGAGCAAACCCAGGTAGTGATGATGAGGGAAAGCTGGCAGGCTGACCCACCCAGCTACCACCTAGGCCCAGAACCAGAGCTATGAGTTAGCCCACCCCAACATCCACCTCATCTCTGAAGTGTTGGAACAGATGAAGGGGATGCACCTGCAGATCCAAAATAGCAGGATCTCCATGACACAGGAAAACAACAGGCTATCCAAGAGGAGCCCCAGTGAGAGCCATGATCAGTGGCATAGCAGAAGCCAGAGGCCTCCAGCCAGACAAATGACTTGTGGCAATGAACACTTACTTGCAAATGAAGATGAATGGACTAAAGGGTAAACTGTGAGACTCAATGGGCCACACTACAGCTTCTGTGACAAGTTTCTACCCCCCCTCTCTGTCTCTGTCTCTGTCTTGTTTTTGTTTTTTCTTTAAAGTTGTTTTTTTTGGGGGGGGGAAGTTGTCAAGGATGAAGAGCAAATGAGAAATGGATGGGGAGATGAATGAGCAGGATTAGAATGCATGATGTGAAATCCACAAAGAATCAATTCAAGTTTAAAAAACTTTAAAAAAGAGGTATTAAGGGATAAAGATAACCCAAGATAACTTGGTTCCAGACCTGAGTATTCCAGCTCTCTATAGTTACTGAAATTCTAGTCACCCAATCAGCCTCGGAGAATCTTTAACTTAGATGCTATTTTTTTCTGGGAACCTTAGTTCTATTATCTTATAAATAATAACTTCTCAAGAAAGTCTTGAGTAGTCCATCCCCAGTCTTGTGTGTCTAGTATCATTTTCCTCAGCTGCTCTCTGACTTTCCAAATGGCAGAATTTAAAATCTATGACATAGGAGCTAGAAAGATGGCTTGGAGGTTAAGAATGCTTACTGCTCTTGAGTGCGACCTGAGTTTGGCTCCCAGTGCCCGCATCAGGGTTTATGACTGCCCTATAATTCCAGTTCCAGGGGACCCAAGATCTCTGGCCTTTTCAGGCTCCTAAATTGTGTTCACAGACCCAGGAGAGGTGAAGTGAGTGAATCTCGGGGCTTTGGGAAGAGTTCTGGAGAAGGAAGTTGGCCTCCGTCAGTTGCATCTGCTCAGTCACACTCTCCATTGCTCTGGGTTTAATCAATGGCAGAAAGTTGCCTAGCCTTTTGGGATTGCATCATTTCTTTTCGTGAAACTTTGCAAATCCATGCCATTTGGGAACCAGCATGCTCAAGTAAAAGATTGTACATTCTTGCTGTACCACTCACACTATTTTTGGCAGCGAATGGATTGTTCCCATTCTTAGCGTCTTGAAATAATATCAGCAGGCATTTATTGAGAATTAGTTTGTAAGCTCCGTGGAAACAGGGATTAAGTTTGATTCCATGCAGAGCCGTATCTATAGTATCTAGCATAGGCTCTGACAATGCAGAGGAGACAAATAAGCAGCTATCCGTAGGTGTCTTAGCTACTGTTCTAGTGCTGTGAAGAGACAACATGAGCTAGGCAACTTATAAAGGAAAGCATTTAATTGAGGCATTGCTTAACAGTTTCTGAGGGTGAGTCCAGCTGGAAGACAGGCATGGTGTTAGAGCAATAGCTGGGAGCTTACTTCTGATCCAGAGGCCCGAGGCAGAGAGAGAGAAAGACTGGGCCTGGTGTAGGCTTTTGAAACCTCAAAGCCCACCCCCCAGTGACACCTCTTCCTACAAGGCCATTTTTTCTCCAATAAGGCCACACATTCCAATCCTTCCTTTAAAAAAAAAGCCACCAACTAGGGACCAAGGGACCATGCATTCAAATATATAAATCATACAAATATATAAACCTGTGGAGGCCATTCTCACTCAAACCACTATAGTAGGGTGGGTAGAGCTTTTGTGAGGTAGCAGATACATTGTGTTAAGTTTCTCTCATGAGTTACATCATTTTAGACCTGTAATGTTTGCAACTAAAATTCAGAGCATGTCAGAGAGTGCTGGCACCTGGTAGTCCTAGATTACCCAGGAAGCTGGGAATTGCCATTGATTACCATGTAAAACATATAAAACTACTTTTAAATAGGAAGAAGTGTGTGTGTGTGTGTGTGTGTGTGTATGTGTGTGTGTTTTCACATGCTTATATATACAGATACATATGGAGGTCAGAAGTCAGCATCAGGTGTCTTCTCCATTCTTCACCTTAATTTTTGAGATAGTGTCTCTCTGAACCTGGAGCTCACAGACTCATCTGTACTGCCTTGGCAGCAGTCATATGGATCTTCACATCTCCACCTCCCCAGTGCTGCTGGGGATCTGACTTCAGGACCTCAGGCAAGTACTTTACTGAGAACGAATTCCCTAGCCCAAACAGGGGTGGTTTTAAAAGTCTGTCTGACTAGTTGGCATGCTATTAAGCACAAAAATTTATTAATCTTACAAACAATGAGAGAAAACCTAAAGGCTGACATGTTCATTTACCCAGAGATACTTGGGTATTTGGGGGCTGAATGGGGGTGATTCTGAGTGATCAACAGTTAATCAAGAAAAGCTTCCACTTATCTTTTTGGAGATGTTGCCCTTCTGAGCCTCACATCCGTCTTAAAAATGTTCTTACCATGTTATTACAGTTCCTGAATAGGAGACATTGATTCTTTCAGGATTGGATTGATTTCCACGGTTCTAACGTTTCTGGAGGAAACCATGAGTTTTTGCAGGGGTGAAGAACAGAACTGGTTCCCTGTGTCTCTGGCACCACCCTTCCATCTCCATGGGGAGACACATTTGGGATGACTGTGTGTGTGTGTGCTTGTTTTGCTTAATACTAGAAGCCTGTGTTAAGTAGTGAGACTGATTTTGCCCTGCCTCTGGAGTAGTCTCCTTAGGTCAGACCTATGGATCAAATCAATCTTTTAGTGGCAGACATGGGCTGGAATTTGTAACTGGGATCTGGCGCTGGCATCCCCTCAACATGCTGGTCTTTGTGATCTCTGATGAATTAATTCAGACAAGACCCAGAGAACAGAAGACAAGCAGGGTCTTGAACAAAAGGAGTGACTCTCAAGGGAAAGAATGGAGAGTGGAGAGTGACCATTGTGCACATCCTTGTCAAGGTGGATTTTATGCTAATTTGTAACAGCAACAGATGTTTTTCTCTGACTAGGTAATTGATAGGTCTCTCTAGATAAGGGAGGGGAAAATAGTGTGCCTTTGTTCCTTAGCAGGGAGTCTCTGATTATAAAATTATAAAGGAGGGGTCCACTCTCAAATTTCTAAGCCTGCTAATATCTGACTCACTGTCTAACACAGATGATGTGGCTATATTCCTGTAAAAGCTTTGATGTCTCCCCACCCCAAACTCTGCTCTTTCTAGAGTAGAGTCTCCATCAACTCTAGGTGCACACTGAGCACATCTTAGGAGAATTGCAATCCGGATACCTGGGTTTGACCACAGAGAATCTGGTTGGTTGGTTTAGGGGAGGAGTTTGAGGATTGATTCTTATTTTATAAGCACTGCTGTAATTCTGATGTGTAGTCAAGACTGAGAACCATTCTTGTAGAAGAGGAAGGTGCTTCTGGGAGACATTTCTTACCCCTTATCTTCTCTATGTCCTTCCTCACCTACCTTGTGGTCTCTTGCTTCTGTAGAAGGTGTTCAAATGACCTTCAAAGACTGGAGCTAGCCAGTTTAGAAGGTCAATAAAGAAAACAGGCTATGAAACACAGAATGTTATATACTCAACAATGAGTTTTCCTTTAAATTATAAGTTAATTAATCAAAGAAATAAATATTAAACAAACCTGAGCTAGAAAGTTTGGTCATTTCCCTATAACCGGATTGTCCAGATATGGATAATATTCTAACAAATGGCAAAATGAGCCCAAAAGAGTACTTTTATATGAAAAGATCTGAGTAGAACTCAAAAGGAACTGAAACAAATGAAAATGACCAGTTATCTTGGAACAATAAAACATTTGCTATTTGCCATAGAACACCAGGCAGAATCAGTTTCCAGTTGGGCAGTTTGCCCACTAAGGAGCAGCTAATCCTTGGGCGGTTTGACAAAGTGAGGAAGAAAGGCTGCCTCATGGTGATTTCTGGAAGCACACTCCTGGTCACAGTGGGCTTTCTAAACACTTCAGTTGGTCATTCTAAGACTACCAATATGAACCTGCAAACAGAGCACAGACAAATAGAATCTAGCAATGAATGAAGTGATAGCACCATGCCAAATGCAGTTCAATGTTACAAGTCAAGGGTAGATCAATAGTGGGAATCTGCTAATGTAATTCAATGGACAAAGGAGAAGGAAAAGCTTGGATCTCAACAGATGTGGCTGGTGAAAGTCAATGTATGTGCTTGATGAATAACAAGAGTGTGATAAGTAATATTAGGAAGAACTCCACAAGGTATTTTCAGCATGCTAAGTCTGGAATCATTTGTTTATCCAGAAAGATTTTTTAATTGGCTAAATTTGTTTTTTGACAATATAATGAATGTACTCGGTGCATCCTGTTTGCTTTCAACCCCACCCTCTCTTATCTCTAATCCTAATCCTTCCAAACCCTGTAAGACAGGCTGTGGTGATATATTGTTTATGATTTATTAAAGCTTGCTTGAGGATGTATTAGATAAAAAAGGGGAATTGTGGTGATATATTATTTAGGATTTATTAAAACTTGCCTGAGAATTCAGAAAGCAAAGCCAGCCTCAAGCCATAGAAGGCAGGCACATATCAGGACTCTGGATTATGAGGTAGATGGATCTCTGTTAGTTCAAGGCATACTGACTACATGAAATTGATCCAATGCTAAGAGAAACAGCTCACACAAAGATGATGTCAGCACTTGGTATCACACTCCTTTAATCCCAGCATTAGAGAAGTATAAAAGATAGGAGCAGGGTCTTCAGTAGTCAGTCTCAAGATTCTCTTCAGCCACACTGAGGAGAGGCAGCAGTCTGAAGCTTGGTGGAGAGCTGGTGGACCATCCCTTTCAGCCGGAGGTAGATGTAAAACCTAGTGACTGGCTGCTTTGCTTTTCTGATCTTCAGGCAAGCTTTAATAATTCATAAATAACATATCACCACAACAGATACTATTATTCCCATTTTACCAATAAGAAAATAAAAACAAGGGAGAATCCTAGAGTCTCGCTGCCCATAGGAGACAACACTGAGATTTGAGCCTTCGTTTAGATTACCCTAGAAGGGAAGAGAATCAGCAATACTAGGAAACTTGAATGAAGAGAGACTGGAAGACAATTTTGTAAGGAATATATTTCTTCTAAATTTGTGTACTTTTTTGTGGTGTGTGTGTGTGTGTGTTCATGTGTGTATATAAGCATGAGTACACATACATGTGGTGATCAGAAGTCAGCTGTGGTTGTTATGCCTTAGCTGCCATTCACCTTGCTTCCTTAAGTCAGGGCAGACTAAGGCCTTGCCTGTCCATCCAGCTGCCAGGGTTATCTACTGAAAAAAGAAGATGACCTCATAAGAGCCGTAAGGGGTGGAGCTAAGCACGTCTATTTGTATTGCTCATCTTTGTCAGCAATTGTTGTCAACCATCTAACTGCCCATCAAAAGAGGTAGAAAGATAGACAGTGGTGCATTTATGCCACACAGTACTGATACTTTTGAAAAATTACCATTTCTCAAAGACATCATGTGGCAATTAAGTGTACCAGGTTTTCGTCAGGAATGGGGAATTGAATCTCATTCCTACCACTTCCTAACTCTGTGGTCTTGGAACACAATGTATCCCTTTGCTATTTGTGAAGGAAGATAACAGTAAAATAGTCACAGTAATAAGCACTTGACTTGTCTGGAGTTTATGAGAGTTAAAGGAGTTAGTATAATGTGTCCCTTTTAGTTCCTGTATACATGACTGAAGGAAATAACAGCAGTTCCCAGTGTTTGGTAAATACAGAGAGCTCCTTAAATAGAATTTCAGGTGCATTTACTTTGTATTATGCAGTATTTGTGTATATAGGAATGTATTTGTTTATTATGTGTGTAGTATTTTATAAAGTTATGAAAATTTATTTAAATAACACAAGACCAGGATTTAAAGTCATCCTTTTTAAAATTCATTCTGACTAAAGCAAAACATAACTCACTACTGACAGAAAGGCTCTGAGGTCCCCGAAGGGAAGCTGAGTGTCTACCAAGCTTGGAAACTCACTGTACCCCAGCAGGAAGTAAGGAGGGGTCCTAGCAGGAGGCAAGCACAAGCTCAGGTCACCATGGCAACCGCAATCCAGTATCAACTATGGAGCTTAGAAGGAAGAAAGTCTTTTTATCATTCAGACTCCTCCTCCCCAAATATTTTTTGGCTCTTTTTTTTTTACAGCAATCCTCGTTAGTCCATGGGTGCCACAGCAAGAACCACAAGCTTTGACCATAGGACCAAACGGCAAATGGGTGGTTTGGCACAAAAGCTGTTCTCCTAAATGGCCCTCCCTGACAAAGCTTACTTCTTGCAATGATGTGGACCCTTGGACATGGTTTAATAAGCATGATGAAAATGTGGCAGCCAGATGGGCCACTGGCTTCCTCTTCACAAGAGAATTAACAAATCTTTGAGCTCTTTGGAGGGCATGTTGGTCCTTAGATGAACTCATACTTTGGTAGCTCTTGCTAGGATGGTGTGATTTCTGCCTGACCTCTTCAGTGGCAGGGAACTCTGTTCCTTCACAGAGACGTCTTCATTGTGGGAGTCGGAATCCTCAGAAATGATTTGTCTTGAACCCGCAGATCTGCCTTTGTACCACTTCGGCCAATTCTAAGTCAGAATCAGCTCAAAGACGGCCTGATTCTTCTTATTTCTTTATTGTTTCTGAGTCTTTTTCTACTTCTAAGGTTTTTTTTTTGTTTTTTCCAGACAAGGTTTCTCTGTATTGTCTTGGAGGCTGTCCTGGAACTTGCTTTGTAGACCAGGCTGGCCTCGAACTCACAGAGATCCACCTGCCTCTGCCTCCCGAGTGCTGGGATTAGAGGCGTGCGCCACCAATGCCCGGCTACTTCTAAGTTTTATAACAGTTTAGAGCCCTGTTGTGGACAATTTTGGGATGTAGTATTTATTGCCTCTGATGGAGTATTTTGGGGACTCTGAGATACTCGGGTGTGCCTGTCACGCTTTTGAGTGCCATTTGAAATACTAATGCAGCCTCTCTTTGTCAACCCGAGTATTGTGATTTGAATTTACTTTTTTGTGTGAGACTCTGTGTGTGGCTGCATGTGTATAAATGTCCCTTTGTGCATGTGTGTGGGGGGGAGTTGCATGGTATGTGTGCATGCATGTGTGTGTGTATCTGTGTGCACTTGCATGCACACATGCACACACGTATGCACACAAATGCCCCAGAAGACAACTTCATGAAATTTCTCAGATACTGCCTGCTTATTTATTAAGACAGAGTCTCTCACTGGCCTGGGACTCATCACATAGGTTATACTGGCTACCTCTGTTCTCCAGAGATCCACTTGTCTTTACCTTCTCAGTGCTGGCTTTGCAAACATGTTACTATACCTGGCTTTTTCTTCTGACAGGGGGTCAGACTAACTGAACTGTCCCCTCAGACCTGACAGTGTCCTGTTGACTGTCCTTCTCAACTAAGGACAAGTATTATCCAAAGAATTGTCCCTTTGCTGCTCTTGGCCCTGTGGTGTGAGGGCTCATTTTCAGATCCATTTTCTCCCTTAAAGTGATGGTCACTCTTGGGAACAGGGAGGTGGGACTGCATGCGTCCTGAATTCCCAAATACCTGTCACATACTGGGACTGGAAAAATGTTGACTATACACTGTGGCTGGAAACAGAGGGGCCAGAGCCATTGCAGACTAAAATGCCTTTATTTTCTTGATATGTCAGTTGTTAGTGTCTCATATTGAGCTAACAGAATGCCGTAGACCAGGCAATAGACATTTATTACTCATAGTTCTGGAGACAGGCAGTTTAAGGCCAAGATTCTTGTAGGTCTTGTATGTGTGAAGAACTCTCTTGCTTTTTTTGTAGCCTGCTGCTTTTTTGCTGTGTCCATACAAGGTGGAGGGGCAGCCAGCTCTCTAGAACCTTTCTTTATATAGCTCTAATACCAACATATTCATGACTTCATTTATCCCTTATTGTCCCCCAAAGACTGCACCTCCTAATTCCATCACACTTGTGGGTGGCCCAGCATTGAAATCTGGAGGGCATTTAGTTCATACCAGTGAGTGTGTGGTCTGATGGATGACAGACCCAAGTTGTCTTCTTTTACCAAATGTCATGTCACAGACCTTTTAGAAATCTAGCCAGGGATAAAGAGTGGTTTTCCTCTGGGGGCTGCCCAGAGAGTGCAAAATTTTTTGTCTTGAGATATTAAAAAAATAAAAATATATAAAGTGTGGCTGACAGACAGGTAGGGAGTGGAGTCACTTGCCCTAGAATTTCCAGTGAGCCCTTGAAGTAGTGAACACCCTATGTAGCATTTACAGTGTATTTACCTCCCCATATTTCAGAGACACCAATTAGAGCTCAATTTATCCCTGTTGAGTCATTTCTCTTATGGATGTAAGAGGCACATTCCCCCTGATGGAGAGAAGCATCTCTCAGAGGGGACTGCCGCAAGGTCCATAAAGATGCCTGAACCATGCCCATCTCTACTATCATGAGAGCAAATTGGTCTCCTTCCCATGATCTGACATTGCTGGGGTGTGGAACAAGGTCCCAAGGAGAGGCAGGAGGCTCAGGGAGGCCCTGGGAAGCTGCATTCCTACCATGAGTGTGGCAGGGATGTCAGAGTTCTTGTGCTTTTAGTGGATGCTTAGGAAGGGGTGGCATTCAGTTTTTTGGATCTTCCTAGGGCAGAATTGTCTACTGGGAGAAGACTCCCAGAAACCTCTTCTAATGAACTTAGTAAGCAAAAGAAAGACAGTGAGTGGGTTATGGTATGAAATAAGATCACGTTTCCATTTGAAGCATCCACATTGTAACATTCCACCCACTTTAAGTTTAGAAACCCTGTCCCCAATATAATTCTGGGTGCTCTATAAGGGTTATCTGTCAACTATACTCAGGACCAACTCTTTTTGTCATTGTTGTGCCTACATTGTTGCTACTCAGACCTTGTCACCCTCAATCCCTCCTGAAATGATGTCTACCCTTTATTGGTCTTGTCTAATAACCCCACTTCTGGTTTCAGGGTAGAATGGGCTTTTCTCTACTCTTGCCATTCTGTCTCTCATCTGGGCCATGTTTTTCTTGTGCCTTCCAGAAGTGTTTCAGAGACAGGGAAGCCATTGAGAATAACTTGAAATGTCTACTAGCCACTATAGGCCCAGGCTTTTCCTATAATGGCCTCCCCAAGGCTACTTTCCTCCTTGTCTCCTGGCCACATCAGAAGCAAGGAGTAACTTCTTATCCAATACTGGGATAACCAAGGGTCCTCCCTTGCTCAGAGCCCATAACACTTCCCTCAGTACCAAGAGAAGATACACACACACACACACACACACACACACACACACACACACACACGGACAGACGGATGGACGGACGGGCAGAGGGGGGGGTTGTGCTTCACCTTAATATAAAGTCTGCAACTTTACAGGAGCATACCCCTATTTTTGCCTTATTAAGTGAAATAGCATCAAGAATATAAGCATTTGGTTGCTCTACTGTCACAGTTCCTGATGATACCAGATGGGAAACTATTTATATATGAGTGGGATAGTTTTCCTAAATTAAAGTATGATCTTCCTTGAAAATAAGTTCACATCTCCTGCCTTCGGAAGCAGACGCTATTTGTAGCATGGAAGGTTTTAAAATTTGCATTTAGAGAGCAGTATCCTTCTACTTTATTGTTATAATCATGGCAATAAGACCTTATTTGCCTGACTCTCCCCTCCTGTTCCCTTTGTTAGAAACCCAGCTACTACTTTGTAATTGTATCGCATTTTTATTATTTATTCAGTCAATATTTACCAAGCATCTACAAATTTTCTATTTTTGCGCAGTTCACAATCAATAGCAAGGATCAGCAAGCTTACATGGCCAGGGAGTAAATAAATACTTTAGGTTTCGAAGATTATGCATTCTCTTTCATCTACCCACCTCTGTCTTGCAGCCTTCATAAGTCTCCATGGACAACTTACAAATGAATGGTGTAAGGGAAGCATTTGCACTGGATACTTGTTAAAACTGACAGGAAGCATTTATTCAAGTCACTATAGGAAGGGGAAAAGACTTTGTTATGGAACTACTCAGAGAATACAGCAGAATGAGTCTTGGGGATGGAAAATCCCTAGGAGGAATGAGGTTGAGTATCAAGGCAAGGAGATTCTCCTTAAACCAACTGAATAGAATTACTTTGAAAAGCATGCCGCAGATTTAGCTGAAGAATTTGAATGCTTGCTAGAGGTCTTGGCAAATCTGAACGTAATGGTCTTGGAGACAGACTGATGGTGGCAGTGCAGTTGAGTATACTGACTGAAGTTTAGTCAAAGAGTACACCTTTGTTTATGTCTGAATTACGATAGGACTCTAAGAAGCATGAAGCTGGTCTGAGGGATGGTATGCAGCCACAGCGTACCTTGAGATATGTTTACAGGTCCATAGGTGTAAGGTATATGGAAGGTGTGACTAAGCGTTTTATATATATATATATATATATATATATATATATATATATATATATATATATATATAACACCTGCAGAATTTGTTTAGTGCTGCTTGTATGTGCATGAGGTCAGGAATGACCACACTAGTCAGGGGGCTCATCTCTAGGGAAGACAAACTCTCCATCTCTCCTCAGTCATTCATTATCTGTAGTTCTTTGTCTAGGAGTGGGACCTCTTGAGATGTCCTGCATGTTAGCATATCTATTGGTTGGGTCTTCATTAGGTAGCCATATTGTTGAGGTATCATGGGTGTAGTTTCCCTGCCATTTCTAGGAGGCAGGATCATACAGCAGATTTACTAGTCCTCTGGCTCTTACAGTATTTCTACCCACCCCTCCCAAATGTTCCCTGAGCCTTAGGTAGAGGAATTGTGTTGGAGATGTATCCAGTGAGCCTGGGTGCCCCATGGTCTATTGATTTCCGCATATGTCCCGTTTGTGGTTTTCTACAATGGATTCCATTGGTTTCAAAGGGAAGCTTCTTTGAAGGATGAAGAGCTACATTCACTGTCCAAAGACAGCTTGAGAGCTGTTATCTATACAATTCTTTAGCTCTGGGCGAGGCCAGGTAGAGATTTAGAAATAATGAGATGAGAGCTGGAAGGACCGAGATCTTGGACGCTCCCTAGTTTGGAGGGCTAGGAGAGGAGGCATCAGCCAAAGAAACAGAGAGGTAAAAGGGTGGTAGGGTAGAGACAAAAGAGAATGTGGGCAGTGTACAATGTGAAAATGGGGAGCTCAGTGCTGCTGGTGGGGTGACCAGCAAGAGGGCTGAGGGCTGAGGGCATCTCAGTCCCACGCAGCACACCTGGAAGTCCTGCTCTGCAGGACAGCCCTTGGCCCTGCCTTCAGGAAGGAGGCTTTATTTCCAGCCTGGATATCCTCCTTCCAGAGCCTTCTCTCACTAGCCCAGCTGTAGTTCCTTCATGACTTTGCAATGTCATAGAGAACGCATGCTTTCCAAATAGCTCACAACCCTTGGCTAAGCTGCTCTCTTTGCAGTGAAAGGAGGGGGAAGCAGAACGAGTGAGTGATTCTAGAATCATTTTGAAAATCTGGCAAAACTAAAGCGTGTCATACCCCTGCACTTCAGGTCTCTACCCTTTTGTTTAGTTCCCTGGGGCAAGATGGGTGAAATCTTGACATTGCTCACTAAGATAGCAGTATATGTTCTTGCCTGGGTAGATGCGGCTCTGCAGCTGTCCTGAGCAGTGTAGGAAGCTTACTGGCTTTCACATGGACAGGAAAACAGCAGGGCTGGTCTTTTCTTAATGTATGAGTGAGTGAGTAGGTGTGTTGACAGCAATTGTGGAGTGAACAGGAGGTGGCCGGAGGGGACAGGATGACCCAGGCAAATAGGCATCAGAGGAGGCAGGCTTTTTGTGGATCATCTTCAGTGTTTTGACCTGGAACTGGCCCAGTGTGTCAAGTCCTGGGTTCAGGACACTGGTCCTCTCTTTGCCCTCATTTGGCCATGTGAAGATGACACCTGGTGCTCTGTGCTCGTATCTGCTGACAACTTGGTACTATTTTTTTTTCCCTGCTCTGTTCAATTTCAGTTTTGGCATGCTCAACTGAGGTTTGAAAGTGACACCCCAGCTGGTCCCCTCTATGCCCACTCCTACTGATTATTTTTGAAATCCCTTCTGCTTGGCAAGACTTTCTTTAGTTACCGCTATGTAGTCTTCAGTAGCCCTCTGTTTTGACACAGAATCATACTTGGAGCCTCCTGCCAACAGTCCTCTTTTGTTATTGAACATCTGTCTTCAAGGCTTCAAATTTTGCTGTTGGTAGACGTCCAGCTGTCCTTGAAAGGAGCCTGGCCTCTTGGTAGTTTCAGTTTTAGACCAAGGCATATACAGGACCCCTGTGTCTTAACACAACTCTAGCCAACAAAGTGGTTTATATTAATGAAATACTCATAAAGATGGAATAGTCTTAAAGTTGCTTTAATGATGATTTTTGTTGCCAGGATTTACTAAATCCAGAATACAGCATTTCTTTATTGTCCTGCATACCGGGTATCAAGTCATAGAAAAATGAATTGGAAAGAAAGACTTATAGATGGTACATTAACTTCTTTTTAGATCCGTTCCTAGAGTTATTCCTGGGAAGGGAGCTATTATAGGATAGTGTCCTGTCAAATAATTTGTGGATGGAGCAGGGAGCCTTGAGGGCTTTCAGGAGTCTAGGTGTGTGCATGAGATCTTGATCCTCGAGAACAAGTGAAAGAGACACAAGGTGGAGGTGAGGAAGGCCAAGGGGTTCTGGGCATAGAGGTGATAGCTGCTCCTTTACAGGAGCTATACTTTATTGGTGTCACTCTCAGAGTTTTGGTCCTTGGTTAAATTTATTGTCACCCCCCCCAAGATATTTTAAAGCAATGTGTAAGATCTATCTATGTACGCATGGGTTTGTACATAAGAATAGTTATAAGGATATGCATATACGATGAATATGTGTGCATATACAATGAATATGAGACACACACACACAGAGAAAGAAGAGAGGCAGGGACAAAATAGAACAGCTTGCGTAGAAGGAGGAATCCAAGGTTTTCCTTAGGATAGTGGCATTGTGCAACAGCGTGGATGATGAGGTCACCTAGAAAGAGAGAGTTCAGCAGGAGCGGGATTCTGAATCTGGACTGGCAGAAGGGTGTGGACACAGACAATGTATGGATGACACACATGGAATGAGAGTCACAACCAGTCTTACCTAGATTGGGAGGAGTTTGGGGATGCCAGGGACTCTTCTTATATTTTTGGTTGTGAGCCGAGCCTTTAACGGCTGAGCCATCTCTCCAGCCCGCCAGGGACTCTTCTTCAAGCTCCGTTAATTCCTGGCAAAGCACAGAAACCAAAGGCTAATGACTACCATCCAAACATGGCTACCTTCCCCTTTCTGCTGAGCAAATGATCTAGACTGCTCCTTTTCCTCCGTTTTCCTGCCTGGTTGTCATGGTGAGACAATGTTTTGTCTCTCCTTTATCAGTGACACTCCGGCCTAAGTTTAGCAGACAGAATTCTAGAGGTGAAGGCACAGTTTCTGTAGCGGTTTGGATGTCAGCTCTTTTCAACAGAGTTTTCCTTCCGGGGACTGAAAGTTGTGGTCATTGTTGCCATGGTTGTGTACACCTGTAATCATAACTCAGGAGGATGAGGCAGGGTGTTCATGAAGTAGACGTGAGTTTAAGCTACACAGCAAGTTCAAGGCCAGACTGACCTGTGTAAGGAGGCCTAGCCTTTAGAAGTAAATAAACACGCACAAAGTCCAGTTCAATAAAAGTAACTTTGTTCACATAGACTGACTAGGACATGGGCTGTGTAAGATGAGATTTTCATGGGAGAGTCTGAATGGCCCAAGGACAAGACCTCAGAACAGTGTTTGCCGGAAACTGTACATGGCTTTATAGCCGTGTATTAATCTTCTAACACCGGTGGGGCCAGCATCACCCCTCCCTGTCCACTGCCGTGGGTGGCATCAGTGTCAGCTGCTAAGCCCCAGTCATCGGACACTAGTCAGACAGCACACACACAAATGCACATGAGTGATATTTTCAGAAAGAAAATAGACGCATTGCAAATGTAAAATTCACAAGGAAGCTATCAACAGCTATTTAAGACCTAATAAAAGTCCACTTTCATACATATCCCCTAGTTTCCTGGGGCCCGTTAAATGTATCTCAGAGCTGGGCAGAGTGAGATCAGGTTCTACATTTTTACTTTAGCTTTTACAAATATAAACTGTATAAATGAAGCTTTGGGGCATGCTTACACTGCTCAATGAGGTCAAAAACTTTACCCAACTTTTATTCTCCTAATACTCTGTATGTGGTTTTGGTAGGGGCACATTGCATAATGTATTCAGAATCCTTCTATGAGGTTCAAAGACCAAGCAGGCAACCTCCAGCTTGACTCTCTGATTCTTGGACAATGCAATTTCTTTGGGCTCTTGGATCCCTGTATTTAAGAGGTAGACTGTTTCATTCTGTGAGTAGTATTCAGGTTAAGTGAGGTAATGTCTATGACATAGTGGCTGTAGCCTGCGGTAACTATGCATTCAATAAGTGATTGCTGTTTGTAGTAGTAAACCCTAATGTTTTTTAGAATGAAATAACACTTATCTTAATCTCTGAATATAGAAATTTTAAATAGATCAAATATGGTCATCCTGGTAGGTTGAAGTATTTACTGTAAAGAGCCATTATAACAAAGGAATGAAAACTGAAGAAATAATCAATTTACTCATAATTCTTATATATAATCAAACCCCTGCCTTTCTCCTTTTGGGTTCTCTTTTGGCTTTTTTTTTGCAAATGCTGGTGCATTTTGGTACTGTTGAAGTCGGTGTACACACATAGCATTGTTGTGTATTCTGCATTTCAATAAAATGTCTACTAATAATTCTGTAGGTGTGGGGGTTTGAATCCAGGGCCTTGATAGTGGCAGCTTTGACAGTCCCACCTTTCAGGACTTCTCAAAAGCCTAAGGTGTCCATAGAAAATGAACATAATAGTATTTTCAACTGAAGTACTATTTTGAAGGAAAAAGGAGGCAACTTTACTAAAGTCATTCTCAAGCAAGGATTGAGTCAACCAAGTTGCTCTAATAAAACTGATTTGGGACCTTCATGGTTTTAATTAATATTCTATATAATTAAAATGGATAGGCTAACTAAAAAATAAAAATAACTTGACATATTGGAAGCTGTACATGTGAAATATGTATAATACATATAATTGATAGTATTTATTATTTCTTTTAAATTTTTTCCATCTTTATCAGAGAATGTGTTATTGTAACGCACACGCAAGGAGCCAAATATTGATATTTGAAGTTTGCAGTGGATGTAGAAGATCTTAAAGAAAGCTAGAGGAGGCTTGCAGTTCTTAGGGAGACAGGCACGTGGGGCTGAGGTGATGCATGGCAGGTCTCTTTCTCTCTCCAGCCCTTTTCTAGAAAGGTTCATTTCATTTTCCAAGGGCTCTGCAGTTTGCTTTCTCTACAGTCATGATCTTCAGGCTGTATTCCAAGTTGCAGTCACCCAGACTGCTTAGAGACTGCCCCGAAGTCTCAGGACACCCTGGAATCCAGCGTGTTCAGGATCTCCAGACAATTCCAGTATGCATGCCAAGACCCACTTAGAAGGGTTCAGAATGTTAATCTCACATGTCAACTCCCTATGGAGCCAAGGGAAATGACCTGTCATTCCTGTGTGTGTGTGTGTGTGTGTGTGTGTGTGTGTGTGTGTGTGTGTGTGTGTGTGTAGGCCTGCGGGTACCATGGCTCCTGTATCAGCTCAGAGGGAATCTCAGAGGATGCTGGCTCTCTCACCTTTAACCTTGACTGAGACAGGTTCCATAGCTCACAACTGTCTATGCTTAGTTAGCTGGTCCCTGAATTCCAGGAGATTCTCCAGTCTCTGCTTGCCATCCTCTCACAAGAATGATGGCATTACAGATGGAAACACCAGATCTGGAATGATGGCATTACAGATGGAATCACCACATCTACACCACATGGATTCTGGGTATTCAAACTCAGATCTTCTTACTTGTGCAGCAAACATTTTACCCAGGGAGCCATCTCTAAGCCCTAGATTTTTTTTTTATGTTTTGAAGATTTATTTAGGTTTTACAACAATTTCTTTTATTTTTAAGATTACTGTAATTTCATCATTTCCCTTTTTACTTTCCTCCCCCCTAATCTCCCCCACATCTGTTTAATGTTACTTGTATGTATGTTTTCAGTGCCAGCCATCTGGTATTGGATAACCAATGCCCCATCTTTCTTGATAGCAATAAGGGCCTGTTATCAACGGAGGAAGGGAAATTGAAATGTGAGCGACTGTCTTTTGTTTGTCATCATGACATAGTATTGCCTTGTTTTTAAGATAATTAAACTCACATGATACATCTACATGTGCTTATGAATACTGTCTACATCCCCGGATGCTGTGGCTCTTTTAGCAAATGGAGGAACAGTGATATACAATGACCCTTGCTGGCTCCTCTGAAGGACGGACCAGCTCTCTGATTTCTCCTTCACGCTGCCTAGCATCCCTCTGGTGACTTTACAACCATGTGGATGTGTGTGAAGGGCTGAAGCGACATGTCCCTATCCAAGCAGTACTTTGTTTTATCATGTGTTTGTCTGGGGACAATGAAAAGGGAACAACACATCATGTCCATCACTATCTGTTTGAGGTCTGTTTCCTCAAAGACACACAGCAGACCTGAGAAGAAGGGGCAGAGTGTGCTTTATCTCTGGGCACTTCTTCCTGGGTGTTAGGGAGACACGTTTTCTTTTCAGAGAATCTCAATTTTAGACAAAAGCTGAAAGACAGAAATTTTACTCAAGCTCATTGAATGTGACTGACACATTTGAAAATATATTTATATGAAACCAGGAACCGGGGCCAGGGTGTAAAATGCTGCCCTCAGGGGGAAACAATAACAACAACCAACCAACCAAACAAATAAACAAACAAAAAAACCCCAAACAAAATTATAAGGGATTCCTGTCCGACATTTTTCCGGGATCGAAATGCCTCAGTTCCTAGAAATGTCCACTAGATGGCAGCATAACTTCAGTTAAAGTATTTAGGCTTAGAAAATGGGGTTTCCTAATAGTGACTGGAGAGTGTGGAATGCAAAAGGCTTTATGAATGTAAGTCTACTCTTAAAAGTATTCCAAGCTACTGTGTGTGTGTGTGTGTGTGTGTGTGTGTGTGTGTGTGTGTGTGTGTGTGTGTGTGTGTGTGTGTGTGTGTGTGTGTGTGTGTGTGTGCGCCCATGCAGACAGACAGACATGGCACAGAGCACTTGTGGGGAGACGCGAGGACATCTTTTATAGAGTCAGTACTTACCCTTCCACCATAGGCTCAAGAGACTGAGCTTAGTTTGTCAGGCTCACACTGCTGCAAGCAATGTTACCTGTAGAGCAGTCTCACTCACCCAAGAATTCCTTGGTATCGTATAAAACACATTAGTATTCTGCCTGTAACTTTTACTATCACTTCCTAAGCAATCTATGATTTAAGCGACTCTCATGCCAGGACTCAAAGCTGAAGAAGTCTTTTGTCGTCTGCCTCCACCTTTGGTTGCTCAGTCACAGTTTTGCCTGGCTAAGGCGGCACTCTTCCAAGGGCAGGTGATAATTATTTGCTCAGTGGCTCTGATTTGAAGCAGACAGTACAGCTACGATCCTATTAGCTGCTGTTCCATCATGATTTTTCACTTGGTTGTGGGATGCGAGTGCTTCTTTTTCTACTGCAATTTCATATTAACGCAACCCCATTTTTGACCTTTCACGGAGGCAATATATTAAATAATCATGTTTGCACCGAATGCCAGGTGGTGTGTGAGCTGTTAGCAAGGCAGAGCAAGATGTTTGGCGGTTTCACTCTGGAGGGCTGCATACCGTGACTCAGACATAAAGCACATTCTTTAATTAGAAGTGAATTCTTTCTTAGCACCAACTGAAAACCAAGATTCTCAGTTTTATTGATTAGAGGAATTCTTTCTAAGGAGCTGGGTGATTAAGAGAGGCACAGAAAGTTGGGTCTGAAGAGCGTCAGTGGTGGCTTTCCAAATTTAGGGATTAGAGGGGGATTGATGCCAGGATGTTCGTGGGGAACCAGGGCTCCACGGTGGCTGCCTGCTATTGTCACCATCTGTTATCTTTAAGACCTTTCCATGTGGTCAAGACAAAGTAAGTTGGAGTTGTGTGCACAGAATGTCTGGTTAATTGAGTTAGTGAAGCGAGTACACACATGCAAACTTCATGTAAGTACATGTGCTTACGTACAAACCCACCCGTGTACACTAGTCCAGTAATAGCCCACACCACTCTGTTGGGTCTGGCAGCATGAATCATTCTCTTTAAAGTACTCTGTAGTTAATGAGGTGTGTTCAAACCTATCATGTGTGAGCCTCACAGCCCTGTGCTTTAAAAAGGAAGCAATTGGGGTTGGAGAGATGGCTCAGTGGTTTAGAGCACCGGCTGCTCGTCCAGAGGATCCGGGTTCAGTTCTTAGAACCCACATACCGTCTAACAACTGCTGTAACTCCAGTTCCAGAGGATCCAACACCCCTTCTGGCCTCCTTGAGTGCTGCACACACTTGGTACACAGATGTACATGCAGACCCACGCACATAAAAAAATACCCATGCACATAAAAGAAATACCAATGCATAAATAAAAAATAAACAAATATCACATAAGATGTCATTAAAAAATAGAACACGTAAATAAGGGACCAGCCTCAGCTCACATGGCTGGCCAGTAAATAGAATTCAATAGTATATTGATGAAGCATGTATAAACTGCACACAGTAAATTGCTACTTCCCTCTGGCTACCATTCACTACAAGCCTTGGCATAGTGGTCTCTTCCCATGCTCTTTCCAGGACAATAATTTATTTATTTTTTCCTTTTTAAAAATTTAACTTAGAAACAAGCTTGCTTCACATGGCAATCCCAGCTCCCTCTCCCTCCCCTTCTCCCCGATCCCCCCCACCAGACCTCCCAGTCCCCCACCCAATCCCCCCTCCGTTTTCCAGGGAGGGTGATGCCCTCCATGGGGGATCTCCAGAGCCTGTCATTTTGTTCAGGGCAGAGCCTTGGCCCTCCCTGAAGAGTCCAGGCAGCGAGAGCATCCCTCTTTGTGGGATGGACACCCAAAGCCCATTTGTATGCCAGGGATAAATACTGATCTACTACCCAAGACCCCATAGATTGCCTAGTCCTACTCACTGACACCCACATTCAGCGGGTGCCTGATCAGTCCCATGCTGGCCTCTCAGCCATCAGTCTGGGGTCTAAGGGCTCCCCCTTGTTCAGGTCAGCTGTTTCTGTGGGTTAAACCAGTCCAGTCTTGACCCCTTTGCTCATCAGTCCTCTCTCTTTGTCACTGGATTCCAGTTTAGTTCAATGTTTAGCTCTGCGTGTCTGCCTCTGCTTCCATCAGTCACTGGATAGAGGCTCTGTTTCCCAGACTTGCTGGCAGTGGGATTGTAGGCTGGCACTCCCCTGATCCATGTCTAAAATCTACATATGAGTGAGTACATACCATGTTTGTCTTTTGTGACTGGGTTACCTCACTCAGGATGGTTTCTTCTAGTGCTGTTCATTCCATTGTTTTTTTCCACTAAGTAGTACTCCATTGTGTAAATGTACCACATTTTCTCTGTCCACTCTTCAGTTGAAGGGCATCTAGATTGCTTCCAGGATATGGCTATTATAAATAATGATGCTATGAATATAGTGGAACAGATTCTTTGTATGAATGTGCATCTTTTGGGTATATGCCTAAGAGTGGAATTGCTGGGTCTTGTGGTAGACTGATTCCCACTTTCCTGAGGAATCTCCATACTGATTTCCAAAGTGGCTGTACGAGTTGGCACTCCAACCAGCAGTGGAGGAGTATTCCCCTTTCTCCACATCCTCTCCAGCATAAACCATCATTGGTGTTTTTGATTCTAGCCATTCTGACAGGAGTGAGATGGTATCTCAGAGTTGCTTTGATTTGCATTTCCCGGATGGCTAAGGATGTTGAGCACTTTCTCAAGTGCCTCTCAGCCATTTTAGACTCCTCTATTGAGAATTCTCTATTTAGTTTTTACCCCATTTTTTAAAAAATTGGATCATTTGGTGTTTTGGAGACTTGCATCTTGAGTTCTTTGTAAATTTTGGAGATCAGCCCTCTGTCAGATGTGGGGTTAGTGAATATCTCTTACCCCAGTTCAATATTTTATAATGCCATCTTCAGATGCTTCTTCAAGCTCTTTCTTTGACTGTGTGTGCCTGATCTTCAAATTTCCCACCTGGGGTCTCCATGCCTCCCTGTGTATGGGTTCTGCTTCTGTTTCATGGGAGGGGAGCCTTGTCCATCTCTGGGCTGCAGGGTGGTGAACCAATAGAGCTCCATTACCTGGCAGAGTGTCCCTTAAGTGACAGGCATTTCTGAGGATGCAATGTGAAAAGAGGACACCTCTAGCCATCATCCTGCTAAAGGTTTTCCCCGCCGCAGGGAGCAAGACTGGACAGTGATGTTCATTTATAACACGGCAAGCAGGGCTCTCACCGGGGTGGTGAATGGAGAAGAACGCTGAGATGTTAAACGGAAAACCTGCTGCCCAGGACCTTACAATATTGGCTCTTCCCCCACCCCCATAACAGCAAGCACAAACCATAAAGGGCACAGCAAGAGCATGGAACACCCCTGAAAGATGGAGGCGTGCCAGTCAACAAGGAGAAAAGGTGCCAGGGTTCCCAGCAGCTGACTTTCCCATTGAGAAACAAATGTCCATGGAGAGCAACAGCACCTTGTGACATTTGCTAAGTGGTTTTGATGATTGACTTTTCAATTGGGTTTCTGTAGTGAGCGGAGGAGGGGTGTGAGGGAAAAGCAATTTTCCCAACGGGAGTGTAAAATCCTTCAGCCTAATGAAATGTTTTTTTCTGGTCTATAGATAACAACCCATTTTTGGATTTTATGCCTAATATTGATTCTTTGTGTATTTTTATAGAAGCCCTGATGAAATTCAGTTAATTGTATTTTGTTAGACTGTGAGATTGTCTTTTTAAATATTCTTCTGACTTCCATGCTCATGGTTTCTCACTCCTCTCTCTCTCTTCTGAACTGCTGCTTAGCTTTGATGAATGGTTTGTGGCGGCAGAAAAGAAAATAAAAAAGAAGAAAAAAACCTCCAAACTACCTTTTTTGATCCTTCTCTAGTTTGAATAATTGTGGAAACGCTGAAAAAGCCAAATTCTACTAAGCACCAAGATTGTGAAATGTGGTCCTTAAATCCTGATGGCTTTTTCATTCTACATCCCATAATTTTACAGAAAAAGTAGAAGAAATGGTGAATTTGAGGTCTGAGAGCAGCTCTACAGAGGGCTGGCTGTATTTGAAACCAAACCAAACCAAACCAGACGAAACCAAATCAAACCAAACCAAACCAACCAAACAAAAAAACCCAAACTGAAAAGTAGTCCTAGCTGTGTGTAAGTTCTCAGGGTTGGCCTCTGTGGTTTGGTAGCTGGTGAACAGAGCTGTTGTCTGTTTTCTCTTTTTGCATCCTTGGCCTTTTATTTAGGGATGGCATTATCTCCAGACAACTGCTTTACTGTTGGGAAGTAAAACCAATTAATTCTTGAGATAAAGGTTCTCATAAAAGAATTTGGGCAGGAAGACTTTGTGGTTTAGAGAAAGTGTAATCTTTATTGAATGGCTAGGGTGGTCATTGAAAGTGGAATTAAATTTACAATTGCTTAACACACAAAGAGGTTCAAATGGATTTCAACCCGGAACAGCAAAGAATCACACACACACACACACACACACACACACACACACACACACACACAAACACACACACACCAAAATGAAAGGGCAATGATAGGAGGGGTGTTGTGGTTTGAGCAACTCTGCCATAGGACTTAGGAGTCTTGTATTTCAGCCCTGGTTTTGCTTAGACGCTACATGTCTGGGTTAATCTTCTAATGTCTGTTTGCTTCAGTTTTCCTGCCTGTAAAAGAGAGTCTGCAGGGCTTTGTAGTGGGCTGAATGAAGATGTCCAAGAGTGTTATAACATACTGTTGCAGCAGTGTTATAATGCTATTGTGTTTTTACTATAATTCCTTTACCTTACGTAGAGAAAGTTAACACAATGAAAACTAACTTACTGGACCATTGAAAGTGGCAGGATTTGGACTCAGACAGTTAAGACTGGTATGTTTAAACACACACACACACACACACACACACACACACACACACACACACACACACACACGGACATTACTGCCATAAACAGACCCTGGAGAAATAATCCTTGGTTAGCTTATTTGAATGAGGTATGGTTCCTGCAAGTAGTACTTGGGAGAAGTCTTCCAAAAGCCAGAAACTCATGAGTAACTACATAGTGAGTTATTACCTTAGAAATGTGTGAGGGGTGTGGTCTCCAGTCCCTTCTCCACTCATGGGAGTCTGTAGTATTTCAAGTGCCATCTTGGAGGTAGAGAGGAGATTCTCACTATATGCTGGACCTGCTGGCACTTTGACATTGTAATTCCCAGGCCTTCTCACAACCAGTGAGAGTTAAATCCTCATTGCTTATAAGTTACCTAGCCTTTGCTGTATGACACAGCAGCACAAACAGACAAGGACTTCTCAGAGGGTCATGTAACAAAACTTACACCTGGATCGTTTAGAGCAGCTGAATTTCATTGCCTCACTACTGGGGCCAGTGGTTTGAAGTGGAAGTATCCCCAGGACCATGATCCCTCTGAAGGCTGAGGGTTTGGTGTCCTTCCTAAGTTCAGCTCCCCTTTGCTTGCATATGTCCAGCTCGCCCCACATCTCTTCATATCAACTATTTCCTACAAATGTCTGCTTCCTATTCTCATGGGCTGGAGATGTTGCTCAGTGGTGGAATGTTTGCTTAGCAGACACAAGGCATGCCATTGTTAAATCCAGATTCCATGGTTAACTAGTGCAAAGCGACTCCATTGCTTTCCCACTGCAGCTGTAACACACACAAGCTTAGTATCTTAAACACACATGCATTTATTATCTCCCGGTTCTAGAGGTCAGTGGTATGAATGGGTCTTCTGGGCTGCAATTAAGATCTCAGCAGACGTGTGTCCTTGTGGAGTTTCTAGGGGAGAGAATCCATCCCTAGCTCTCCCATCTTCGAGAAGTCACCTGCATTCCTTGGCTCCTGGCCTCTTCCTCAATCTTCAGAGCTCACAGTGTGATTATCTTTGAATCTCTCTGCATCCGACCTTCTGCCTCTCTAGTTCATCTGCTTCAGTGCCCTTGTGATCACGTTGGGCCGGCTTGGATAATACCCTAAACTCTTCCTGTCAAGAGCTGGACCTTAGTCACCTCTGCATAGTGTGTGCTGTGGAAATTAGTACTGTGAGAAACTGCCGTGAGTGGGGCATGAGCGTTTCTTGAGGGGTTTACTTTGTCTGCAGCGGTCACTGTCGCACACCCCTTTGTAGAGGAAATTGGGAACATGAGTGGTTTTGCTTCACAAGTTCACAAGAGCATTCAAAGGAGCCATGGTTGCAGCTTGCAGCGTCCTTATCCTAGGGTAAAGCACAGAGAACTCTGCCATTTTGTGTTGGCTATTCATCCTGTCCCTGATTTAGATCCTTTTAAGCTGAGGACACCTGTGCAGATATCTCTGATGTTTGAGTGTGCCCAAAGGAAAGTGTGTTTGTCCTGTTTCCTGAGAAGTCAGTTGAACCAAGTGTGCCTAGTGAGTGATAGGTGGGCTGACTTGAGTGCCATTCGTATTGCCCATACTTTGGTCTGATTGCTTCACTATTCTGTCACGTGTCCTTACTAGTGGTCACAATTGCAGAAAGAGTGTATTGAATTTGGAAGTCTTTAAATAGTTTTCTACTTTTAGTTGCTTCCATGTTTAAGACATTTTACTTACCATCTAATGGTTATTCTCTCATCTTGCTGTCTCTTCTCCTAAATTTAAATCATTTTAGAATATTTAATGGGTCTTATATAAGCAGCCTAAAACTGTATGAATAGAATGGAAGAATAAAAATGATTGTCTTTATAACTATAATAACAATGTAAATAATTGAAGAACATTTTATAGTATTACAAAGGACTTGTTCATTCAACTATCAAATACATGACTGATCTGCTGGTTACATTCGCACCCTCATGTCCAGATGCTCTCTGGATCAAAGTACCTGTTTCTAACCTCTAACCCTGCTGACTCTTATGAATGCAGGCACCCAAGGCAAGCTAAAGATGTACTCTGAGCCTCAGTTTCTGTGTGTCGCAGTTGCCTGTAGGGTCGTAGTAAAACTGTGGGAACTCCTCTCATGCATCTCTGGTGCCGAACCATCTCAGTGACTGAGACACACTGGCTGCTGTTACTGTCATTGCTACTATAGCTATAAGGAGATTAAAACAAAGGCCTTGCAGTCTTGATTTCAACTGTTTAGTTAGTAAAGGCTCTAATCCAAAGAGTTACAAAACCATAAACAAGGCTTGTAAAAGTAGGTGAGGGAAATGTTAGGTCCCAACCCATTCTATTCAGCCCTGGGTGGATTATAAAGATAGAACAAAGAGGTGGAGAGGAAAAGAGGTGTGGTACTCAGAACAGAGCAGGAAGGGGGATGTAGCTCATTTGGTAATGTGTGTGGCTAGCCTTTATGAGGCCCGGGTTCAACCTCAGCGTTGCATAAACTGGACGCATTAGCATATATCTGTAACCTCAGCACTGATGAGGGAGGGATAGAGGGATCATTCCAGGTCATTCTTGCCTAATGGAATTTGAAGCTAGCCTTCTCTGCAAGAGATCCTGTCTCAGGAAAAAAAAGGTGGGAGAGAAGGGATGTGATAATTCTCTCTTCTAGAGAGAAAGAAGTGTGGAGACTCTGCCTCCATTCTCCAGGGAGCTTCTACTTAGAATCTACCTAGAAATATCTGGCAGTTTGGTGCCTACCACAGACCGGAACATGACTCCACTCCAGAAATCCAGAATGCAATGGATTTGCATGACAACTACTAGGAGAGTTATGTAAGGACAGATTGAAGTTAGAAATAGTCATGGAACCGAAGCAGGCGAGGACTCTGGAGCTCAGAGCACACCTTCATTCTCAGAAAGTCCTAGGTTTTGTCAGATAGCTTGTTTCTGGCTTTTGAAGTGTTCTGTGTTCTGGGCCCACATGCGTTCAAACACACATTGTAGTTTGGATCCAACACCTGTCTCAGTGTCCATATATTAAAGACATGGTAACATGGGAAATGGTGGGTGGTTGTCCTGGGAAATGCTGGGACCTCGAAGGGATGGTTAGGTTGCTGGAGGTACGGTTTTGAAAGGGATGTCAGGACCTGCTCCTCCCTCTTAAGTCTTCTTTGATTTTATCCCATCATGCATCCCTGCTATGAGGTTCTTCCCTGTCCTAAACAATGGGGCTAGTTACTGTTTTTTATTTTTGTTTGTTTTTTTTTTCTGAATCTCTGAGTCAAAATATAGCTGTTTCCTCTGTGTGTTGATTTATCTTGGGCTATTTTGCCATAGTAAGGGAACACTTATTAACACAGGTTTTTGAATGGTAAAAGTATAAGCTATGCTTATAGACATTTCTCTTTGGAAAAATATGACTTTAGGGTAATTTTCATAGAGGAAAGATGCCTTTCTGCCCTGCTATTTTTCATAAGGGAGACCATGGTAAATCCATTGATTGTTTGATAATAAACAGGATTGAGCCATTCTAAATGGAAACCATCTAGAGGAAAACTCAGATGATGAAGATGGAAACCATTGAAGGAGGCCATTGGTCAAGTTCCACTACTGAGGCTTTCCTGAATTGAATATTTAATTTTATTTTCCTGAGAGAGAATAAATTGACCTGACCAAATAAAGCATGCTGTCATGCTCAGCAGTCAGAATGAGTGGTGGGTGGTTTTTCTCACTGGATGCTCATGGTAGCACTGTGCTAAGCAGCCCTTTCCTTAGGCTTGCTTGCTTCTGTGGTGATAGAGGGAACCCACTTCCTAATGCCTTCAGTGACGTAGGACTCTTTTTGTTTTGTTTTGCTTTTTTGAGACTGGATTTCTTTGTGTAACATGTCAGCCCCCCCCCCAATAATATTTTGGAAAGATATTCCACTCGGCCACAAGTTCTGAGAGCTCCAGAATTTCTACTGCCTTTTAGATGCCAGCTGATAACCACTGGATGGCCTGGCCTGGGTGGGGGAATGGCTCCTATTCTAAATAACAAAAGACGTGGGCCAGTCTATATCGTGCTGGTGTGGGGTACCTGAGGGCTTGAGTATGTGTTGCAAATGAATGTCTCTAGGATTAAGGGAAATATCTGCTATCAGCCCTATATACACGATAATAGATGTCTTCTGCCACTACCCCACCTTTGGATGGTTACTTAAGATGATGGAACAATAAAACATGGCCTTCAGTATTAACTGGAAGCCCTTCTGATATGACCAGATGTCTCTGTCTCATCTTTAACACCATTGGGTACTTAGCTTTTCCATACCCACACACACCCCACTCAGGGTCGGACCCGGGGTTGTTCAGCCAGTTCCGAATGCAGCCTGAAGACATCAATTTGAAATAATAACAGCCCTAACTGTCCTGCAACTAGCTCTGTAGATCAGGTTCGCCTTGAACTCACAGAGATCCACCTGCCCCTGCCTCCCAAGTATTGAGAATAAAAGTGTGCCCCCACTGCCCATTGAAGTAGGACTCTTTCTGCCTTCAGTAAATTGATATGAAGCTGTTGACCTTCAGACGAATTCTGCTTCCTGTTTAGACACTACAGGCTGGCTGTGGGGTGTGGTTTGTTGTCTGTGCCACCGCCACCCATGTGTCAGACAACAGCACCATTTTATAAGCCTAAGATTGCCCTTCATTCAAATTATCTCTCCTTTGGCCAAGGGCTAGAAGCTGTGACTAGAAAAGCTAAATGTTACATTGCATGGTCTTGATAGCAACAAAAGGAAATAAAAATAAGATCAAAATATCTCACTGCTCACTCTCTCTCCATGTCCTGAGGCTTCTATCTTGCCGAGATGACAAAACTAAGATGAAGGTCATAGTCATTTAGGGAGTTATCTGTGTTTGTGACCGATCCTAAAGCAAAGACCTTGTCACACACCAAGAGGAACTGAAGAAAAGGAAAGCATTCAGCTCAGAAACAAATAGAAACCGGGGATGAAAGGCCTGTTGGATGGAGAAAGATCAACTTATTCTCTGTGGGACAAAGGGTAGACAGAGGGAAGGAGCTCTAGAGCTCATCAAACAGGCCTGGGCTCATTAGCATGGGGAGCTTTCTTGCCTGGAGACTCAGACTTAGATGTCACTTAGTTCTCTGCAGACGCTAAACAACATTAACCAGATGTTTGTTCCACTTTGCCTTTGGCCTTCTCTCCACATCTCTCCAAAAAGAGCTAATCATTGTGTTACATCCAAAGTGAATCACATGGGACTGAGCATGGGGTGGAATGTTCTAGAAGACATGTTTCTTTTGCAAGAAGTCAGGGTTTAGGTTTTCTCCTTTTAGTTGGGGACAGAAGAGTGCAGGTTTTAGGTCAGATTGTCACTACCTCCAGCCTCGACTCTGCTGCTCTTAAGTGGGGGAGCTTGAGGAAAAATTTTCAACTTTCCAAGCTTCACTTAGTTTGATGCAAAAATTAACATCATTTATCCCAAAATAGTTGTCAAGCTCTGGTAGCTGACAATAACAGGTACAGGAAAGGAACCTTACAAGACCTGCTATCATTAATCGTCTAAAGTTCAGTTAGGAATACTGATACAAACAAACAGTGCTTCCATAAACCTGTATAATGGGGGACTGGGGAGACATGTGACTCAGCGAGTAAAGTGTTAGCTGTAGAAGCATGGGTACCTGAGTTTGGGTCCATAGCTTACACATAAAATTCCAACCTGGTGGGGTATGTTAGTAATCTCAGTTCCTGGGGCTTACTATTCAGCCAGTCTATCAGACAGGGTGAGCTTCAGGTTAAATGAGAGACCCTGCTTCAAAAAAATCAGGAGGAGAAACAATTGAAGAAGGTACCCGACACTGGCCTCCATACATACCTGTGTGGGTGAGTACACCCCCCCAAGCATAACTGACACACACACACACACACACACACACAGATGTAACACAGACACACAACTACATAATTCTATAATTATAAGCTCAAATAACTAGTATTTTCTTCATTGCATTTGTTCATTTAGTGTGTGCAAGTGTGCGAGTGTGTGTGCATGTAAGCACATGCGTAAGCAGGCATGTTATAGTGTACATGTGGAAGTTAGAGGACAAGTTGTGGGAATTGCCCCCTCCTTCTACCATGCATCTGCCAGGGATTGCCAAGGGCCTATAGGTGTGGAGCCATCGTGGTGACCCTCTCTCGTGTTTCTAAACAAGAGATCTTACCTTGGTCATTGGAAATTCTGAGTTTTGCTCCTAAAGTGGGTTCCATTTAATTAATCCATTTATCTCTCAGCTTGCTAACAGTTGTGATACAAAAAAAGAACAACAAAAACAAAAATAACATTAAAAACCCCACTACTACAAAAGCCAGTTTTTATATAATTCATATATTAAATTCAATGTGATTAAGTTTTGGCTTAAATTGGGTTTACATCCACATTTGGCTACTCCATTAGCTTCATGACTGGACAAATTACTTAACCTTTTAAAAACCCGATTATTTGCCCATAAAAGGAAATTGCTGTGAGGATTAAATGGACATGAAAATATTTAATGCCAACATGTTTTCAAAACCTGATAGCTATTAGATTTTTCTCATAATTTTATTCATTATCCAGTTTTGACTGTTGCATGCATAATGAGGTCACGAGGCACAATGAGGTCATGGGTATAATCTTCTCATAGGTGTGATGTAATGTTGCACAGACTTGGCAACTCTGGGGACATATTTCCTTAAGATACTGGAAGGGGAAGGCAGATTCCTAAAATTGATCTCACCAGGCTTAATTCTACATGCCTGAAGGGCTAGTTCCTTGTGGAGGCGTTAAGGAAGCAGTCATTTCTGGTCCTTACCTTCTTCTGGGTCGCCCATGGCTTGGATTGTGATTATTTTTCTTCCCATCATGCTAAGCTGTAGATTTTATTAACACAATTTTTTCCATAGCCCTGTTTCCCTTTATGAGGATATTCATAATCACATTTATGTCCCGGATACTCCGGATACACGCATGTTACACGCTCCCTCCCGGAATGTATGACTACACCATCCCTGAGCAGTCTTCTATGCTGTGTGAGCTAACAGTGTCAGGTTCTGTGGATTTGGACGTGGGCTTCTCGGGGGAGCCTTTATTCCACCTACTTCACTGGCTGTTTGGGGAAACAGAAGCCTCTCTTTATTTGAATTGTTCCAGGCAAGCCGTGGCAGAGGGTGACCTCACTGCTGACTGTGATGTTAGGGGAAACTGGAGCAGGGAATGCTGGAGCAGGTTATCCAGCCCCAGAATGGAGGCCTCTTTGTCCCTCCGCACTGAGTTCATGGGGCTCTGCTTCATTCAGTTGGAACCAGGCTGTAGTATGGGTGGGCCGCGCTGTAGGCATCCCTCTGCTCCCCTCTCACATACCCCATGCTGGCTGCAAACTGGCAGCTGCCTCAGATTTGCACTAAAGTTTTGTGCCAGCACTGTTCTAAACACTTTGTCAACAGGAAAAAAGTCTATTACGGATGCCTTCCCATTTTACTTTATTTTTATTTTTTATAATTTTTTAAATTTATATTTTGACATATGTTACTCCCAGTTCCCTCTCCCTTCCCTCCTCCCCCGGCCACACAAACCTCCCAACCCTCGACCCTACTCCATTCTCCCTCTGCTCCCCAGGGAGGGTAAGACCTTCCATGAGGAATTTTCAGAGTCTGTCATATAATCCTGGGCAGGGCCCAATTCCTCCCCCATGTGTCTGGGCTGAGAGAGCATCCCTCCATGTGGAATGGGCTCCCAGAGTTCATTTGTATGCCAGGAATAAATACTGATTTACTCTCCAAGGTCCAATACATTGTCGAGGCCTCTTCTGTGACACCCAGGTTCAGGGGTGTGTGTGTCCCATGCTGGACTCCCAGTCATTAGTCTGGGGTCCATGCGTTCCCCGTGGTTTAGGTCGGCTGCCTCTGTGGGTTTTTGCCAGCCTGGTCTTGATTCCTTTGCTCATCAGTCCTTTTTGCAACTGGGTTCCAGGAGTTCAGTTCGATTTTTAGCTGTGGGTGTCTGCCTCTGCTTTCGTCAGCCACTGGATGAGGGTTCTAGGATGGCATATAAGGTAGTCATCAATCTCATTATTAGGGGAAAGCATTTAAGGTAGCCCTAATGCCCGTTGGTGTCATTCTTATAGATCTCTGAAAATCTCACTAGTGCAAGATCTCTCCTCCAACCTTTAATGACTCCCTCTATTATGGTATCTCTCATCGTTCTCTCCTCTATTCTTACCCTTGACTCAACCTTCCTGCACCCTCATGTCCTCCTCCCCTTCCTCTTCTCCCCCATCTCCTTCTTCCCCCCCACTCCCCACTGCTCCCAATCCAATTAGGAGATCTGGTCCCATTCCCCTTCTCTGGGTTACCATGCATGTCTCCTTGCTTCCCAGACTCTCTGGCGGTGGGAGCTGGCAATCCCCTGCTCCATGTCTAAAAGGAATATATGAATGAGTACATACCATGTTTGTCTTTTTGTGACTGGGTTACCTCACTCAGGATGCTTTCTCCTAGTGCCATCCATTTGCCTGCAAATTTCAGGATTCCATTTTTTTCCCCTGCTGAGTAGTAGTACTCCATTGTGTAGATGTACCACATTTTCTCTATCCACTTTTCAGTTGAGAGGCATCTAGGTTGCTTCCAGGTTCTGGCTATTACAAATAATGTTGCTATGAGCATAGTTGAGCAGATGTCCTTATTGTATGAGTGCATATGTTTTGGGTATATGCCTAAGAGTGGCATTGCTGGGTCTTGTGGTAGACTGATTCCCATTGTCCTGAGGAATCTCCATACTGATCTCCAAAGTGGCTACACAAGTTGGCATTCCCACCAGCAGTGGAAGAGTGTTCCCCTTTCTCCACATCCTCTCCAGCATAAACTGTCATTAATGTTTTTGATTTTAGCCATTCTTATGGGAGTGAGATGGTATCACAGAGTTGTTTTGATTTGCATTTCCCTGATGCTTAAGAATGTTGAGCACTTTCTCAAGTGCCTCTCAGCCATTTTAGACTCCTCTATTGAGAATTCTCTATTTAGTTCTGTACTCCATTTTTAATTGGACCCTTTGATGTTGGAGACTTGCTTCTTGAGTTCTTTATAAATTTTGGAGATCAACCCTCTGTCAGATGTGGGGTTGGTGAATATCTTTTCCCATTATGTGGGCTTTCATTTTGTCTTGTTGACTGTGTCCTTTGCCTTGCAGAAGCTTCTCAGTTTCAGGAGGTCCCATTTATTAATTGTCTATCTTAATGTCTGTGCTACTGGTGTTATGTTCAGGAACCAGTCTCTTGTACCAATTCGTGCAGGGGTACTCCCCACTTTCTCCTCTAAGAGGTTCAGTGTGGCTGGATTTATATAGAGGTCTTTGACCCATTTGGACCTCATATGTTTTGTGCATGGTGATATGTTTTTTTTTTTTTTTTTTTTTTTTTTTTTTTTTTTATTAATATTTTTTTATTTTCCATTTTAAATTTAGATAAGAAACAAGGTTGCTTCACAAGTCAGTACGAGGTCCCTCTCCCTTTCCCTCCCCTCCTCCCGTGCCCTCCCCCCATCCCCCCCGTTATCCCCTCATTCCCCCAGGGAGGGTGAGGCCCTCCATGGGGGTGTCCATAGTCTGTCATTTCATATAGGGCAGGGCCTAGACCCTTCCCCAAGAGTTCAGGGTGAGAGTGCACCTCACTTTGTTCTATGGGAGTCCAGAGACCGTGTGTATACTTGGGATGGGTACTGATCTGCTGTCCAAGGCTCAATAGATTACCTAGGCCTCCTCACTGACACCCAGATTCAGGGGGTCTTGATCAGTCCCATGCTGGATTCCCAGGCTGATGCCTGGGATTCAAGAGTTAACCTTTGTCTGGTCAGCTGTTTCTGGGGGTTCAACCAGCCCAGTCTTAATCCCTTTGATCATCAGTCCTCCCTCTCTGATACTGGCTTTCTTGAGTTCAGCTCAGTACTTAACCAGCCAGTAAATGAAGTTTCTGTTTCCCAGACTCTCTGGCAATAGGATTGTAGGCTGGCACTCCCCAGATCTATGTCTAAAATCCATATATGAGAGAGTACATGCCATGTTTCTCTTTTTGTGACTGGGTTACCTCACTCAGGATGGTTTCTTCTAGTGTCATCCATTTGCCTGCGAATCTCATGGTTCCATTATTTTTTTCTGCTGAATAGTACTCCATTGTGTAGATGTACCACATTTTCTCTATCCATTCTTCGGGTGAGGGACATCTAGGTTGCTTCCAAGTTCTGGCTATTACAAATAAAGCTGCTATGAACATAGTGGAACAGACATCTTTGTTATATGAATGGGCATCATTTGGATATATGCCTAAGAGTGCAGTTGCTGGGTCTTGTGGTAGGTTTATTCCCATTTTTCTGAGGAATCTCCATACTGCTTTCCAAAGTGGCTGAACCAGTTGGCACTCCCACCAGCAATGGAGGAGTGTCCCCCTTTCACCACATCCTCTCCAGCATAAATTGTCATTGGTGTTTTTGATTTTAGCCATTCTGACAGGAGTGAGATGGTATCTCAGAGTTGCTTTGATTTGCATTTCCCGGATGGCTAAGGATGTTGAGCACTTTCTCAAGTGCCTCTCAGCCATTTTAGACTCCTCTATTGAAAACTCTCTATTCAGTTCTGCAGCCCACTTCTTAATTGGGTCCTTTGCTGTTTTGGAGACTTGCTTCTTGAGTTCTTTGTAAATTTTGGAGATCAACCCTCTGTCAGATGTGGGATTAGTGAATATTTTTCCCATTCTGTGGGCTGCCTTTTTGTCTTGCTGACTGTGTCCTTTGCCTTACAGAAGCTTCTCAGTTTCAGTAGGTCCCATTTATTAATTGTTGAGCTCACTGTCTGTGCTACTGGTGTTATGTTCAGGAAGCTGTCTCCTGTACCAATTCTTTCAAGGGTACCACCCACTTTCTCTTCTAAGAGGTTCAGTGTGGCTGGATTTATGTTGAGGTCTTTGATCCATTTGGACTTAAGTTTTGTGCATGGCGATAAACATGGATCGATCCGCATTTTTCTACATGCCAGTCTCCAATTATGCCAGCACCATTTGTTGAAGATGCTTTCTTTATTCCATTGTATATTTTTAGCTTCTTTGTCGAAGATCAGATGTTCGTACGTGTGTGGGTTAATACCCGGATTTTCAATTCGATTCCATTGGTCTGCCTGTCTATTTTTGTGCCAATACCAAGCTGTTTTCAGGACTATAGCTCTATAATAGAGCTTGAGGTCAGGGATATTGATGCCTCCGGACGTTGCCTTGTTGAACAGGGTTGTTTTGGCTATCCTGGGTCTTTTGTTTTTCCATACAAAATTGATTATTGTTCTTTCAAGGTCTGTGAAGAATTGTGCTGGGATTTTAATGGGGATAGCATTGAATCTGTAAATTGCTTTTGGCAGGATTGCCATTTTTACTACATTGATCCTACCTATCCAAGAGCATGGGAGATCTTTCCATTTTCTGAGGGCTTCTTTAATTTCTTTCTTTAAAGATTCAAAGTTCTTACGATACAGGTCTTTCGCTTGTTTGGTTAGCGT